>NC_086112.1:9549795-9862503 GCF_963921235.1 Mobula hypostoma | reverse complement strand
AAATATTTCTTTGATATGCCATAGTATATTTGATCAGAGATTATCACTGATTATTCAGTTCGTAATAATAATTATAAATATTGTTAAAGGAAAATAGGAAGAGTCCTGCTGCTTATTTCAATATATGTACTCATTGTGTTACTATTAATAAAAGTATAACAGAGACTGGATGGTGGGGTGGAGATAGGTCTCTACCAAAGGAGGTGCAAGGCATTCTTTCCCTCTGCTAGCCCGCAGGTCACCCTCAGGCAATATATAGCACCTGCTTAGCCCCTGGTAAGTGTGTGCATGTCGTATACAGTTGAGGTAACACACCTACATTCTCTCCTGCTCTGATCAAGTACCTGAGCCTTTTTGCCCCAAAAATAAGCTTGCTGTTGGTGCACTGAATCTCATAATGCCTTTGGAGCAGCACATGACAGTGGACTATTAACAAAACTACATGGCTTTTTCACTTCTTCAGAATTCTGATGAAATAGGATGAATTATCTATGAACCTTTTCCAGCTTTTCAATTACCTCCTACAAATGTTGTTATAAACTATGCGGCTCATACTAATGGGAAGGATGGAATAATTCGAGGGAACAAATAGAAACATAGAAAACCTACAGCACAATACAGGCACTTCAGCCCACAAAGCTGTGCCGAACATGTCCTTACTCTAGAGCTACCTCGGCTTACCCATAGCCTTCTATTTTTCTAAGCTCCATGTACATATCCAGGAGTCTCTTAAAAGACCCTATCATTTCCGCCTCCATCACCGCCACCAGCAGCCCATTCCACGCACTCACCACTCTCTGTGTAAAATACTTACCCCTGACATCTCCTCTATACCTACTTCCAAGCGCCTTAAAACTATGCCCTCTCATGCTAGCCATTTCAGCCCTGGGGTAAAGCCTCTGACTATCCACACAATCAATGCATCTCATTATCTTGTACATGTCTATCAGGTCACGTCTCATCCTCCATCGCTCCAAGGAGAAAGGGCCGAGGTCACTCAACCTATTCTCATAAGGCATGCTCCCCAATCCAGGCAACATCCTTGTAAGTCTCCTCTGCACCCTTTCTATGGTTTCCACATCCTTCCTGTAGTGAGACAACCAGAACTGAGCACAGTACTCCAAGTGGAGTCTGACCAGGTTCCTATATAGCTGCAACATTACCTCTCGGCTCTTAAACTCAATCCTACGGTTGATGAAGGCCAATGCAGCATATGCCTTCTTAACCACAGAGTCAACCTGCCTAGCAGCTTTGTGTGTTCTATGGACTTGGACACCAAGGTCCCTCTGATCCTCCACACTGCCAAGAGTCTTACCATTAATACTATATTCTGCCAACATATTTGACCTACCAAAATGAACCACCTCACATTTATCTGGATTGAACTCCATCTGCCACTTCTCAGCCCAACTCTGTACCCTATCGATGTCCCACTGTAACCTCTGACATCCCTCCACACTATCCACAACACCCCCAACCTTTGTGTCATCAGAAAATTTACTAACCCATCCCTCCACTTCCTCATCCAGGTCATTTGTAAAAATCATGAAGAGAAGAGGTCCCAGAACAGATCTCTGAGGCGTACCATTGGTCACTGACCTCCATGCAGAATATGACCCGTCTACAACCACTCCTTGATTTCTGTGGCAAGCCAGTTCTGGATCCACAAAGCAATGTCCCCTTGGATCCCATGCCTCCTTTGAGCTGCCTCCTTTGAGCTGACTCCTTTGCTGAGGCAGCAACATTAGATCTTTTTGGCCACCTTGCACTCCAGTGTGATCAGACTGCCAATGCTTTCCAAATTCTTTTGATAATGATGCATTGTTGGCCATTCATCAACGGGTCTAGGTTAAGCAATTCACTATGTAACTTTCAATCAATCAAACTCACATTTTACTGGCTCTGCACAAACAACAATGCAACATTGTTGACTCCAGGCCAACAATTTAAAATGTAAATTCTACTGTTACTCCTCTATCAATACGCACCCAGACCACTTCTCGAATTTAAAACACAATATTTCCCACTGGCCAGACAATTGTTCCTTTTTTCCTACCAGCCCCTCGCATGGGGCTCTTCCTTGCAATAATTATTCTCTGAAGTTCTTGCTGCTTTGTATTTGATGATCTTCATACTTACGGTCTTTCCTCATCAGTTTAAATGTTGCATTTCAATCTCATTGGCTCGAGGACATCTAAGAGACCTGTATCAGACTCCCGTTGGAGGTTGTCCAGGCCAGCACCAATTTATTGCCCTTCTGCAAGTGACAACTTGTAATTAATGTATCTTTGTTCTGAGTTAGCATGTCAGACATTTACTCTCCTATTCATGAACCTGTATGTTCTATTGTACCGAAGAACATATCACAAATGACTTCTCTAGTCCAACAGATTATCGGGAACACCACTGTGTCAATTTTAAAGCATTTTGATAGAACTATTCCTGAGCAAAAACAGTTCACAAGATGGTTCACAAATTGGAGGTGACAGTGCAACTTCACAAAATGGCAGCCTCCATTCCTTCAGGCATGTGGCAAGAACAAAGACATCTGGCTTGTCTATTCCACTGTCCTTGACTCGTTCAAGTTTGATGTTTTCTTTCATGTTTTAATTCCTTCCTGGCTAACAGTGTCAGTGGCTGAAGAGACATTGTGGACTAAAACGTACTATGTGTAAAACTATAAAAGATGATGGTTATAATTGGAAATGAGAGGTTCTCAACCACAGCAAGGAAAGTATGATTTGCCAGAGCCAGGCATTTGAAGCTTCCTTGTCGCTACTGCACCTGTCCCATGGAATAAGAGTCAAAGGCATGGAAAACTACAGCACAGAAACAGGCCCTTCAGCCCATCTAGTCTGTGGCAACCCAATTAAACACTCTACTCCCATTACCTTGTACGTGGACCATAGCCCTCCAAACGTACTGGGAAAGTGCATTCCAAGTGTTGCTGTTTTAAAAACCAAGGCAAGCTGACATGGATACACGCCTGACATGTTAAGCCAATGGTGCCACTGGACCAGGGAACAGGTGCTCATAAGATCTTTGATGATAAGAACTGATGGACTGAACTCTTAATCTTTATTATTTGCCACCTTAAGTAATCAATAAGCATTGTACGTTTTGGGCAATCTGAACATCTATTTTTTGCCTAAATGCAGATGTCTCAGACCACTAATACTCTAATACCAATGCATTTATACCCCAGGATTGTAGTGAGTTTGATTCATCTTTAACTTTGATAACAAAATTAGAAATCTAAATAGAGCATGAGACTGCACTGCCCATGGGAATGACTCTCACCAATGCAACTGTATCAGCCTTCAAAACTATGCAAAAATCTATGGCACATATATATAGCTAGGGTGTCTAAGATTTCTGGACAGTACTATAGTAATTTTATATATTGCACTGTACTGCTGCTGCAAAAAAAAACATATTTCATTACATCTGTGAGTGATGATAAACCTGATTCTGATATGGGTCTCTATTGCAGACTGAGAGTGGGAAGGGGGCAGGGAGAGGGGAATCATGGTTGAGAAAAAGGGAAGGGAGAGAGGAGGGAGTGGGAAGCACCAGAGAGACATTCTGTAGTGATCAATAGCCCAGCTGTTTGGAATCAAATAACCTTGCCTGGTGTCTCAGGGCTGGGGGTGCCTGCTCCAGCATTACCCACCCTCAAACCCCATCACCTCTGGCTCAGCTTCTCTGCCACTTGTCCCACACCATCCCAGGCATCGTTTACTCCCGCCAGATTTGCATACTCACACTGTGCCTCAAGTTGACAAATATAGCACTGCGTGCAAGTCTTAGGAAGCCTGGCGCGCTCTGTCTCTGTCTCTCTCTCTCTCTCTATATATATATATATACACACTCACTATACACACATAGATATATATATATTGTTACGTACCCCGTAACTGGGTTGCCAAACCAGCAGAAATGGATCACTCAGTTGGAGTCTGGAGTACTAGAACTAAGAAAGTTTTATTAAAGAAACAAGCAACACAGTAATCGAAAGGATAATAAATGCAACAATTCAACAATGATAACCACACATGTGCACAGAATTAAGATAACAGCATCAATCAAGCTCTATCGTTGTCTAGGGGTAAATGACCAATTTCAAAATGACTCAAAGTTCAGTCCAGTTTAGTAGTTCAGTTCGCAGTAATCGTTGCCATGGCGGTGGACAACGTGGGGGAAGAGAGAGATAGAATAGGAACAACTCATCATTCAGAACGGCTTCACTCACAGACCAGCGGGATGGCTCACAAACAGCTTTTGGGCGGGTCCTTGGTGATGTCACCTGAGGTCACCGACTGTGACCCCTCCTCCAGATGCGGTCGATCCTCTGCAGTGAACCCGGCACCCAGGCAAGGGCGGACACACACCGGGTTCCCGCTGATCGTACCTTTCCACCCTTGTCGTTGTCTGGGACTTCTCAGCCACTCGTGAGAAGCGCACCGCTTCCAGGGTCTCGTTACCTCGGGTGGCGTGTGTGTCTGTCTTAGCGAACCTGTCCCTTTTTATCCCCCTGCTGGGGTATCGCCTGTCCATCACTTCAAACAGTTCAGGGCTCAAAGGGGGGAGCCGCTCCAGACAGTTCTTCCTCCCACATCCCTTCATTACACATCTCCAGACGCTGCTCCATTGTTCCTTATCTCTCCTTCCCCTGAGGGCAGGTGGCAGACCAACTGCTGATGCCACTGATGCTAGCCCAGGCCAGCAAACATCTTAATTTTATGTGTATTCTCGTAACACTTCCCCCCTTTAAGGATTTTTACCGGGAGGTAAAAATTACAAACATGACTACATTATCTGATACATACACAATATACATCTTTAACAGTTATTTAGCTAATACAGAGAATTTGAAATTGTCAACACCTTGACAGACAGTCATCACATTTTCTGTTCCTTTTACACGTGTTATTAATAATCCCTTAGACCAGGCTCCAACTCAGCAAACTTCATAGTGGCCAAAAACACTGATGAATTGCGACCAATGTAACCTCTCATTTGGTTTTGTCCCGGACCACAACAACAAGGGTCGTCCCATTCCGACTCAATTTTTCCTCGCAAGGGCTTAGTAGGAGGGGGACGGGTATTGACCGCAGAGTTATTGCAAAACTTCCTGCAGTACCCCACCATCTCCAAAAGCCTTCTGAGGGCCCTCTTGTCTGTCGGGGTTGGGAGGTCAGCGATAGCCTGCACTGTAGCTTGCATCACTGCCAGCTGCCCCTGTGTCACCACAATTCCCAGGTAAGTGACATTCGCGTGGCCGAATTCATTTTTTCCAAGGTTCACTATCAAGCTGGCTTCAGACAGCCGTGTTAAATTGCCAATACACACCTCTGTGTTCATCAGCCCTTTAGTCACTGAATTACTCGAAAAATATGGGTGTTGTTTGCTTGGCAATTGTAACAGACATAACCCAACGTCCCAGTTCTTTGCATTTCCTCGGGACAATCAAACACATGGGTGCGAGTCGTTTAATTACTCCTTCGGGGATTAAGGGAGAGACCTTATCAGTAGACCTGGCCAAAACAATAGCCTTCTCCCATCTGACCGATCCCATCCTAATCTTTTCAAAATGGTTTTTTCCTCTTAGCAGGGGGCCCCTAGCTTCATTGATTTCCACGCTAACACCGACTAGGTTTGTTAGCATATCAAAAGCCGGTGACCGTCTCAGTTCGCGTCGGTCATGATCAATAACATTCTTCCCCCTGGGCAGCCGGTAACTCTCTTTCATGATTCCACCAACTGTTTCCTCCAGCACCGCAAAATGTCCACCGGGGGGTACCTCGTGGGCCATGTTAAAAACCTCATCCCCATAACTCTTTTGCACCACCCCCCACTCCTCATCTGCGGATGCTGTACTTGATTTCCCTTTCTTCCTTAGCACTTCCTCATCCGCACAATAGCCTACTAGTTCCCTTGTCAAGGCTGTGTCAGAGAGAGCTGTCTCGGCCAAAACCATCAGCCCCTCGTCTCGCTCCTGCGTCTGCACAAATTCTTTCCTGGCTACTGCTACGTCCGTCCCAGCTCCCTCACTACCTCTTATCTCACTACACCCTGTCTCATACAAGGTTGGCAGAAATGTTTCAGCCAAATTCACCATCGCGGGCGGGGCCTCCATGCTGGCAGGCTGACCCGTCAATCTCACGACTGGGAACACGATTCCTCCGGCGATGTCATTACCGAGCAAGACTTCCACGTCTTTCATCGGTAATTCGGACCTCACCCCGATCGTGACTAGTCCAGAGACCAGGTTGCTCTGTAAATGTATCTGGTGCAAAGGGACTGACTCTGTCCCTTCCCCAACACCTTTGACCTCTACCTCCCCAGTCTGGGTCTCTGAGCTAAACTCTAATACACTCTTCAGTATTAGTGACTGACACGCTCCCGTGTCTCTCCAGATCCGCACTGGAACTGGTTTTAACCTCTCCTTCACTGACACCAGTCCGGCCGAGATAAACCTCTCGCGCCCTTCCTGGACTTTTTCAGACCTGTCCTTCCCTAGCGGTTCGCTTAACAGCTCAATACAGCCATTCAAAATTTCCGCTTTTCCTTTCCCCGTCTCCTTCCTTGGGGCAAAGCACCTGGACGCAAAGTGTCCGGCTTTCCCACAATTATAACAGACGACCCCAGGAGACTTCCTACCAGACTGCTCCCGGTCTACCTTATCCTTTTCACTAGTCCCCGGCTTACTTTCTGACTTTTCCGGTGGACTCTCCCCGCCGTCCTGACTACCCTTCTGGTAGCCTTTACTCGGGGCAACCTTCATTTTATGCGTCAACGCATACTCATCCGCTAACTTAGCAGTTGCGGCTAACGTGGCTGCCTCTTTCTCATCGAGGTAGGGTCTCATACCCTCAGGGACACAACCTTTAAACTGCTCAATCAGAATCAGCTGCAGCAGTCTGTCATAATCCCCCTCTACCCCTTTCGAGGCGCACCAACGCTCACAATATGTTTGCATCTCACGAGCAAACTCCAAATACGTGCGGTCCCACCGCTTCCTCGCATTCCGGAACCTCTGCCGGTATGCCTCCGGGACCAACTCATAAGTCCTGAGGATGGCCTCCTTCACCACCTCATACTTCTGGGCATCTTCCGGGGATAAGGCGGAGTAAGCTTGTTGGGCCTTCCCTTTCAGTACACTCTGAAGTAAGACAACCCACTTATCCCTCGGCCATTCCTGACTTATAGCTACTTTTTCGAAGTGGAGAAAGTACCGATCCACATCGGTATCGTCAAATGGGGGAACCAGCCTAACCTCCTGGGTCGCCCGGAACCCTCCACCTTGGTTCAGCACGAGCCCCTGCTCGGCCCTTATCTTTAACTTCTCCAGCTCAAATTCCCTTTCCCTCTGTTTCTCCTCTCTCTCCAACTGTCTTTCTCTCTCTTGCCTTTCTACCTCTTTCTCTCTCTCTCGCCTTTCTAACTCTCTCTCTTTCTCCTGCCTTTCTAACTGCTTCTCTTCGTGTTCTAACTGCCGTACCCGGAACTCGTGCTCGAGCCTCAGTTTTTCAAGCTGTACCTGTACCGCGTCTCCAGCAGGTTTTTCAATAGACACCACCCCCAGCTCACCTTGGGGAAACACACCTTTAGATACATAGTGCTCTACAATAGCTCTGTGTATCTCCTCTCTCCTCATTGTCGACTTCACCTTAGCAAGATTCACCCGTTTAGCCACAGCTATCAATTCCGATTTCCTGGCATCCTCTAATGCCTCCAAGGTCGGCGCCTTTATAAATTCCTCAACCTCCATTTCTGCTGTTTGTCTTTTCTTTCTTTCGGGAATTTTAACCCAATCAATTTACTCCGTCCCAAATTTAGCGTTCAAAATCGCGGACGAGAACCCCACTTATGTTACGTACCCCGTAACTGGGTTGCCAAACCAGCAGAAATGGATCACTCAGTTGGAGTCTGGAGTACTAGAACTAAGAAAGTTTTATTAAAGAAACAAGCAACACAGTAATCGAAAGGATAATAAATGCAACAATTCAACAATGATAACCACACATGTACACAGAATTAAGATAACAGCATCAATCAAGCTCTATCGTTGTCTAGGGGTAAATGACCAATTTCAAAATGACTCAAAGTTCAGTCCAGTTTAGTAGTTCAGTTCGCAGTAATCGTTGCCATGGCGGTGGACAACGTGGGGGAAGAGAGAGATAGAATAGGAACAACTGATCATTCAGAACGGCTTCACTCACAGACCAGCGGGATGGCTCACAAACAGCTTTTGGGCGGGTCCTTGGTGATGTCACCTGAGGTCACCGACTGTGACCCCTCCTCCAGATGCGGTCGATCCTCTGCAGTGAACCCGGCACCCAGGCAAGGGCGGACACACACCGGGTTCCCGCTGATCGTACCTTTCCACCCTTGTCGTTGTCTGGGACTTCTCAGCCACTCGTGAGAAGCGCACCGCTTCCAGGGTCTCGTTACCTCGGGTGGCGTGTGTGTCTGTCTTAGCGAACCTGTCCCTTTTTATCCCCCTGCTGGGGTATCGCCTGTCCATCACTTCAAACAGTTCAGGGCTCAAAGGGGGGAGCCGCTCCAGACAGTTCTTCCTCCCACATCCCTTCATTACACATCTCCAGACGCTGCTCCATTGTTCCTTATCTCTCCTTCCCCTGAGGGCAGGTGGCAGACCAACTGCTGATGCCACTGATGCTAGCCCAGGCCAGCAAACATCTTAATTTTATGTGTATTCTCGTAACAATATATATACATATATCTAAGTCTTTTGCACAGTACTGTATTTACAACAATTGCATAATGACCCTCCCCACCCTCTGCTACAAAGCTGTTTCACAGGGATAGCGGTGATATATGTTACAGTAATCATAAGGAGGCAGATCTAAATTTAGGTAACAGAACGCGCAATGCCTATACTATTGGTTATCCTCTGAATCCTGTTAACAGTTCTTACTATGTGGCTGCCTGGCCTAGCACTGGCTGGCAGGTGCATCCCCTACTCAGATGGGATCTTGACATGAACTAAATCCATGAAGGGGTTGTTGTTATCTGCCTATGGTGTACTATAAATAATCGAACGGCTCTAAGAGAGGTGAGATGTGTACCATTATTAATCAGGAGTGTTGCGTGCACAGTACGTCCCAGATGTCAATGGCCAACTGTCCCTGAAGAAACTGTCAGAGAATTTCAGAGACTCTGTTTTACTGAATTCAGCACAATTTATGTAGTGCTCTGCAGGACGAAGACAAATGAATGTGCAAGTTGCAGTAAGGTAAGGATGGCCTGAAGCAATTGTAGGCAAGGTAGACCTTTGGAGTGAGACCACCGGAGACTCATCTGCTTACTACAGGGCACAGCGTGCGCTCAGGCCAAACAAATGAGGACTCTGTAGTGTGACTTTTCCAGGTAGGTCCATTTTGTTTCACACAATAGGCTGTGTTGAAGACAGATAAGATAACAGAAGTGATGTGAAGTACACCCAACAACTAAGGCTCTGTTGTTTTTACTAACTTGAAAATGTCATCGGCTGTCCTCTTGAAGTTTCGATTGACTTTAACACCCCTATTGTGAAAGGTGATTGATCTTGTGAGGAAGGCATTCAAACACATACAATTTACAATGATCAATATCTGTAACTGATAAGCCAACTCTGTAGAAAAAGCAACACACATAAAAGTTGCTGGTGAATGCAGCAGGCCAGGCAGCATCTCTAGGAAGAGGTACAGTCGACATTTCGGGCCGAGACCCTTCGTCAGGAATAACAGAAGGAAGAGCTAGTAAGAGATTTGAAAGTGGGAGAGGGAGGGGGAGATCCAAAATGATAGGAGAAGACAGGAGGGGGAAGGATGGAGCCAAAAGCTGGACAGTTGTTTGGCAAAAAGGATATGAGAGGATCATGAGACAGGAGGCCCGGTGAGAAAGAAAAGGGGGAGAGGGGAAGCCCAGAGGATGGGCAAGGGGCATAGTGAGAGGGACAGAGGGAGAAAAAGGAGAGAGAGAAAAAGAATGTGTGTATATAAATAAATAAATTACGGATGGGGTACGAGGGAGAGGTGGGGCATTAGCAGAAGTTTGAGAAGTCAATGTTCATGCCATCAGGTTGGAGGCTACCCAGACAGAATATAAGGTGTTGTTCCTCCAACCTGAGTGTGGCTTCATCTTTACAGTAGAGGAGACCGTGGATAGACATATCAGAATGGGAATGGGATGTGGAATTAAAATGTGTGGCCACTGGGAGATCCTGCTTTCTCTGGTGGACAGAGTGTAGGTGTTCAGCGAAACGATCTCCCAGTCTGCGTCGGGTCTCGCCAATATATAGAAGGCCACATCGGGAGCACCGGACGCAGTATATCACCCCAGCCGACTCACAGGTAATAATCAATATCTGTAACTGATAAGCCAATTCTGTATAAAAAGAGCAGTTTTCTCTTCCGACTTCAGAACAGTGTGGGTGACAGGGATTAGTGCTGTTCTCTTATTCACAGGTAAAATGAAAACAATGCCTGAGTCGCAGAAGTGTGTGTGCTCTGGGCCCAGTTATTATAGCAATTTTATTACTGGCGATGACAATTATTTCGATATAATGCAGGTCCTCAAGTTCCAGCAATATTCTTGTAAATTTCAATAAATGACATTTATATTTTCAAACATCTATTGTTCTGAGGTATTTTTCTCATCTTTTTAGGAGCAAAGTTATGAAAATGTAGTCTTGAGGACTCAAGGGTTGTGACAGCTCTGTGATATAAGGCATTCAGCTCCTGAGCATGAAGGGGAACTGAACGATGTTCCACAATGATAATAAGTTTTCTCCTCTCCGTTAGATTCTGAATGGGTTTCTGCAGAACTCCTGTCACCGAAAGAGACGAAGGTGATGAATGCGGCAGCATCAGGAAAGGCAGTGAAGTGAAGCATGTTAAACAGCCGCAGAAATTAGATAAAACCTCCAGGGTTTCTGGGCCACAGTACAGATAACTGTAAAGGAGCAGATTCAGAGAATGGAATCTGTAATAAAGATTCACATTGTCTGTGATGTTTACAGGCATACTCTCCCTTTTCTGTTGAAACCTGATGCTTTTGTTATCCAAAGGTTCTTTGGAAGTTAAGAATGAGGCGTAAAACATGTATTCACGATGTGCCTCTACCAAAGGAGGTACATGGTGCTCCATCCCTCCACTAGCCTGCAGGTCACCCTTGGGAAAGGTGTAGCACCTCCTTAGACCCCCCCTCCCCCCGCTGATCAGAGTCACATGAAGCCATGGGAGTAGGTGGTGGTAGATGGTCATATGAGCAGCTGGTGCATATCACGTCCTGGTTATGCAACCACTAATGCCAGGCAGACAATCTCTGAAGAGTATTGGAAATGGCTGGGGTCATCAGTCTTGTAAAGACACAGCCCAGAACAAAGCAATGGCAAACTACATCTGTAGAAATATTTGCCAAGCATGGTTATGGAAAGACCATGATTGCCTACGTCATACGATATGCCACATAATGACAGGTGACTTAATGGAGGTGCACAAGATAGGAGGCATAGATCAAGTAGATATCTAGGGTGAAAATGGATTACAGGTAATATAAAAGGACAAATTTAAGGTGATTGGAGAAAAGTATAGGGGGAATGTCAAAGGTAAGATTTTTTACACTGTGAGTTGTGGGTGCCTGGGATACGTCACTTTGAATGCTGCTAGATGCAGATACATTATGGACTCTTAGATAGGCATATGAATGAAAGAAAACTGGAGGGCAATGTAGGAGTAGCATATTGCTACTATCAGGGCAATGTGTGTATGTATATATTGCTACTATCAGGGAGGAGAGATTAAGACCTCAGCAAGCCAGGCAGCGTCTATGGAGGGGGATAAATAGTTGATGCTTCAGAGAGAACCCTTCATCAGGATTTCAACAGGATTGAAGAAGACTGAAGTGTGTCTTGGCCGGAAACTTACAATGTTGCCGGGTTTGTTGATTCGCTCCAGCATTTTGTGACTGGTACTCAAGATTTCCAACATCTGCAGAATCTCTTGTGTTTTAGGGATTAAGGAGAAGTGCATGATCGATTCAGCTGTCAGGTCTGCTCTAAATGGAATGTGGGACGTTGTGGTATCCTCTGTAGATATCTCTTATAATACAAACTGTTTGGAACTCTATAACCCAACCACCAAAAATTCAGAATATTCTTTGAACTATCGCTGGTGATACACAAAATACTGCCAAACTTGAAATTTCAAAAATTCAGGATGGAAGCCTTTTGATCTTATGCAGGTGCAGAGAGCCACAGCAGTTGCA
The DNA here is from genome assembly GCF_963921235.1 of Mobula hypostoma. NCBI lineage: Eukaryota > Metazoa > Chordata > Chondrichthyes > Myliobatiformes > Myliobatidae > Mobula > Mobula hypostoma. The sequence continues at coordinate 9,850,227 of NC_086112.1, read as the reverse complement.
AAAGAATACTTAGCAGATGACCTTACTGAAGAAGTTATCACAGGTTTCACTCTGTTTAAGAGGAATTCAAGAGTAGTTCCTACCCCTCAATTATCAGGCTCTTGAACCAAAGGGGGTAACTTCACCTAACTTCACTTGCCCATTCATTGAAATGTTCCCACATCCAATGGATTCACTTTCAAAGACTCTTCCTCTCTTGTTCTCCATCTCTATTGCTTACTTATTGACTATTACTATTTTTTCTTTCTTTTTGTATTTGCGCAGTTGGTGTCTTCTGCACTGGTTAATCACTCAAGTTGGGCAGTAGTTCATTGCTTCTATTATGGTTATTATTCTACAGATTTATTGAATATACTCACAAGAAAAGCTCAGGGTTGTATTTGATGACATATTATGTACTTTGATAATAAATTTACATTGACGTTTGAATTTTGAACCTTGATTATCTTTATTTGTTCCATGTACATTGAAACATTAAAACATGCAGTGAAATGCGTCATTTGCATTAACTACCAACACAGTCAGGGATGTGCTGGGGGCAGCCCACAAGTGTTGCCGTGCTTCTGGCAGCACCCTAGCGTGCCCATAACTTACTACCCTTAACCTGTACGTGATTGGAATGTGGAAGGAAACAGGAGCACTGGTAAGAAACGTGGTCACGGGGAAAACGTACAAACCTCCTTACAGACAGCGGTGGGAAGTGAATCGTGATCCTTGATCATTGCCACTGTAAATCGCTGTGCAGTCTGCTATGCTACTCTACCACCCTTGGCGTAGCTGTGGCCCATGGAGGCAAAGATGTAGTTGAGCAACACACACCAAATGCTGGAGGAACTCAACAAGTCAGGCAGCATCTATAGAGAGGAATGATCTGTCAATATTTTGGGCTTATATCCTGATAAAGGCTTGATTGAGGGCCTTTTACCCAGGATGGAAATAGCTGATATGAGAGGACATAATTGGCACTGTAAAGTATTACACTAGCTGCTACACTAACTTGCCACCCCACAGTGTCACAAGTTATAAGTCTTTAAGACCATAAGATATAGGAGCAGAATTAGGCCACTTGGCCCATCGAATCTGATCTGCCATTTCATCATTGCTGATCCAATTCCCTCTCAGCCCAGTCTCCTGCCTGCTCCCCATATCTCTTCATGCCCTGACTGCCTTTAGCTATAGACTGTCCTTCGTCGAGCTCAGTGCTAAAGGTTACCATGTCGCCCTCCTGAAACTTCAAATGAAACGGGACATTGGAATAGCAGCACTTACCATTGTACATCTCCCGAGTCTCGGCTTGTGTCCTCAACATGGCTGCTTCACGCACGAATCCTAGTTGTTCAGCAGCTGTTCCCACCATGTGAAACCATATCCCTGCTGGCTCTGTCAGCATCACTGCAAATAAAGAACCCTTTAAATCAGTTTTAGGTGATATCAAAGTGTCTTTCGCTAATTGCAGACAGACTTTAAGGCTGTCATTTATTCTTCATTAATAATTAAATTAATTGACTATTAATGTCTGATGATTTGTATCACTGCTAATCATTTAGTAGGTAATGGAACAGAATGGAAAGTAATGATGCTATCACTGCATTTATACATAGAAATTGAAGTTTTATTCTTTTGATGTTCCAACAAGTGTTGTTTATAATAGAACTATCACTCCAATATGTAACTCAAACAAGAGTGAATGGAGAGTACTGGACAAAGATCAACCATGCAATTGACACCAGCATGCTCTATAGTCCTCTGCAAAAGTCTTAGGCACATATATATATAGCTAGGGTGCCGAAGACTTTTGCAACAAACTATAGTAATTTTATGTATTGCACTGTACTGCTGCTACTGCAGAAAAAAAGTCATGATATATATGAGTGTTGGTAAACATGATTCCTATATGGGCCTCCACTGAGGCCTGAGAGTGGGAAGGGGACAGGGAGAGGGGAATCATGGTTGGGAAAATGAGAAGGGAGAGGGGAGGGAGCTGTATTGACCCATAAACCAATTGCTTGGAATCAAATGACCTTGCCTCTTTGTATGTGTCTCAGGACTAGGTGTGTCTGCACCTGCACCATGCCATGCCACCCCAGCCCACCCCACTCCTGGCACGCCATCTCTGCCACCTACCCCACCCCTGGCACTCCATCTCTGACACCCACCCCACACCATTCCCTACATCATTTGCTCCTGTCAGATTTGCAGGCTCGCTCTCCACTCCAGATTGACAAATACAGTACTGTGCAAAAGTCTTAGGCACCCTGGCTAGATATATATGTGCCTAAGACTTTTGCACAGTACAGTACCATACTCTAAAAATTCTTTAAAAAGTTTTGCACACATAAAAGGCTGTAAGTGGGACCAATTACTACTATGTTTCCCATAGACAGTCTTTCTATATTATTAAAACTGTCCAAATTAGTATTAATAACAATTTACATACCTACAACACCATTGACTTTAGCACAGCCTTCAAAATATGCTTCATAATAATTTCATATTATTTATGAAATTGTATCTTATGATATTATGAAGTTGAAGTGTCTGCAGTGACACAGTAGCTTCACAGCACTAGCGACTGGGGTTCGCTACCCACTGCTGTCATTTGTATGGGAGTTAGCAGATTCTCCCTATTCCATGTGGCTTTCCTTTGGGCACTCCAGTTTGCTCCCACATTCCAAAATCATACAGTCAGAGTTAGTGAGTTGTGGGCATGCTATGTTGATGCCGGAAGCTTGACGACACTTGCTAGCTATGCAACATGATCCTCACTGATGTGATTTGATGTAAATGACATATTTCACAGTATGTTTTAAGAGACATGGACAAACAAAGCTAATTTTTTACTTACTAATTCACATACAGTATCATCACCATCATCATCATTACGTGCCGTGTCATATGACGTAAATGATCATGGTCTATGATCATGATTATTCTTTTCAATTTTTTCTACAGAGGTGGTTTGTATGGGCCTTCGTATGGGCAGTATTTTTACATGATAGGTGTCCCAGCTATTATCTACACCCTTCAGAGATTGTCCACATGGCGTCAGTGGTCGCATAACCAGGACTAATATCATGCACTGGCTGTTCGTACAACCATCCACTATCTGCTCCCATGGCTTCACGTGACCCTGACTGGGGGCTAAGCAGGTGCTAGGGTGACCTGCAGGCAGGCAGAGGGAAAGAGAACCTTACACCTCCTTTGGTAGAGACATACCTTGATCCCGCTACCCCGACATATCGTATACAAGGAGAAACTAGGGAGGTGACCACAAGCTTGGTCAAAGTATAAGGATATAAGGAGCATTTTAAAGTTGACAGGAAAGAATAAGAGGCATTCAGATAAGAGGAGGAATTTCTTTAGCCAGAGGGTAGTGTTTCTGTGGGATTTATTTTTACAGATGGATGTGGAGACATTAGTTTATTTAATGTGGAAATTGATAGGTCTTTATTAAGTAGGAAATGTCACAGGGAGAAATCAGGAGAACTGGGTTGAGAGGGAAAACAAACCCAGCCATGATTAAGTAGCTGAGCAGACGCAATGGGCCAAATTGTCTAATTCTGCTCCGATGTCTTATGATCTTAGTCATTCTGTATATTTAAAGTGGAGATTGATATGTTTTTGATTACTAAATGTGTCGAAGTTTATGGGAAAAAGGCAGGTTTTGTGAGGGATAGAAATCAGCCGTGATCAAGTGGCACAATGGGCCAAATAACTTAATTCTTATGGTCTCGGTAGGCAGATATTCCAGAAAATAGTCCTGACAGCTGAAGGCATGGTTCACAATGGTGGATCAGTTATAGTCAGCGATAAATACGAAGCCAGAATTAGGGCACTAATATATCTCAAAGGTCAGGAGGAGGTTACTGTGAGAGGGAGAGATGGGTGAGGTTTGTAAAATTCTTTTCAGATGCCAAAAGGGTAGGAGGGATTAGCTTATTTGTCACATGTACATCGAAACATTGAAGCTCCACTACTCATTAATGGTGAGGATGTAGCAAGGGCTTCTAGTTTCAAGTTTTCAGGATGAACATCACTGAGGAGCTCTCTTGGTCCGTCAGTCCATGGGAGACCAACATTCTTGCAGGCAGCTTTACTACAGCTGTTGGGAGTGGTTTAAACTAATATGGCAGGGGGATGGAAACCAGTATGATAGAGCTGAGGATGAGCCAGCAGGTTTACAAATAGATGATGAGTGTAACATGAATGTAAGGAAGGACAAGCTAATGATTGGGTGCAAATGCAGACAGAGCAAAGAGCACAGAGGCAAAATTCAAAAGGGTGAAGGATGCAGGACTGAAGGTGCTGTATTTAAACGTGTGTAGCATTCAGATTAAGGTGGACGAACTTGTGGCACAATTAGAGATTAGTCGTAACAAACACTGTGGACATTTATTGAGTTGTGGCTGAAAGAAGGCCATAGTTAGGAGATTAACATCAAAGGATATTTTCTATTGGCATAGGTAGTGGTGTGGCTCTGCTGGTAAGAGATGGAATTATATGTTTAGAAAGAGGTGACCTAGGATCAGAGAATGTTGAATCTTTGTGGGTGGAGTTAAGAAATTGTAAGGGTAAAAAAAACATTATGGGAATCATATATACACCTCCAAAATAGTAGTCAAGATGTGGGGTTGAGATTGCAAAGGGAGCAGGAAAAGGCATGTAATAAGGGTAATGTCACAATTGTAATGGGGGACTTCAATATGAAAAGAGACTAGGAAAATCAGTTTGGTGTCAGATTGCAAGAGTGGGAATTTACTGAATGGTTATGAGACGGCTTCTTAGAGCAGCCTGTGCTTGAGCCTCCTCAGGGAAAGGTGATCTTAGATTGGGCATTGTGTAATAACCCAAATCTTATTAGGGAGCTTAACATAAAGGAACCCTTAGGAGGTAGTGATCATAATATGACTGAATTCATATTGCAATTTGAGAGGAAGAAGCATAACTCACATGTATCTGTATCACAATGGAATAAAGTTAATTACAGAGGCATGAGAGAGAAGCTTGCCCAGGTGGATTGGTGGGGACAATGTCAGAGCAGAGATGGCTGAAGTTTCTGGGAATAGTTCACAAGGCACAGGATAGATATGTCCCACCAAAGTTCTCAAATGGCAGGGACAGGCAACAGTGGCTGACAAGGGAAGTTACGGACTGCATGAAAGTCAGGGGAAGGGCATATAAAGTAGCAAAAGTGAGTGAAAAGTTGGATGATTGGGAAGCTTTTAAAATCCAACTAAAGGCAACTAAAAAGCTATAAGATGGGAAAAGATTAAATATGAGGGCAAACTAGCCGTTAATATAAAGCAGGATACTAAAAGTTTTTCAGTTATATAAAGAGTAAAGGGGAGGTGATAGTTGATATTGGACCACTGGAAAATGATGCTGCTGAGGTAGTGATGGGAGACAGGAGAAATGGCAGAGGAATAATGGGTACTTTGTATCTGTCTTCACTATGGAAAACACTAGCAGAGTGTCAGTGGTCCATAAGTGTCAGGGAGCAGGAGTGAGTACCACTGCTATTACAAAGAAAAAAGTGTAAGGCAAACTCAAAGGTCTTAAGGTGGATAAATCACCTGGACCTGATGGACTACATCCCAGAGTCCTGAGAGAGGTTGCTGAAGAGATAACGGATGCATTGGTCATGATCTTTCAAAAATCACTTGATTCTAGCATGGTCCTGGAGGACTGGAAGATTGCAAATGTCAGTCCACTCTTTAAGAAGGCAGGAAGGCAAAATAAAGTAAATTATAGGCCAGTCTGCCTAACCTCAGTGGTTGGGAAAGTGTTGGAGTCTATTATTAAGGATGAGGTTTTGGGGTACTTGGAGACTAATGATAAAATAAGTCAAAGCCAGCATGGTTTCTGTGAAGGGAAATCTTGCCCGAAAAATCTGTTAGAGTTCTCTGAGGAAGTAACAAGTAGGGTGGACAAAGGAGAGGCAGTGGATTTCATTTACTTGGATTTTCAGAAGGGTTTTGATAAGGTGCCACGTGTGAGACTACTTAACAAGATAAAATCCTATGGTGTTACAGGAAAGACCCATCCCATCTAGGACACTGTCTGTTCAACCTCCTGCCATCTGGATAGAGATACAGAAGCATCTTAGCCAAGACAGAAAAACTGAAAAATAATTTCTTCCCAAGGGCTGTTGTGCAGCTGAATAATACCACACACCGGCTTCCCAATGGCCTTTGACTGTTTGGACTATCGAAGTCACTTGTCGAATGTGAATGTGGGATTTTTTTTTAATTAAGCCATACCGCATGCATTGAATATCTGTTTTTTCATGAGCTGGAATAGGACCACAATCTCATTATCTTGAGCAATGACAATAAAGTTCTATTTTATCTTACAGTGAAATGTTTCATTTGCATAACACAATCTAAGGATGCGCTGGGGCAGCCCACAAGTTTGCTATGTTTCCAGAGTCAACATTGTATGTCCGCAACACAGTAACCTTAACCTTGAACACGCGTTTCAGGAAGGAAAAAGGAGTACCTGAATGATTCCCAAGTGGTCATGGGAAGAACATCCAAACACCTCCAGCCAGTGGCAGGAATTGAACCGTGATCAGTAATCACTGGCACTGTAAAGGGTGACACCAACTTTTATGCTACCGTATCCCCCATGGTAGCATTGTGATTAGCTATGAGATGGTCAAGATAATGCCAGTAAGAACATAAACAGCAGACTATTGAATGATGTCAATTTTATGGACAGTAGAACAAAGGAAAAACTTATTGGACACACACAGACACAAGAGATTCTGCAGATTTTGGAAATCTTGAGCAAAGCATGCAAAATGCAGGAGGAACTCAGCAAGTCAAGCAGCATCTATGGAGGGAGCTAAATGCTCAAAGTTTTGGACCAAGACCCTTCATCAGGCTGAAATATCAACTGTTCATTTTCCTCCAAAGATACTGTCTGAACCATAGAGATCCCCCAGTATTGTGCATGTGTGTTGCTGAAAGCTTGCTGGAATTGTTTTTGAATAGTCAAATGCAGAACTAATTAAAGAAGAAAGAGAGTTTCAAATATAACAACACAGACAAAATGCTGGAGGAACTCAGCAGGTCAGGCTGTATCAGTGGGGGAATAAATAGTCGATGTTTCGGACTGAGACCCTTCATCAGACCTGGAAAGGAAGGAAAAGGAAGAAGCATGAAGCCAGAGGGTCTGGCGGGGGGGGGGCGGTGGCGGTGGTAAAGAGAAGCGATATAGGTGGAATAGGTAAAATCCATAAGGCATAGGAGCAGCATTAGGCTATTTGGGTGAAGTAAAAGGGCTGAAGAAGAAGAAGAAATCTGATTGGAGAGGAGAGTGGAGCATGGAAGAAAGGGAAGGAGGAGGGGCACCGGAGGGACGTGATGAGCTGATACGGAGAAGAGAAGGCACGAGAGGGGTATAGAAAAAGAAAGAGGGGAAGGAGAGAAATTACCAGGAGTTAGAGATATCAGTATTCATACCATCAGGTTGGAGGCTGCCCAATCAGAATATGATGATGCCATGGACCAATATTTTGGAATGGAAGTCGAATTGAAATAGGTTGCCCCTGGGAGGTCCTGCCTTCTGTAACCGACAGAGTGAAGGTGCTTGATGAAACAGTTCTCCAGTCTGGGTCAGGAGTCCCTTCATCAGGCTGAAATGATGTAGACAAGGCCACATTGTAAGCACTAGATATAGTAGATGGCGCTGACGGTGTCGTCAGCTATGTTAGGCATAGAATTTGGTGCTTACAGAAGTAGAAATAAGAAATCTTAGTGATGGCGGGAACTTAATTCATTATGAAGTATGAACAAGTTATTTTTTTACTAGAAAAAAATTCTTAAGGTAGTCAGGTTGATATTAATTTCTGAACAACAGGCCAAGAATAACATTAAACCCAAACAATTTGACAATTTAATGGTTCAATGGTTCCAGTTAATGTCAGAGAATGTATACAGTATACAACTTGAAATTTTTACTCTCCACTGACATCCACAAAACAGAAGAAAAATCCCAAAGAATAGATGGCATTAAAATGTTAGAGCCTCAAAGCACGCCCCCCGCTTCCCACACACACGCAGCAGCAGAGCATCAACCTTCCCTCCTCCCCCTCCCCCAGCGTGCCTCAACAAAAGCATTAGCCCCCCAACCACCACCGACCAGCATGCAAGCTATAGCGAAGCTCCCAAAGAGAGACCATGATCTACAGTTCATTAAAAACCAGTGTTCATCCCAACAGTTTGACATACCACAGGCTGTCTGTCTCGCTAACGAGGGAGATAGAGGTATCACTACTGCCACAGTGGGAGAAGAGACCAACAGCTTACTGTTTCAATGTTACAGTCCACAGCTTTGCTTTACTCTGACAGCAGTGCACACTGCTGTCGCAATGTTCTCACCTCCCACGATGCTTCAGTCAGTCACACTAGTGAAGAACAAGGTCGTCCGTAGGGAAGCGCAGAGCTGCACGCTTAAAGCGCACATCTTCCAGGCTGCTTCCGGAGATATCGAAGACGCTAGGCTGCTCAGTGAGCTCCGAGAGCGGGAATTCACCACCGTGAAGAACTGCAGTTTGAGTACAGCTGTAGATCACGGACTCCAACAAGACCCCATCCACCTTAAAGAAAAGAAAAGATTTTAGAGAAAAAAAATTCCTTAAAACTTGAAAATAAGTTCTTGTACTCACTAACTCGCAGATCAGATGCCTGTTTGGGTGATATTTTGCTTAACTATTATTTAATCAAAAATGCTGAAGACAGAAGTTGAGGAAGAACTTTAGAATCAAATACACAATGTGAAAATTCTTATGGCAGGCAATCAGATACAAAATGAATTACTTACTACTAGTAATAACAACTTCTATTCAATCGTAAATAAAAATATATTTATTTTGCATAGCATTGAGCATTTATTATTCCAGCTCAGTGAGTGTGTACTCCTGTGTTCAGTTTTGACAGGGAGATGAGAAAAGAATCACATGACACACGGCACTGGAATGAACAGTCCTGGCATAAAGGCAATAGTCACTAGGGTGCAGATGTTTTTATGCACAGATGCTTTCTGTCTGAAATAACTTTGCAGCTCTTTTGAGAATATGGCTTGAGCTTTCCATGAATCACTGATAATTACAATTGTCAGACCATGGCAAATAAAATATGTACAGTAGCTCCACAGTCTCTAAGCTCTCTGTGGTTATCAATAGCTTCAAACTATCTACGTAAACAATATCAGCAGTTACAGTACTGCTGTTTCATGATCATAGTCATAGTCATAGTCACACTTTATTGATCCCGGGGGAAACTGGTTTTCATTACAGTTGCACCATAAATAATTAAATAGTAATAAAACCATAAATTATTAAATAGTAATATGTAAATTATGCTAGGAAATAAGTCCAGGACCAGCCTATTGGCTCAGGGTGTCTGGCCCTCTAAGGGAGGAGTTGTAAAGTTTGATGGCCACAGGCAGGAATGACTTCCTATGACACTCCGTGCTGCATCTCGGTGGAATGAGTCTCTGGCTGAATGTACTCCTGTGCCCAACCAGTACATTATGTAGTGGATGGGAGACATTGTCCAAGATGGCATGCAACTTGGACAGCATCCTCTTTTCAGACACCACCATCAGAGAGTCCAGTTCCATCCCCACAACATCACTGGCCTTACGAATGAGCTTGTTGATTCTGCTGATAGAGAAGCAAATGAAAATTGATTTTTGAATTTGCTTATTTTCATAGGTATAGTAAAGCTCAAAGTACATATATGTCACCATGTACAACCCTGAGATTCATTTTCTTGCAGGCATTCACAGTAGAACAAAGAAGTACAGCTGCCCCCTTGCCTCTGCCTCCCTTCCTTTCTACTGTAAGCTACTCTATCAGATTCCATCTTGTCCTGCGCTTGTCATCTCCCAGCGTCTCACTTCATTCCCCCTCCCCAACCAGCACCTTCTCGCTCGCTCTCCCTCACACTCTTCCTTTTGGCATTTCTCCCTTCTTTTCCAGTCCCGATGAAGACCCTCAGCCCTAAAACAACAAATGTTTATTCACTTCCATAAATGCTGCCTGACCTGCTGAGCTCCTCCAGCATTTTGTGTGTGTTGCTATAGAATCGATGTTCAGGTTTGATTATCTTGATCATTTTGATAGGTAAAGCAAAGAGAACTATTGAATAAAGCATATTTTAATGTAACTAGTTTTGCAAGTATACATGTCATGGGACAGCAGCACAACAAGCTTAATATTAACGTCAGAAAGGCTCTCATTAATCTGCTGAACTTTCTGGAAGAATATAATGTGAAATTATCTGAATAGAGTTCAAATGAAAATATATAACACATTGCTTCTGTTACAATGAGACCACCAACAACTCCAAACCTCAAAGACTCTAGTTGCAATATGAGTGAGACATGACACAAATCCACAGTTATTACTTGGTGCCGGCAAAGACGAAGGTAAGGACTGAGCCCACTATTCAGACCAGATATCAGATTTTCATGTTGTTGCCTTGTGGAATCTTTGGCCTCGCTGTGGCATTTTACTACAGGCCAAACTCCAGATAAGATTAGATGGATAATATTAGCTTTGTTTGTCACATTTACATCAAAACATACAGTGAAACGGATGCTTGCGTCAACGATCAACAGAGGCCAGGTATGCACTGGGAGCAGCCCACAAGTGTCGCCATGCTTCTGAATCAACACCACACGCCCACAAGTTACTGACTCTAACTCTCACACGTTAGGTTTTGTAACATCAAAACATTAAACTAATTCAAAGGAAGACACAGGAGTCCAAAATGTGGGTTTAACGTCAGGTTTACTTTAAGTGAGGTGTGCGTGTGTCACATGGTAGTATGATGACATATGTAATTCATGTATTTTTCATAAAAACCATAATGAATTATTTAAATGAACAAGAATGCTTAATCAAACAATATATATATACCAGCTTACTGAAATGTCAAATACACAACAGTATGCCTTTGGACTGTGGGAGGAAACTGGAGCACCTGGAGGAAACCCAAGCAGTCATGGGGAGAAGTTACAGACTTCTTACAGGCAGCAGCAGGAATTGAACCCCAGACACTGATGGCTCCGATGTAATAGCATTAAGCTACCTGCTATGCTACCAAGCCACCCTTTTAGTGAGTGAAAATCTTCTTGCAATTGCGGTTGCTAACACTTCCATATACAAAGTTCAAAGTAAATTTATTATCAAAGTACGTTTATGTCACCATATACAACCCTGAGATTTATTTTCTTGTCGGCATTCATAGTAAGTCCAAAGTAACACAATAGCATCAATGAAAGAGTGCACCCAACAGGACAGACAACAAACTGAGAAAATACAAAAAAAATTGTAATAGTAAATAAGCAATAAATATCGAGAACATGAGTTGTAGAGTCCTGAAAAAGACATTCCATAGGTAATGGAATCTGTCCAGTGTTGGATTGAGTGAAGATATCCCCTCTCATTCAAGAGCCTGATGGTTGGAATGCTTGCAACTCATGGGAATATCACTTATCTTACCCGCTGAAATGAATATAAAGTTCTTTGACACGATCTGAATTATAATATAATTCATGGTCATTGTTAGATTAGATTGAAATGATTTAACTTTGCATTACTTCTCTTTAACTTATTTGAAAATGAAGGATAGTCCACATCAATGAAAATCCAGATTGTGATGCCAGCCTCTCTCCTGGGGATTCAGCATGCATGTATATATAGTACTAGAGGAAGCATGGTTAGATATCTATAGAATTTGATTCAAAACCCTGAGCAACACTTTATTTTCTACTTTGTTATTATAGAGCTCTTAGAATCGCACACTATGAGGATAGTTATCATAAAAATCAGTGATTTTGTCATTCTAGTGGAGTCTGCAATCAATTTGAAATTGTTTTCCTTTGAGCAAAGTGGAGGAGAGCTGTGGAGAGCAGGTGAGGTGGTGTTGGTGGGGGTCGGTGGTATTGAAAATCAGCATGACATCAACTTAGCTTCACGCATAATACTTTCAATTCATCCGCACTCAGTGTTCCTGCTCCACACTGAGTAGAACATTTTAGAGAAATGCTTAAGCTCCTATTTTTTTTTACTGTGAAAGAGATTTATTGGAAAGGTATTTATTTAGTTAGTTTTATCCCAGCATAAAGGGGCCATGTCGCACAACTACACACATGTGGCCAACTTACCTACTAACCCATACATCTTCGGAATGCAAGGGGAAACCGGAGCACCTGGAGGAAACTTACGCGGTCACAGGAAGAACGTACAAACAGCGATGGAATTGAATCCAGGTTTCTGGATCTGTATAGTGTTACACAAACCACTACACCATCGTGCCATCCCAATGGATGAAAAAACAGTTCCACTGAGTTTACAGCAAAACTGGGGCTGCTCAAAGAAGGTTAATTAAGGCCTCCTCTTTTTTTTTAGAATTGATTTTAAATTTCTCTTTCTTGTTTTTAAATAGTCTGGTACTGGAGTACATTACAGAACCATTTTTGTTTTATAATGCTGCTCGAGCTCTCAGGTCTTCTGCCGCCAGTCTCTTAAATTTGAACAATCTCCCTCAAAAGCTAATTGGCAGCTCAGCTTTTTTGAATTATGCTCCTAAACTGTGGAATTCAATACCTAAAACTATAAGGGATGCAGACTCAGGTGACACTTTTAAACGCCAGCTCAAAACCTACTTATTTAACTCTGCTTTTAACTAACGACATTTTGTCTTTTTTCATGTTTACTTTTATTTTCCTTTTATTTTCATGTTTGTACTTCATCCCATTGTAAAGCATTTTGAACTAGATCATTGTATGAAAAGTCATCACTTCTATAAGTTTATCACTTCTATAAGTTGTTATTATTTTTATTTTTTCTCAGAACTAACTGGTAAAACCTAAGGTACGACATAGCTGAGGATACTCATTGCTCAATTGTTCGGACTTTCCACACTACTTTAGTGGTGTTTACTATTGTGGGATTCTGCTGATTTACAGTACATAAATATTGCTGTGTAGGCCTAATTCTTTAATGCTATTGTGTAGTGACTTTGGGGTGATACCAGATATAGATATTACTACTGGAACAATGTATACCCTGTTTATGTTCCATAGTCATTCAATTTCCTCTTTAATTCAGCATATTTCACTTATTACTTTCTGTATGTTATGTATGTTTGTAAGTTGTTCTGTTATATAACACTGTAAGTTGTAATGTTTCTAAGCATTAAACTAATTCAAAGGAAAACTCTCTCTCTCTATATATATATATACACACACACACATATGCAAGAAGGCTGCAAGCCAATATTTGATTTTATTTTGCCAAATATAACTTCCATTGTTTGCTAATTAAAGCAATTAGTGAGATTGAATTGCTGGCTACCTGCATTTTTATCGCTAGGGGATCGCTCTGCTGCCAGAGAGGGGAGACCACCTTTTTATCACTGGTGAGATTGCTCTGCTACGGAGAGGGAGAATGTTGGCCAGGTTTTCTGCTTTTTGGATGTGGACTTGGACTGTGGACCTTTTTTCAGTCTTATGTTTTTTTTTTGTATTCTGAGTTTTTCACTTGATCTTTTTGTGTGGTGGGGAAGGGGTTTTGGGGATCAATGTGCCTGGTCCATTTTTGTTTGCCTTTTTTGTGCAGGGAGGAGGGATATGGGAGTTGATTATTGTGCTGCTTAGTTTTGTGGCTATCTGGAGGAGAAAAATTTCAGAGTTGCATACTTTGACAATAAATGAGCCTTCAAGATTACTCAAATACTGAATTATTAAGTACGACAATCTCTGCTGCTTAGCTATAAACTTCAACTCAATATAGAATGTTTCTCAACCATATACACAGTATACAATGTAATACAACTACTATATGGACAACCACAGCATAGAAAATTTTAAATTGCCCCATTCAGGCCTAAAAATTTAGATGCTGTGGAGGCTTTCTTACTCTTGTGGGATAAAACCTTTCCCAACAAGAGGGATAACACTGCTTGGCATGTGAGATTTGTGGCTGTGAAAACAATCTCTGAGGCCTCATCTGTGGTGGTTGTCAGAGTTGATTCTGAGACTGCAGAAAGTGATTCTAACAGCTCTGGACTCCTTTCTTCTCCTTTTCTCTCTCGATCTATTTGATCCCTTTTTTGATTTCTCATGTTCCTTCTCTCTTTCACACCTTTCTCTTTCTTGTTCACATTCTTTCGCACCATCTCTTCCCTCCTAGTTTTTACATCTTAATCTTTGGAAGGTGCATTTAGTTCACTGGAGTATTTGCTTATTAATCCTTTTATTGCTCCCATTATGATCTGATTTCTCCTCTTGGTTTCCTCATCCATGATATCATCTGATGAATCCTCCGTTCTTGTATCTCCATTGACTCCTTTCTTTTTGCTCTTCTATTCTTCCAGCTGGGCGTTGGTCTTTACATCTACTTTTACAAGCAACTTTTTGTCTCCCACTTGAAATTCATGGAATAACCTTAATGCACAGAGTAGATTCGGGTTCTTTGTACTCACAAAAGCCAAATGCTTGCAACTTTCCTGAAGCTCCTTGAAATCTATTCCAGCTTAAAACAAAGTCACATTTCATGAGTAACTTCCTGATTAACAGGTCAGAATCTTTCTCAGATATGGTGCCTCCAAAAACTGCTGTAGCTGGATGTGTTGTTTTTGTCCATTTCATACTTCCTCTGAGCAACAAGGTGCTTCCTTGGTCCAGTATGCTTTCCAACCAAAGGCACGAGAGGTTGACGTCAGTGCCTGCTTGCCCTTGTTGGGCAACAATTCATGGTGTTTGGCATGGAGACAGTTGTGGCATCATCCTATAATATATTTCTTAATTCACTTTCACATGGCTTAATTGCAGGGGATTTGGTATGCAAATTGCAGATGGATCTCCAATAAAATTGTAGTTGTCTCACCCAATCATGTCCCCACAATGATGGTCCTCCTGTTTTTACCACATACAAGTTCAATATGGCTTGTGGATTGTTGCATTTCACTGTTACAGATGTCATTCCCACAACACTTATCTTTCTCTAGAACAGTCTATTAATTGGATATGTGCAGGCTCCAGTTTAGTACTTTTGAAATGTCTCTCAAACTCATTTTGTGGAACGACTGAAACAGCTGAGCCAGTGTCTAATTTTATTTTTATTAATTTGCCATTCACTTCTGATGTATAGTCATATTTCTTGTCTAATCCTAGTTTTCACATTATAAATCTCAAGGCTATACAGTCGTGAGTCACTCTCATCATTATCAGATATTTCATCAACAGTTCTCTTTGAAACTACAAATTGACATTTTATATTCTTCTCTTCTCTATGTAGGCCATTTATATTTATCTGCCCAGTTGCTGTTCAGATGTTGTAATTTTGTTCACACTCATTTTCATTCCTGATTACACCTTAATTACATCCCTGTCTGCAATTTCTATTGAAACAACAATTTCAACTGCTCCTTTAAATGTAGGTTGTGCTTCAGTTAGAAGCCATTTTTAAATGATTTCTTGTAAGATTCCACAAACTAAATGATCCCTTAGTATATCATTAAGGCCATTACTGAACTGAGAATGCTCAGACAATCTTCTCAATTTAGCCACCTATGCTGAAGTGGATTTCACTTCCTACTGTTTATGAAACCTAAAAAATGCTGTAATCAACAATTAGTCTGTGAGCCAGTAGGGTTGGTCGGTACCATCTGAGGGGAATAATGCTCATAATGATTTTTGGCAAGGTATACATCTCTAATGTTAGAAAATACGTGATAGCATTGCACCAGTGGTAGCTTTATTACTTCAAATAAGTAATCACTTTTTGTATATATTCCATATTAACATCAGTACAGCAGAATATGTTACCCCACCCCCCAAAAGGTAAAAAGAAACTCATTTGGAGAGATTTCTGGAGTTTTATCAATGTCTTGATATTTTCCATATTGTTGTATCAAATCAAAACAATCTTAAACTTTTGTCATAGCATATAGAATTACAGTACAATAATTCAAATGTGGGGTTGGTATTTCAAATGGCATTGGTTCAAAATGTTCCTGCATTGCTTTGACAATATCAGCAAAGCTCACTTCTACTGGTTTGGATGGAGCAATCAAGCTTTGAAGCAAACTGTATGCCTTTAAACCCAATGCGTTCAGCAAAACTGGTACCCATTTCTCATTGGCTATTTCATTTGCTTCAGCAGACTGTATAATTTGTTCAGTACATAGAATCCAGTTATTTGTTGTGTAATCAAACGTGCCTCTGCTTCTGATGTAGCCAGCATTTCTGCTTTTTATTTATGATTATTATCACCCTGTACTCCTTGTTTTTGAACTCTAAACTCTTCTGTTTTCTAACTTCTTTTAATTTAACTGTTTCTGTGCATTCTTTTTTAACTCAAATGTCCTGCTGCACCTTAACAAGTCAGTAGTCATCTCGGGTTTGATTTTAAAATACCTCATCATCAATGTTATGCTTTTTAACTTCAAAACTTTAAACTAATTCAAAGAGAGTCAAAATGTGAGTCTAACTTCGAGCTTACTTTACGCACGGCACACAAGAATCAAGTGGTAGCATGACGATATATGCAATACATATATTCATACATATAGCCCATAATGAGCTATTTCAATGAACAAGAATGCTTAATCAACCAATATGTATACAAGATTACTCAGATGACCTGACTTGGTCCAACCAAGCAGAGTTCACTGCCAAGAAGGCCCACCAGCACCTTTACTTCCTGAGAAAACTAAAGAAATTTGGCCTGTCCCCTAAAACCCTCACTAATTTTTATAGATGAACCGTAGAAAGCATTCTTCTAGGGTGCATCACAACCTGGCATGGAAGTTTTCCTGCCCAAGACCGGGAGAAGCTGCAGAAAATCATGAATGCGGCACAGCACATCACACAAACCAATCTTCCGTCCATGGACTCACTTTACAACGCACGCTGTTGGAGCAGTGCTGCCAGGATAATCAAGGACACGACCCACCCAGCCAACAGACTTTTCATCCCTCTTCCCTCTGGCAGAAGGCTCAGGAGCTTGAAGACTCGTACGGCCAGATTTGAGAACAGCTTCTTTCCAACTGTGATGAGACTGCTGAATGGATCCTCACCCGGATCCGGGCCGTACCCTCCAAATATCCGGACCTGCCTCTCGGTTTTTTTGCACTACCTTACTTTCTGTTTTTCTATTTTCTACTTAGGATTTATAATTAAAATTTTTAATATTTAGTAATTTTAACTACTTTTAATATTTTAATGTTTAATATTTGTAATCCAGGGAGCGTGAAGTGCAGAATCAAATATCGCTGTGATGATTGCACGTTCTAGTATCAATTGTTTGGCGACAATAAGGTATAAAGTATAAATATAACTAAAATATTAAACACACAAGTTTATTCTGTAATATTATATCCAAATGGTTATTATGGATTGTCCAATCTGTAATAATGGATTGGCTATAATATAATTTGTAGAACTCTGACTCTAAAACTGTATCAGGCTTGTATTATAGTAAGGTATGGTGTCTTTTACGAGTTTGTATTTTAAAGCAAGATTTTGGTAAATAATGTTTGCCACTTGATTTTGTTTGTGTAAGTAATCAGATTGAGTTAAACTGCTGCAGGATCTTGCAATGTGTTGGATTGTTTCTGGTTCTTTTGGCATTTTCTGCATTTATTATCTGAATTTGTTGGTCTTTTATTATATATTTTTGATATCCTTTTGTGTTAGCCACCTGGTCCTCTATTGCCACAGGGAACCCTTCTGTTTCTTGGAAGAAGTCTCTAAGTCTGAGCCAGACATTTGATACATCCTTATCGACATCAGTCTGCTCAGATTGTGTGATATCTCCCACAGAGGGTCAAGCTATTCCATTGGTTAATTTTTTATTCTATAGTGATAATTTCTTAATTTTTCCAGGTTGTGCTTTCATTTAAGTTTAGTGGTGTGTAATTCTTGTCAGAAGTGCATATGCTTGCATGGAGTGTCGAATCCTGTTTGTGTTGATGAATATATATTCTTAGAAGTTTTAACTTTTGTGTAAATTCTCTATGCCTGTATTCCTCTTCCTCCTTCTGTCCTAGCTACTGTTAACCTCAGCATGTTCAAATGTTTTCTGAAATTTGTCATTTCAGTTCCTATTTCTCTTAGTAAATTTTCCAAATCAGTTGCAGACCAAGATATTATGCCAATATATATACACACACACACACACACACATATAAGTTTCATAGTCATCTGTCGGTTGTATTGTATCCTGTTGCTCTGCTTTATATTCTATTAGCTCTATTGCACCTTACTTTATATTTAATGTTCTTCACTTATTATTATTATTATTTAAAATACAAATTTAATATTGGTTTTCAAGATCACAAATATTTTGATGGGGTAACTTAGAATCAGAATCAGAATCAGGTTTATTATCACCAGCAGGTGACGTGACATTTGTTAACTTAGCAACAGCAGTTCAATGCAATAGATAAAATAGAAGAAGAAGAAAAACTAACAATAATAATAAATAAATAAGTAATTCTTATTCAGTATACTTTGTACCTTATAGGTATATTGAATAGATTAAAAATCATGCAAAAAACAAAAATACTGTATATTAAAAAAAGTGAGGTAGTGTCCAAGGATTCAATATCCACTTAGGAATCGGATGGCAGAGCTGTTCCTGAATCACTGAGTGTGTGCCTTCAGGCTTCTGTACCTCGTACCTAATGATAACAGTGAGAAAAGGGCATGCATTGGGTGCTGAAGGTCCTTAATAATGGACGCTGCCTTTCTGAGACACCGCTCCTTGAAGATGTCCTGGATACTTTGCAGGCTCGTGCCCAAGATGGAGCTGACCAGATTTACATCCCCTTCTGCAGCTTCTTTCGGTCCTGTGCAGTAGCAACCCCACCACCCCCAATACCAGATAGTGATGCAGCCTGTCAGAATGCTCTCCATAGTACAACTATAGAAGTTTTTTAGTGTATTTGTTGACATGCCAAATCTCTTCAAACTCCTAATAAAGTATAGCCGCTATCTCGCCTTCTTTATAACTGCATCGATATGTTGGAACCAGGTTAGATCCTCAAAGATCTTGACACCCAGGAACTTGAAACTGCTCACTCTCTCCACTTCTGATCCCTCTATGAGGATTGGTATGTGTTCCTTCGCCTTACCCTTCCGGAAGTCCACAATCAGCTCTTTCATCTTACTGATGTTGAGTACCAGGTTGTTGCTGCAGCATCACTCCAGTAGTTGGCATATCTCATTCCTGTACGCCCTCTCGTCACCACCTGAGATTCTACCAACAATGGTTGTATCATCAGCAAATTTATAGATGGTATTTGAGCTCTGCCTAGCCACAGTGTCATGGGTATATCGACAGTTGAGCAGTGGGCTAAGCACACACCCCTGAGATGCACCAGTGTTGATCGTCAGCAAGGAGGAGATGTTATCACCAATCCGCACGTTGTGATCTTCCAGTTAGGAAGTCAAGGATCCAATTGCAGAGGGAGGTACAGAGGCTCAGGTTCTGTAACTTCTCAGGATTGTGGGAATAAAGTTCTTATGAATCATTGAGCAGGATTCCCTAAAGGTTAACTTGCAGGTTGAGTCAGTGGTAGGGAATGCAAATACAATGTTAGCATTCATTTTGAGAGGACTAGAATATAAAAACAAGAATGTAATGCTGATGCTTAACATTAATGCTGATGCTTAATGCTGAGGCATTGTTCAGACCACACTTGGAGTATTGTGAGCAGCTTTGGGCCCCTAAAGATGAGCTGGCATTGGATAGGATCCAGGGGTGGTTCATGAGAATGATTGGTAAATGAAAGGATTAACATATAAGAAGCATTTGAGGTCTCTTGGTCTGCATTGCTGGAGTTTAGAAGAATGCGGAGTATCTTATAGACATCCATTGAAATGCTTAAAGGTTGAGATAGAATGGATGTGGAGAGGATGTTTTCTATAATGGTTGAGTCTTGGACAAGAGGGCACTGTCTCAAAATAGAGGGACATCTATTTAAAGGAAGGATGAGGAGGAATATCTTTCGCTAGTGGTTGTAGAATCTGTGGAATTCATTGCCATAAATGGGTATGGACGTGAAGCCATTGGGTATAGTTAAAGCAGAGGTTGATAGGTTTAGATTAGTCAGGGCTTCAAAGGCTATAGAGAGAAGTTAGGAGAAGGGGGTGAGAGGGATAATAAGTCAGCCATGATGGAATGGCAGAGCAGACTTGATGGGCTGAATGACCTAATTCTTAAAGAAATATTGAAATATAGTGTAGAATAGGTCTGTGTGGACATTCAAGCTACACTGCCCATCAATTCCCCCAATTTAATCATAGCTAATCACGGGACAATTTACCGTGAACCTACCAACCAGCAGGTCTTTGTACTGTGGTAGGAAACTGAAACACTCAGAGGAAACCCAAGCAGTCATGGGAAGAATATACAGGCAGTGATAGCAATTGCACATGGATCGCCTGCACTGTAAAGAATTGTGCTAACCACTACATTATCGTGCTACCCTATTGTCTTTTCGCCGAACAAATAATTTCTTCTTAAGTAAGATCACTTGCTTTTAAAATATGGAAGATAAACATTTTTAACCGGGCTGGCCATTACAAAACAGTCTTTTTCTCATGACAAAGATGTACAGCTCAACTAGAGGGCACGGTTAAGGTTGGGTTAAGTTAGGGTCAGCTGAACAAATTTTTGTGCACAGTCATTGATGGACATACACATACAGATGCACAAAAACACATGTATAAATACCGAAGAATGCCCCTACATGCTATTTGTACGCTCATTGTGGCAATGGGTGCCACAGTAGCGTACCACTTAGCCCAGCGTTTTTACGGTTTGGGGCAATGGAGATTGGAGCTCAATTTTGTTGTCCTTCCCATGGAATGCATGGGTTTTCTCTGGGAGCTTCCAGTTCCTCCCACAGCCCAATGACATACCAGTTCGTTGGTTTATTGGTCATTGCAAATTGTCCTGGGATTAGGTTAGGGTTAAATGGGGGTTGTCAGGTGTTGGGGTTCAAAGGGCTGGAAGAGCCTATTCTGTGTAGTATCCCTGTATAAGTAAATAATTAACTCCATGGAACAGATTGCTGACTTCAGAAAGGGAAACACAAACCAATCCTCAGTGAGGTGTCAGAATCAGATTTATTATCATTGATGTATCTTGTGGAATTTCCAGCTTGCAGCAACTGTACAGTGTGATACATGAAATATTCTATGAAATATGAGATTTATATATATGTATATAGTACATATGATATAAATCAAGTTCAATAGATAGTTCAAGAAGAGAGCAAAAATAATGAGTTAGTATTCATGGGCCCATTGTCAATTTAGAAATCAGATGTTGGAGAGGAAGACAGTGTCCTTAAAACATTTAGGCTCTTGTATCTCCTTGCTGAGAGAGGGTCTCCAACTGTGAAAACATGAAACTGTCTGACAGAAGACGAAGACATTCTCAACAGATGGACTGAGTATTGTTCAGACCTTTACAACCATCAGGCCCCAGGAAACCCCAGAGTACTCACAACCCAGGACACAAATGACGAAGACTTTCCAGTTCTGTGGGAAGAAACAGAAGCTGCCATAAGATTGCTGAAGAATGGGAAAGCTGCAGGAATAGTCAACATCCCAGCCAAGCTGATAAAACATGGGGGAGCAACAGTGATAGACATCCTCACCAACATCTGCAACAGAATCTGGCATACCAGGGAATAGCCACCACCCTGGACAAAATCTCTCATCATCACTCTCCCCCAGAAAGGGAACTTACAGCAATGGAAGAATTATAGCCATGCAAGCACAGTGCTGTTGAAAATCATCTTGGACAGACTGAAACCACAGGCAGAAGAAACAATTGCTGAAGAGTAGGCTGGATTCAGAAGTGGAAGTAGTACAACAGAACAGATATTTTACCTCCGAGTACTGTGCAAGAAATACAACTGAGATCAACAGGACATCTTCCACACGTTCACAGACTTCAAGAAGGCATTTGATTGGGTGTGGCATGATGCACTCTGGGCCACAATGAAGACATACAAGCTGATCCAAGCCATCAAGCAGCTCTACACTAAAGCTCGTGGTGCGGTATTTGTTCAAGGCACAGTTGGAAAGTGGTTCCACACATCTGTTGGAGTCCAACAAGGCTGTCTCTTTTTACCCATGTTGGTCAATATTTTCTTGGAGAAAATAATGACAGATGCCCTGGAAGACCATACCAGCAGTCAGCATCGGAGGACAGATCATAACCAACCTCAGGTTCGCTGATGACACTGATGGGCTGGCAAGAAGACTGGATGAACTGGCCTGCTTTATGAACCATCTGGATGATACATCTACTAGATGTGGCATGGAGATCAGTACAGAGAAAACCAAGCTGATGAGAAAAGGTGAGGAGCCAATCACAACAAAAATCACAGTCAGTTGTCAGGAACTAGAGACTGTCAAACGGTTCAAGTTATCTTGGCGCCATTGTCAACCAAGAAGGATCAAAGCCTGAATTCCTTGCAAGGATAGCCCAAACAACAGCAACGCTAGCTAAACTAAAACCAATCTGGAGAGACAATAACATCGCTCTCACATCCAAGTTGCAACCCCTGCATGCACTTGTGCTCTCCACCTTCTGTATGCACGTAAATCATGGACTGACAGCAGATCTGCAAAAGGTGATCCAGGCAGTAGAAATGAGTTGCTTCAGAAGGCTCCTCGACATCTATACAGACCACATCACAAATGACAAAGTACGAAGACAGTACAAAAATCAACTCTCCACAGTAAAGAGGAAACTGAGGTGGAATGGCTACATACCAAGATCAAATGGACTCTTAAAGTCTATTCTCAGGTAATAATGTAGGGGAAAAGAAAAAGGGGCAGACAGAGGAAAAAATGAACAGACAACACTGCAGGGCTGACTGGAGAGAGCTTTGCCACAACCTAGGCACTTGCGCACAACTGTGAGAGATGGATGTAACTGGCACAGCACTCATCTGTACAGCGCCCCTACAATCCAGGCTGGTTGCTGGATCCTTAACCATAACCTCCTTTCTGGTGGTAGCAATGGAAAGAGGGCATGTCATGGGTGATGGGGGCATTTAATATTGACTGCTAACAACAGGAATTCTGCAGATGCTGGAAATTCAAGCAACACACATCAAAGTTGCTGGTGAACGCAGCAGGCCAAGCAGCATCTCTAGGAAGAGGTGCAGTCGACATTTCAGGCCGAGACCCTTCGTCAGGACTAACTGAAGGAAGAGAGATCCCTCCCCCTCCAGCTTTCAAATCCCTTACTCACTCTTCCTTCAGTTAGTCCTGACGAAGGGTCTCGGCCTGAAACGTTGACTGCGCCTCTTCCTATAGATGCTGCTTGGCCTGCTGCGTTCACCAGCTAATATTGACTGCTGCCTTTTTTTGAGTCATTGCCTTTTCTAGATGTCCTTGGATGGTGGGGAGGTTAGTGCCCATGATGGAAATGCCC
Source organism: Mobula hypostoma (assembly GCF_963921235.1). NCBI lineage: Eukaryota > Metazoa > Chordata > Chondrichthyes > Myliobatiformes > Myliobatidae > Mobula > Mobula hypostoma. The sequence continues at coordinate 9,826,742 of NC_086112.1, read as the reverse complement.
AAGTTTGCAACCCTCTGCAGCTTTTCTCCAATCCTGTACATTCCTCGATACCAGCCAACGATACAACCAGTTATAATGCCCTCCATGGTACATTTGTAGACATTTGCTAGAATCTTTGATGACACACCAAATCTCCTCAAACTCCTAATGAAGTGTAGATGCTGGTGTGCCTTCTTCATGATTGCATCAATATGTTGAGCTGGTAAAGAGGGTGAGCAGTGGCCTAAGTTAGTGCAGGACCTCCAGGGTCATGATTCAAGGTTTGTTATCCACTAGTGAGGTCAGAATTAGGAAGACCATATAGAGTTTAACACTTGGCTAAGCAACCCACTGCAAGCCATGACAGCCTTCAACGCACCACCAATCTTGGTAACATCTGCAAATTTGCTAATCCAGTTAACCACTTTATCATAGAGATGATTGATATAGATGACAAACAACAATGGTCCCAGCACCACACACAAAATGCTGGAGAAACTTGGCAAGCCAGGCAACATCTATGGACCCATAGATCCATAGATGTTACCTGGCCTGCTGAATTGCTCTGGTGTTTTGTGCATGGTGCTTGCATTTTCAGAAACTGCAGATTTTCTCTTGTTTGTGAATGGACCCAGCACCAATCCCTGTGGTAGAGCACTAGTCACTGTCCGCTAGTCAAAGAGGCTACCATCTGATACCACTCTCTGTCTTCTCCCACAAAGTCAATGCCTAATCCAAAATTACTGCATCATCTTGGCAGGTTTTTTCCACTGAGGTCACATGAGACTACATGAGGTCATGGTTTAGGGTGAAAGGTGAAATGTTGAAAGAGAACATACAGATGAACTTCTTTATTCAGAGGGTGGTGAGAGTGTGGAATGAGATGCGGGTTTGATTTCAACAGTTGAGGATTTTGGATAGGTACATGGGTGAGAGGGATGCGGTTGCAAGGCAATGGGACAAAGCAGACGAATGGTTTGCCATGGACCAAAAAGGCCAAAGGGCCCATTTCTTGGCTGTGATTATTATTTGTTATTTGCACATTTCTTTTCTTCTTTTGCACATTGGCTGTTTGCTAGTCCTCGTTTAAGTTTAGTGTTTTTCAGATTCTATTGTATTTCTCTATGTTTCTTATAAATGCCAGCAAAAAAGTGAATCTCAATGTAGTATATGGTAAATAAACTGACAATAAATTTACTTTTCACTTTGACTTTTGAAGTATGGCAAAAGAGAACTATACTTAACGAAAAAGAGACATTTTGGAAGATATGATATTAAAAACGTGATGATCAGAACAGATTTAATCAAGCCAGTAAACTGGGAGAATAGAATGAAGACTGATACGGCACAGTGGGGAAGGAGGTCAGTGTCTGGGTGTCTGTAATGAATATTGGTTGGTAACCTACCTCCTGAGCAGGTGACAGAAAAGTCAAAATTAAAAAGAAGAATTTATTAAGCCAGAGGATGATGAATCTGTGGAATTCAATGCCATGGGCAGCTGTTGAGGCCAAGACACTGGGTATCTTTAAGACAAAGGGTGATAGATTCTTGATTAGTCAAGTTATGAAGGGATACAGAGAGACGGCAGGAGAGTGGAGCTGAGAGGGAAATGTATCAGTCATGATGAAATGGCAGGGCACAGTCGATGGGCCAAATGGCCTAAATCTGCTCCTACATGTCATGACCTTATGAACAGATAAAAAATGAGAGACAGGCCTTGTGAAAGTGGGAGCCGAGTGAAAATTGGCAGCAAAGTTAATGAAATATTTGAGCAAGAAGCAATGATCCAGTGAGAGAAATGATCTATAGATGATTGAAATAAGTTTTGCTTTGCACATCCGGCTGAAGGAACATTTATAACTTGGACTATAGCGGATTGCCTGAGCTGCAGCTTTGACTTGGAGAAAGTAAGTTCAAGGAGAAGGTGAAGACTGTCAATGCTGGTATCTGGAGCAAAAAAAAAAGCAAAACAAATTGCTGGAGGAACTCAGTGGGCCAGACAGCCTCTGTGGGGAGATTTGGGCAGTCGATATAATGGAGAACTTGTTCAATGTAAGAATAATTTTCAGCAGGGGAAGCAGCATGGTGGGACTGGGAAACTGATTGCTAGGACATACACAGCATAATCGCTGATCTATTAAATCATGCAGGGATGCATAATTCAACAATGTATATGTTAAATCTCAATTTCTAAAAATTTAGTTGCATATAAATAGAATATGGATGTAATGAGTTCTTCGGACTTGTGCAATATGCTCTGCATTGGGCTCTGAGACTTTCAATGCACATGAGTTAGTTAATTGTTGTTTAATGAGAATCGTCAACCTTGTGTTTTCCCAAACGACTGGTTCGTTATAATGACTTCTCCTGGTGCTTTCTGTTTAAGCTTGCTAAGTTTATATTGATAGGCTGAGAGACTCTGTGTTACTTGTATTATTTAAGTGGACACCCAATTAGTGCTAATCGCAGGGTCCTAGTTTTGAGAATGTTACCTCTCGTGATGTCGCTAGGTCGAATCACCGATGGCCTTTTAGGATTATTAAGAATAAACTCTCGTCACCGTCTCTACATCAATGTCTGTTTTTCCTCAATACTTAGGTTCCAATATTGCCAGGGCATACTGTGACAATGCAGGAGTGGTTGGGATATAACAATAGAGATGCATGCTATAATTGTTTTAGACAGTGGTTGGGTCACATGATTACTAAAGTGATCTGCACCCTCAGAACTTGCATCATACTGCTTGCAAAGGACTAATCACAAGATCATTATCAAACCCTTCGCAAGGGTCATAGTCCAATTGCCTGATGAACTTCTACCATGTTGCTGTCAAGTGTTAGCTTTCTGGCACACCATGCATCCTTCGAGACAATGTCCTCAGCACAAAAATCAAGTCATTGCCTCCTGACCAATCAGTGAACTCAGTTCTCTCTGAAAGTCTTTCTTCTAGAGTGCTAATACTCATAATCTTCCAATCCCACACAGACCACTTCTCCTTCCTCTCCAAAATCCAAAATTACAATCAAGTTTTTATCAGGCATATGCCATGAAATTTGTAGCTGTCCAGCAGATCCATTGCTTCTGCCCTCTCTTGTCCCACAAATTTCAGAATCAGGTTTAATATCACTGACATACAACTAGTAGCCACTTTATTAGATACCACCTGCACCTCATAGAGTGGCCACTGAGTGTGTGTTCATGGTCTTCTGCTGCTGTAGTCCATCCACTTCAAGTTTCAACATGTTGTACATTCAGAGATGCTCTTCTGCCTACCACTGTTGCAACACATGGTTATTAGAGTTACTGTCACCTTCCCATCAGCTTGAACCAGTTTGACCATTCTCCTCTGTCCTCTCTCATTAACAAGGCATTTTCTCCCGCAGAACTGCTGCTCACTGGATGTTTCTTTGATTTTCACACCATTGTCTGTAAATTCTAGAGACAGTAGTGTGCGAAAATCCCAGGAAATCAGCAGTTTCTGAGATACTCAAACCACTCCAGCTGGCATCAACAGTCATTCTACGGTCAAAGTCACTTAGATCACATTCTTCCCCATTTTGCTGTTTGGCCTGAACAGCAGCTGAACCTCGTGACCATATCTGCATGCTTTTATGTATTGAGTTGTTGCCACATGATTGGCTGGTTAGAAATTGGCATTAACGAGCAAGTATACAGGTTGACCTAATAAAGTAGCTACTGAGTGTATATCCTTTTTTATGGTAGTAATGAAAAGTGGGAATGTTTGATGGTAATTATAAAAAAAAATTAAAAACATATCCCTTTCATGAGAGAGTACAGCAATATCTTTAAAAATTCTACGCATGTATTCCATATTCATTTTGTAAACCCAGAGAATTTCAGGGTGCAGTACTTATATACTTCTTTCTATAGACTGTGTTCCAGTACAAAAGTGACTAAAGCCAGCACTCTGCCAGCATCTTAAGGGAAAGCTGTTGATTTTCGAGATGCTATTTTACTGGTGCCATATTGATTTGTTTTTGGCAAGCTGACAATTGAACAAAGTATTCACAGGCATGGAGTTCGGAGGAGCTTCGATAAATGGAAATTATGCTGGCTGGAAATGATTACATGGAAATTGCACAGCTGGAACTCAGTAGATTAAACAAAATGGACACGGATTGCCACTGAGATCCACAGTCAGGATTTGATGGGTTGAATCAGTAAACTGCTAAACTTCAATGTGTAGTTTGCTTGTGTAACAGATTGGAGTTCTTTTCATTGTTGGAATTACCCTTTTTAAAGTTTTTTTATTAAAGGACATGGTTAGAATCGTCAATACTAGCACAGTGAACCAAATTTGGAGAAAATTGTTAGTAAAATTTTATTTAGGGCGCTAGGGTAGTGTGATGGTTAGCACATTGCTATTACAGCTCACGGTGTCTAGGAGTTAAGTTTAAATCTGGCACTGCCAGTAAGAAGTTTGTACATTCTCCTGTGTGAGCGCGTGGGTTTCCTCCGGGTGCTCTGGTTTCCTCCTACAGTCCAAAGATGTACCAGTTAATGGGTTAATTTGTCATTTATATTGTCCTTTGTTAAACAGGTGGGTTGCTAGGCAGTGTGGCTTGCTAGGTCAGAAAGGCCTGTTCCACACAACACTGTATATCTGTAATTAAATTAAATAAATAATTGAAGCCATTTAATTATTGAAGAAAACCTGTTTAAAAATTAACAGAACATGCCAGAAGCAAATGCATTTTTGAAAGTGAGGGCACTCTTAATTTGGTTGAGAAACACTACAGAAGATTAAATTGAATGATGGTGAGGTTCTTGGCTGGATTATTTACACAAGGACCTGTATTAATAATCTTGAGAAATATTTAATTTCTTCTACAGCAGCCAAATTAAATGTTGTTAATCAAGTAAATCAGGAATTCAGTGCAAAAAACTGGGCTCAGTAATAATACACATGAAACTACCAGGTTATCAAAATTCATTTGGATCCATCATGCCCTCTGGTATGGAAATATGACAGAGCAATATGGTTGACACTGAACCGTTGTCTGACATGGGAGAGCAAACCACAAATTGTATCAAAGTGCAATAATAATAAAAAAAAACGACCTGTCATCGATCTTAGGGCCAATTGGCTTTCAATTTATTTCTCATCAATACTTGAGGACCTGTAACAAACATAAACAAGTGTTCCATGAAGCAGTCAAGCAACAATCCAAAATAAAACACAAAGCATTGAACACTACAGCACAATATAGGCTCTTCAAACCACAATATTGTACCAACCTTTTTAACCAACCTTTTATCATAATCTAAAATCAATCTAACCCTGCCCTCCTGCACAATGCTCCAATTTTCTTTTATCCATGTGCCTATCTAAAAGTTGTGTAATTGTTCCTAATGTATCTGATACCCCACCCCCCAGCAGTATGTTCCATCACCCACCATTCCACGTAGAAGGAAAATTACTTCTGACATCTCCCTTATACTTCCTTCAAATATTATTCAAATTAAGCCTTCTCATATTCACCATTTCTGCCCTCTCTTTGTTTGTCTATTATATCTATGTCTCTTATTGTCTTATTTAGTTCTATCAAGAGTTCTTCTCTCCAAAGAGAAAAGTCCCGGCTCACTCAACCTATCCCCATAAGAAACCTACCCAGGCAGCATCTTAGTAAATCATTGCATCCTCTAAAGCTTCCATATTCTTCCTATAATGAGGTGACCAGAACTGAATACTCCAAGTGTGGTCTAACCAGAGTTTTATAGAGCTGCAACATTACCTCTTCAATTCAATCCCTCTGCTATTGAAGACCAATACACTTTCTTCACCGTCCTATCAACTTGCACAGCAACTTTGACAGATCTATGGACATGGACACATACATCCCTCTGTTCCTCCAAACTGCTAAGGATCATGCCATTAACTCTGTACTCTGACTTCAAATTTGACCTTCCAAAGCGATTTACCATCAGGGCACTGGAGCAGGGATCCAGTCGCAGACCCAGTACTGTGCACACAGTGATATTAATTGAGTAACAAATCCCAAAGTGCAAATAAAGTCAGTATCAAAGTTCAGGCAGAGAGCTAAACATTCAGAAAAATCCAAAAACCAGAATCAGGAAACAGGCAGATTCTATATTCAGATGGACCGGATACAGATACAAATTCTGGAAAGGCTCAGGAAAATTTACTGACACAACCTGTTAACAAACAGGTGAAAACACAGGATTGAAATATACTGAGCAATAAACAGAGAGGCAGTTGATAGGTGGAGCACAATAAGACAGAAGTGGCAGCAATACAGGTAATAATGAGAAACAGATGAGAGACTGAGTACTCAGTAATACAGGGGCCGGAGTAGAGCAGGAGTGGGGACAAGAGCTCATGGCAAAACAAAACCACAGGCTGACAGCTAGGGGGAAACACACAAAAAGGCAGAGTTAAACTGGAGGTACTGACAATTATTTCAAGCTTTCCTGGGCTGACCTCCAAAAGGACCACAACCATGTCACAGAGAATGGAGGCTTTCGTGCCTCAATGACCCAGAGAGCTATGCTGGCTGGAGTCAGGGCTTTATGCTTTGGCTTTTAGTAGGATCACCCATGTCAAACAGGTCAAAGGGTAGAGGCCAGACTAAGAGTGGTCCACCGGTCCTCCAGGTCTGGGGGTTCAGCTCAGGGCTAGCAACCCTGACTGGTAAAACAAAATAGTTATGGAAAGAGCAATGAAGAATGCTTCTACATCTAAGTGGCCAAGGATGCCTGCAGTTGTAATGGGTGGAAAGTAAGATTCTGAGCTGGATTTCATCTGCTGCTGCTCAGCCCAGCTCTGCATCCTATGGTTGTATCACTGTAGCCCTTGCTACAGCAAACTCCGTGACACTTCCCACTTTCTCATCCATCATGAAAAAAATCACAAAGAGCAGCACTCCCAGGATATCACAGAGGACTTCTTCTTCAAGATGTTTAATATCAGGCTTTGAATGTGCACGAACATGACTGCCATTTGAGCACTGATAGGTGTGTTTAGGATGATCTTGATACTCGAGTAAACATGAAGAAGAAATGGCCGTCTCCCATTCTAGGTCCTCCTGCAAATGTGTCTCTGAAATCCCAATTGCATCTTTGGTATGGGTATTGGCTTATTATTGTACCAAGATACAGAGGAAAATTGTTTCTTTCATACTGTTCATACAGATCATTACATGGTACATTGAGGTAGAGTATGGTAAGACAGTAACAAAGTGTAGATGTTACCAGAAATGTGCAGTGCACATAAACAATAAAATGCAAGATCTTAACAGGGTAGATTGTGAAGCCAAAAGTCAATCTTATCATAGAAGAGATTCTTTCAAGAGTCTGTTAACAGCTGAGCTTGAGACTGATGGTACGTACTTTCATCTTCCAGGGTGTGTGGGGTCTTTGATTATGTTGGCTGCTTTACTGAAGCAGTGGGAAGGCTAGACCGAGTCCATGGAGGAGAGGCTAGTTTTTGTGATCTGCTAAGCTGTGTCCACAACTCTCTGCAGTTTCTTGTCATCACGGACAGAACCATGGCAGTACCGAGCTGTGATAGATTTGGGGTAGCTTATTACTCCTTTTTTAAAGTATATCAGTGCCATATTTCTTTGGTGGAGATATTATCTGTAAAACAGTTAGGGGAGCAGCTGACTCACTGCTCCAGACACACAGGTTCAATACTGGCCTCCCGAATTACCTGCATGCAATTTGCATGTTCCCCAATTTCCGTAAGAGCATCAGACATAGGAGCAGAACTAGGCCATTTGGCCCATTGAGTCTGCTGCTCTATTCAATCATGGCTGATCCTGTTTTTCCCTCCTCAGCCCCATTCCCCAGCCTCCTCCCCATAACCTTTGATGCCATGTCCAATCAAGGACCTATCAAGCTCTGCTTTAAATACACCCAACGACCTGGCCTCCACAGCTGCCTGTGGTAATACATCGCACAAATTCACCACCCTCTGGCCAAAGAAATTTCTCCACATCTCTTTTTCAAATGGATGCCCTTCTATCCTGAGGCTGTGCCCTCTTCTCCTAGACTCCCCCACCATGGGAAACATAGAACATAGAACATAGAATAGCACAGCACAGTACAGGCCCTTCGGCCCACAATGTTGTGCCGACCCTCAAACCCTGCCTCCCATATAAGCCCCCAATTTAAATTTCTCCATATACCTGTCCAGTTGTCTCTTAAACTTCACTAACGTATCTGCCTCCACCACTGACTCAGGCAGTGCATTCCACGCGCTAACCACTCTCTGAGTAAAAAACCTTCCTCTCATATCCCCCTTGAACTTCCCACCCCTTACCTTAACCCATGTCCTCTTGTATTGAGCAGTGGTGCCCTGGGGAAGAGGTGCTGGCTATCCACTCCATCTATTCCTCTTATTATCTTGTACACCTCTATCATGTCTCCTCTCATCCTCCTTCTCTCCAAAGAGTAAAGCCCTAGCTCCCTTAATCTCTGATCATAATGCATACTCTCTAAACCAGGCAGCATCCTGGTAAATCTCCTTGTACCCTTTCCAAAGCTTCCACATCCTTCCTATAGTGAGGCAACCAGAACTGGACACAGTACTCCAAGTGTGGCCTAACCAGAGTTTTATAGAACTGCATCATTACATCGCAACTCTTAAACTCTATCCTTCGACTTATGAAAGCTAACACCCCATAAGCTTTCTTAACTACCCTATCCACCTGTGAGGCAACTTTCAGGGATCTGTGGAACATCCTTTCCACATCTACTCTGTCTGGGCCTTCCAACATTCGAAAGGTTTTCATGAGATATCCCCCCTCATCCTTCTGAATTCCAGCGAGCACAGACCCAGAGCTATCAAATATTCCTTGTATGTTAACCCTTTCATTCTCAGAATTATCCTTGTGAACTTCCTTTGAACCCTCTCCAATGTCAGCACATTTTTTCTTAGATGAGGAGCCCAAAACTGTTCACAATACTCAAGGTGATGCCTCACCAGTGCCTTATAATGCCCCGGCATCACACTCCTGACTCTTGTATTCCAGATCTCTTGAAAAGAATGCTAACATTGCATTTGCTTTCCTCACCACCGACTCTACCTGCAAGTTAACTTTTAGGGTGTTCTGCATAAGGACTCCCAAGTTCCTTTGCATCTCAGATTTTTGGATTTTCTCCCCATTTAGAAAATAGTCTTCACATTTATTTCTACTACCAAAGTGCACGCCAATGCATTTTTCAACATTGTATTTCATTTGCCACTCTCTTGCCTATTCTCCTAATCCGTCCTTCTGGAGCCTACCTGTTTCCTCAACACTACCTGCCACTCCACCAATCTTCATATCATCTGCAAACTTGGCAACAAAGTGAGCTATGCATCATCTAAATTTTTGCATTGTTGGGGAATTAAGGGTTATGGGGAAAAGGCAGGTAGGTGGAGATGAGCCCATGGCCAGATCAGCCATGATCTCATTAAATGGTGGATAGACTTGATGGGCCAGATGGCCTACTCCTGCTCCCATTTCTTACGTTCTTACGTAAATCATTGATATACAGTATAAAAAGAAGCAGTCCCAACACCAACCCCTGCAGAGTACCACTAGTTACTAGCAGCCAACCAGAAAAGGATCTTTTTATTCCCACTCGCCGCGTCCTACTAATGAGCCAATGCTCTAAATATGCCAGTAACATTCCTGTAATGCCATGGGCTCTTAACTGGGTAAGCAGCCTCATGTGTGGCACCTTGTCAAAGGCCTTCTGAAAGTCCAAATATATAACATCCACTGCATCCCCTTTATCCATCCTACTTGTAGTCTCCTTGAAGATTTCCAACAGGTTTGTCAGGCAAGATTTTCCCTGTCTTGTCCTGTATCACCAAGTACTCCACACATCCCAAAGATTTGCTGGTTGGTAGAATAATTGACCACTGTAAATTATCCTGGTGTGGTAGATCTAGACAAGTTAATGAGAATATGCAAATCAGCTGCAATTCACCTACTGCCCTGTCAGACACATGAACAGTCCATGAACCCATGAACACCAACTCAATTTTCCTTTTGTTAGTTATTTTGTGATTTATGCTTTGTTATCTTTGCATGGATCTGCAGCCTCAAAACAACAGATGTCATAGTGTATATCCAAGACCATAAGACCATATGTAAGTCTGTTATAATAGACTTGCACCACAAGAGATTTTGCAGATGCTGGAAATCTTGAGGAACACACATAAAATGCTGGAGGAACTCAGCAGGTCTGGTTTCATCTATGGAAGTGCATAAACATTTCAGGCCAAGACACTGCATCAGGACTAATTAACTAAATTCTGATTAACTAATTAACTAAATTTTGATTTTAAATGTGAAAAGAGTGAAAATTCGGATAACGATGAGGAGATGTACAGGAGTGAGGTAGGTCAGCTTGCACAACCTTGATTGGCAATAACAGCCTTGCACTCGAGGTCAGCAATACCAAAGAATTGATTGTAGACTTCGGGGTGGGGTGAGTGAACTCAGGAGAAAGCACAGAAGTCCTCATTGAGGGGTCAGCCATGGAAAATGTGAACAGCTTCAAGTTACTGAGCAACAACATCTCAGAATATCTACTCTGGGCCCAGCATACTGATGTAGTCATGACGAAGACATGCCAATGGCTCTATATTAGGAGTCTGAGGAGATTTAGTGCGTCACCAAAATTTCAGCACACTTCTACAGCTGTTTGTATGGTGGAGAGCATTCTGACTGGTGCATCACCACCTGGTATGGAGCTGCCAATCCACAGGATCAGAAAATTCCGCAGAGGGTTGTAGGCTCAACAAGCTCCATTACAGGCACAACTCTCCCCACCATCAAAGACATTTTCAAGAGGCAGTCCCTCAAGAGGGTAACATCCAGGAATTAACATTAAGGAATCTCACCACCCAGTACATGCCCTCCTCTCAAAACTACCATCGAAAAGGAGGTACAGGAGCCTGAAAATTCACACTTAACACTTTAGAAACAGCTTCTTCCCCTCTGCCATCAGATGTCTGAACCCATGAACACTATTTTCCTCTCTTTTGCACTTCTTATTTTTTCTTTGGGAGTTGGGCTAAGATATGTCTCTACTAAAGGAGGAGAAGGCATTCCTTCCCTCTGATGGCCTACAGGTCACCCCTAGGCAAGGTGTAGCACCTTCCTCGTCCCCCCACATAAAGCCGTGTGAGCAGGTGGTGGATGGTCGTATGAGCAGCTGGTGTAGATCACAACTCCTGGTTATGCAACCACTGACAGCCAGCAGACAAGCTCTGAAGAGTATTGATAATGGCTGGAATCACCCGTTTTGTAAAGACACTGCCCAGAAGAAGGCAATGACAAACCATTTCTGTAGAAAAAATTGCCAAGAACAGTCATGGTCATGAGGCCATGATCGCTCACGTCATACAACATGGCACATAATGACGATGATGATGATTTATTCATTTTTTTTTATTTCCACTCTACTGCTCCTGCAAAACAATAAATTTCACACTTAGGTGAATGACATTAAACTGATTCTGATTGAAAGACTGTGATTAATGACATTCTTCAGCGATCTGCACTAGGAGCTTTGCTGTTGAATGAATGCAGATATTGTAATATAGTTACATCAGAGAAAGAGGTCATTCAGTTCATGTAGTCAATGTCATGGATATGCAGTGGTGAGTTAGATGATAAATCTACAGGTGATTGGCAGGCTGTAAAAGGATATTGATGTACAGTACTGTGCAAAAGTCTTAGACATATATAAAGCTAGGGTGCCTAAGACCTTTGCACAGTACCATAACTGTCAACAAATAAGAGAAACTTTGCAGATGCTGAAAATCCAAGCAACACGCACAAAATGCTGGAGGAACTCAGCAGGCCAGGCAGCATCTATGGAAAAAAGTACAGTCGTCGTTTCAGGCCGATTGGTTTATTGATCATTACAGAATTTCTCTCCAGTGCTTCCTACTTCCTCCCCTATCCCTTTCCTTTATTCCAGCCATGATTCCCATCTTCCTGTCCCGTTCCCACTCTCGGTGCACAATAAGGACCTATTTCCGAATCAGGTTTATCTCCACTCACATATAACATGAAATTTGTTTTCTTTGTTTGTGGCAGCAGTACAGTGCAATACATAAAATTATTTGAGTGCTGTGCAAAAGTCTTGGGCACCTTAGCTGTATATATGTGGGGAATGTTGTATATATATATATCAGTGTGGACACAGTGGGTATGATATTCTGTGCAGTCACCCAATGACTCCTAAGTACAAGCAACAGGTTTATTAGCAACAAATACATACAGATGGGTAACATGTTCTGGGTACAAAAGAGCATCAGATTTATATTGTTGAGCAGGTAATAATTTTCTGCCTCTATAACTCCTTCTTCAACCAAAAGTCCCTCTGCAAGTGACCTTACTGGCAAAGACATGAACAACTAGACACAGGTAGCTGACACAAGACACATACAGAGTGATGGAGTCATGAGACTTGCGTGCCTGTGCACCTGTATTTGTTACTTGTTAAGCCTTTGTGCTTTCTGTTTAATCTTGTCAAGTTTATTTTGACTGGCATGGGTTTTCTCTGTACTGTGATTATATCAAGTGGACTCCCAATTAGCGCTTATCATGGGGTCCTTGTGCGTGCGTGTTTCGAGAATGATTTGTCTCACAGTGTCACTCGGTCAAGCCGTCAAAGTTCATAGAAACATAGAAACATAGAAAATAGGTGCAGGAGTAGGCCATTCGGCCCTTCGAGCCTGCACCGCCATTCAGTATGATCATGGCTGATCATCCAACTCAGAACCCAGCCTTCCCTCCATACCCCCTGACCCCTGTAGCCACAAGGGCCATATCTAACTTCCTCTTAAACACAGCCAATGAACCAGCCTCAACAGTTTGCTGTGGCAGAGAATTCCACAGATTCACCACTCTCTGTGTGAAGAAGTTTTTCCTAATCTCGGTCCTAAAAGGCTTCCCCTCTATCCTCAAACTGTGACCCCTCGTTCTGGACCTCCCCAACATCGGGAACAATCTTCCCGCATCTAGCCTGTCCAATCCCTTTAGGATCTTATACGTTTCAATCAGATCCCCCCTCAATCTTCTAAATTCCAACGAGTACAAGCCCAGTTCATCCAGTCTTTCTTCATATAAAAGACCTGCCATCCCAGGAATCAATCTGGTGAACCTTCTTTGTACTCCCTCTATGGCAAAGATGTCTTTCCTCAGATTAGGGGACCAAAACTGCACACAATACTCCAGGTGTGGTCTCACCAAGGCCTTGTACAACTGCAGTAGTACCTCCCTGCTCCTGTACTCGAATCCTCTCGCTATAAATGCCAGCATACCGTTCGCCTTTTTCACCGCCTGCTGTACCTGCATGCCCACTTTCAATGACTGGTGTATAATGACACCCAGGTCTCGTTGCACCTCCCCTTTTCCTAATCGGCCACCATTCAGATAATAATCTGTTTTCCTATTTTTGCCACCAAAGTGGATAACTTCACATTTATCCACATTAAATTGCATCTGCCATGAGTTTGCCCACTCACCCAACCTATCCAAGTCACCCTGCATCCTCTTAGCATCCTCCTCACTGCTAACACTGCCACCCAGCTTCGTGTCATCCGCAAACTTGGAGATGCTGCATTTAATTCCCTCATCCAAGTCATTAATATATATTGTAAACAACTGGGGTCCCAGCACTGAGCCTTGCGGTACCCCACTAGTCACCGCCTGCCATTCTGAAAAGGTCCCGTTTATTCCCACTCTTTGCTTCCTGTCTGCTAACCAATTCTCCACCCACACCAATACCTTACCCCCAATACCGTGTGCTTTAAGTTTGCACACTAATCTCCTGTGTGGGACCTTGTCAAAAGCCTTTTGAAAATCCAAATATACCACATCCACTGGTTCTCCCCTATCCACTCTACTAGTTACATCCTCAAAAAATTCTATGAGATTCGTCAGACATGATTTTCCTTTCACAAAGTTCAGTTGCAGTTCTGATGAATAAACTTTTGTTTCTGACTCAACATGGGAGTTTTTCATTCCTCCACACCAGGATTCCATCATCTGTCAGCGCACACCATGACAGGTAGAAATCTCTGCCTACAATTTCTTATTAAATATGAAAATCATTGTCAATGACTGTGAGCCACTGTGTTAGTTTGCCACTAGGGGTTGGCATGGTAACATCATGCTATTACACCATCATCTGTATGACTGGGGTTCAATTCCCGCCATTGTATGTAAGGAGTCTGTCCGTTCTCCGCGCGACTGTGTTGGGTTTTCACCAGGTGCTCTGGATTCCTCCCATATTCCAAAGACATATGGGATTGGGTCAGTAAGGAGATGAATCTCAAGATTGTATGAAGTATACATACTTTGATAATAAAAGTAGTTTGAATTTTGAACTTTAAGTTGTGGTCATGCTATGTGGGCACCAGAAGCTTGGTGACACTTGCAGGTTGCCCATCACAATCCTCGCTGTTTTGATTTGATGCAAACAACACATTTCATTGTATACAACAGGAATTCTGCAGATGCTGGAAATTCAAGCAACATACATCAAAGTTGCTGGTGAACGCAGCAGGCCAAGCAGCATCTATAGGAAGAGGCGCAGTCGACGTTTCAGGCCGAGACCCTTCGTCAGGACTGACGAAGGGTCTCGGCCTGAAACGTCGACTGCGCCTCTTCCTGTAGATGCTGCTTGGCCTGCTGCGTTCACCAGCAACTTTGATGTACATTTCATTGTATGTTTTGATATAAATGTGACAAAGATAGCTAAACTTGAATCTAGTCTTTATCTCTCTTGATAAATATATACATTTTATTTTTCGTACAAACTTATTTGTTCATAAGTCTTCAGAAAATATACATAACAGAAGGAAAAATTGTTGCTCGTGAACCCTGTTGCCACCTTCCCCTTTACGAGCTTGGCACATCATCTCTGCTTACTCTGACATTACCTCCCTCCATGTGTAAAACCTCAGGTCATCTGTCCTGTTATTATTCTTCTGCTCAAAACTTTTAAAAAAATATTTATTTATTTATTTGACACAACACACTGCCTCAGCTGAGGCTCGAACTAGCGACCTTCAGATCACTGGACCGATGCCTTAACCACTTGGCCACACGCCGACACAAGGCACTTAACCACACAGTGCTCTGTGACGACACCGGTGCCAAGCTGTATCGGCCCTAGTGCCCTTCCCTTGGACAGCATCGGTGTCGTGGAGAGAGGAGACTTGCAGCATGGGCAACTGCCGGTCTTCCATACAACCTTGCCCAGGCCTGCGCCTTGGAAACCTTCCAAAGCGCAAATCCATGGTCTCATGAGACTAATGGACGCCTGTGCCTATTTATTTGAAGATCAGCACAGCTTAGGTCATTCCAGCCCTTCGTGCTGCCCCTCCCAGTGACCTATTGGTTTAGCCCTAGCCTAATCATGGGACAATGTTCTTCTTCTTGGGCCTTTCACTCCCCGTGGAGTGTAGGCCATTGATGACCTCCTGTATCCATCAGCCTCTGAAGTTGATGATATGGTTGAAGATCATCAATGCTTCTGTAATCTATTGCTTCCACTGTACAAGGAATTTGCCTGTACAACTTCACCAAAGCCCTGTTGGTCAGTATTACTCTTTTCCCCCCTCTCACAATGGGGACATAAGGTTGGACTTTGAGAGGCAACATGGCAATCTACAATGACCAATTAACCCACTAATCTTTGGACTGTGGGAGGAAACTGGAGCACCCTGAGAAAACCCACCTATTCCACGGGGAGGACGTACAGACTTCTTACAGAGGATGACAGGATTGAACTCCTAACTCCAATGGTCCGAGCTGTAATAGTGTAGCGCTAACCACTACACTATCATGGTAGCCCACATTGTTTCACTAAGAAAGCCTTTGCTGAACTCTGTCCTGGCATCCTCTGGGGCAATTTACAATGCATGTGCTCACAGAATCAAAATTGTTTAATGTAATTTCCAGCCCACAGGTGTAAAGGAGAATGAAATAACCGTTGTTCCGCATCCTATACAGCACAAAAAAACACAATAAGATAAAGAACGCAATAATAAAAAACATTAAATATAAATAAATAGGATACTTTATACTTTATACTTCATTGTCGCCAAACAATTCATACTAGAACGTACAATTATCAAAGCGATATTTGATTCTGCGCTTCCTGCTCCCTGGATTACAAATATTAATTATTGAAAATAGTAAAAATTAGTAAATATTAAAAAATTAAATTATAAATCATAAATAGAAAATAGAAAAATGGAAAGTAAGGTAGTGCAAAAAAAACCGAGAGGCAGGTCTCGATATTTGGAGGGTACGGCCCAGATCTGGGTCAGGATCCGTTCAGCAGTCTTATCACATTTGGAAAGAAGCTGTTCCCAAATCTGGCCGTATGAGTCTTCAAGCTCTTGAGCCTTCTCCCGGAGGGAAGAGGGACGAAAAGTGTGTTGGCTGGGTGGGTGGTGTCCTTGATTATCCTGGCAGCACTGCTCCGACAGCGTGCGGTGTAAAGTGAGTCCAAGGACGGAGGATTGGTTTGTGTGATGTGCTGCGCTGTGTTGGCGATCTTCTGCAGCTTCTTCCGGTCTTGGACAGGACAACTTCCATACCAGGTTGTGATGCACCCTAGAAGAATGCTTTCTACGGTGCATCTATAAAAATTAGTGTGGGTTGTAGGGGACAGGCCAAATTTCTTTAGTTTATAGACATAGAGTATTTGTATATCCATAAAATGATGCTAGGCATAGGGGTGCCTGTACATAAGGTGACTGAGAGGAAATGATAAAGTAGTGGTGTTTGGGGGTGTGGAGGGGAGTGTTAGTAGGTGGAGGTGTTGATCAGCCTTACTGTTTGGGGAAAGGAACTGTTTTGAGTCTGGTGGTCCTGGTGTGGATGCTACATAGCCCCCTTCCTGATGGGAGTGGGACAAACAGTCCATGAGCAGGATGGGTGGGATTCTTCATGATGTTAATGGCCCTTTTCTGGCACCTTTCTGAATATATGTCATTAGTGATGGGTAGGCGGGTGCTGCTGCCGTGTTGAGCAGTTTCGGCTGTCTGGTGCAGAGGCTTCATGTCTGCCAGTATGTAGTTTCCATATCAAGCCGTGATTCAGCTTGTTAGGATTGAGCCCGTTGACTGGTAATCACGTACCCTTCATGATCGCTGAATTTTCATTTTCTGGTTTCGTACTCGGCAGGGACAGCAAGAAAATTAGCACACTGTGGGAAAACACACATCTCAGAGCTTTAAATAACCATAAAATCAAACTCAACTTATATTATCACATTCTTCAAACTACTTCTCACACATTGCAGACACGTTGACTTTGACTTTGCAGTCCATGAATATTTATTTTAAGAAACTGCAATGTAAATTTCATTTCCTGAAAAGTGGCTGCAAAAGGATTCTAATCCTGCTTCAGATTATAAATTTCAGTTCAGATTCAGATTTATTTATCTATCACATGTACATTGAAACATACCGTGAAATGTATTGAGGAGCTGCAAATGTAGGATTTCTCGCTGGCCAAACATTTCATTTCTATCTCCATTCCCATTCCAGTATGTGAGTTTATAGTTTCCTCTGAGGCCACGATAAGGCCACTCTCAGCAAAACTTCATATTCCGTCAACTTAGCCTCCAACCTGATAGCACAAACATCAATTTCTCCAACTTCTGATAATTTTTTCTCCCTCCATCTTCCCTCATCTTCAATTCCCCACTCTGTCTGCCCTCTTACCTCTTCTCCTCACCTACCTATCATCTCCCCCGGTATTCGTCCCATTTTCCTTCCTCCCATGGTCCACTTTCTGAAAGAGTTACAGGACCCTGAAGGTACACACTCAGTGATTCAGAAATAGCTTCTTCCCTGCTGCCATCCAATTTATGAATGGACGTTGAACCCATGAACACTACCTCACTACTTTTTTGCACAGCTTATTTAATTTAACTATTATATCATTTATATCATATACGTACATATGCAAATATATATATATTTACTGTAATTCACAGTTTATTATTATTATGTATTACTGCTGCAAAACCAACAAATTTCACAACATAAACTGGTGATTCTGATTCTGTATCCACCTGGCTTCCCCTGTCACCTCCTTCCCTTGTCCTCCTTCCCTTCCCCTCCATCCCTTCCCCCCCCCTTCTTATCTGGCATCTTCCCCCTTCCTCTCCAGTCCTGATGAAGAGTTTCGGCCCTTTATTCATCTCCATAGATGCTGTCTGACCTGCTGAGTTCCTCAAGCATTTTGTGTGTGCTGCAATGAAATGCATCATTTGCATTAACAACCAACACAACTGAAGCATGTGGTGGGGGCCGCCTACAAATGCCGTCACACCCTCTGGTGTGATCAGAGCCTGTTCAGCAGAATGACACAGAGCACAACAAGCAACAAAACAATGGCAAAAGATTAACGAGAGAGATTCTGCGGATGCTGAAAATCCAAAGCAACACATACAAAATGCTGGAGGAATGCAGCAGGCCAGGCAGCATCTATGGAGAGGAATAAATTTTTCGACGTTTTGGGCCAAGACCCCTCCTCAGGACTGAAATGGAAGGGGGAAGATGCAAGAACTAAAAGGTGGGGGGAGGGAAGGCAGATAGCTAGGAGGCGCCTCTTTTCTCGGTTCTACCCACCCACATACATGAACTATCTTCTAAACCCATGACAGGCCTTTAATCACAGGACAATTTACAATGTCCCACTAACCCCTACTAACTGAAGCGCCTTTGGACAGTGGGATAAAATTGGAGCACCTAGAGGAAACCCATGCATTCACAGGGAAGAAGTACAGAGTCCTTACAGACAATTGACCTTCAAGCTTTCAACTTCGGTATTGTCCTCAGGCCCAGCCAATGACAATCCCTGAAAAATAGTTCCAATAGAAGCCTGAAGTTTTCTCCATTCTGCTTTTACTCCATGCTGGTCAGACAAAAAAACACCAACTAAAACTTTTGGCTCATTGTATTAAAAAGGGAGGCTAGAAATATAATTCTATTCTTTCTGCAGCAATGTGTTTGAACCGAAATTAACATAATTTTAAAAGCAATTTTGATTTGTTTTTATTAAGTGTTCCTTCTCCTTTTGGAGCTTCAGTTATTTTCACAAAACTGAAAAAAACAGTAGAAAATCCAGAACAACATGCAGGAAATGCTGTAAGAACTCAACGGGTCAGGCAACATGTATGAAGGGGAATAAGGTCTGCAGATGCAGCAGGCAATCAAGAATGCAAGTGGAATGTTGGCCTTCGTTGCGAGAAGGATTGAATTTAAGGGCAGGGAGGTTATGCTACAACTGTACAGGGTACTGGTGAGGCTGCACCTGGAGTCCTGTGTGCAGTCTGGTCTCCTTACTTGAGGAAGGACATACTGGCTTTGGAGATGGTGCAGAGGACGATGGCCAGGTTGACTCCAGAGATGAGGGGGGTTAGATTATGAGTCACCTGGAACTGTACTCACTGGAATTCAGAAGATTGAGATGAGATCTTATTGAAACATATAAAATTATGGAAGGGATTAATAAGATAGAGACAGGAATGTTGTTCCCACTGGTAGGTGAGACTAGAACGAGGGAACATAGCCTCAAGATTCGAGGGAGTCGATTTAGAATGGAGATGAGGAGGAACTGTTTTTCCCAGAGAGTAGTGGATCTGTGGAATTCTCTGCCCAGTGAAGCACTGGAGATTACCTCAGCAAATATATTTAATACAAAGTTGGATAGATTTTTGCATAGTCGGGGAATTAAGGGTTATGGGGAAAAGGCAAGTAGGTGGAGATGAGTCCATGGCCAGATCAGCCATGATCTTATTGAATGGCAAAGCATCTCAACGGGCTAGATGGCCTACTCCTGCTCCTATTGCTTATGTTCTTATGTTACATTCTTATAAACAGTCTGCATTTTAGACCAAGAAAATGAACAGGGCATAATCCGGAATAAGAAGGTGTGGGGAGGGGAGGGAACTTTCCATTCCAGTCCTGGTCAACCTGAAATGCTGACTCTTCATTTCCCTCCACAGATGCTGCCTGACTTACTAAGATCGTTCGGCATTTTGTGTGTTTTAATATCACAATATGCTTTTATATCTGAATGGAAACAACCAAAACATAATAGGTTCAATACATTTTTTATTCAAGTAAAAGCATGCATAAGGAAGAGAGAACAGAAAAAAAACAAGTGCTTTCACATCTTACCCAGAGTTTTGTGCCCCTTGTCTAAGAAAGGATGTGCTGACATTGGAGAGGGATCAAAGGTGACTCACGAAAATAATTCCAGGATTGAAAAGCTTGTCTTATGAAGAGTGTTCGATGCCTCTGGGCCTGTACTCACTGGAATTCAGAAGAATGGGGGAAACTCTGATTGCTAACTATCGAATGTTGAAAGACCTCGATAGAGTGGATGTGGAGAGGATGTTTCCTGTGGTTTGGGAGTCTAAGACCAGAGAAAACAGTCTCAGAATATAAGACATCCCTTTAGAACAGAGGTGAAGTGGAATTTCTTTAACCACGGATTGGTGAAATTGTAGAATTTGTTGTCACAGGCATCTGTGAAGGCCAAGTCATTGGGTATTTTTTCAACAAAGGTTGATACATTCTAGATCAGTGAGGGCATGAAAGGTTAGAGGGAGAATTCCGGAGACTGGGGTTCAGAGGGAAATGGATCAGACATCATTAAATAGCAGAGCAGACTCGATAGGTTGAACGGCTTAATATTGCTTCTATGTCTTATGGTCTTAATTAGTCAGGGTGTCAAAGATTACGGGGAGAAGGCAGGGGAATGGAGTTGAGAGGAAAATAAATCAGCCATGATGGAATGACAGAGCAGACTTGATTGGCAGAATGGTTAATTCCTGTCCTATGTCTCATGGTATTTTGGTTTTACCCTGAATGCAAGAATAATGGGTAGATTTTGTTTCATTTATTTAACCAGCAGTCTGCCTTTCGTGTCAAGCTCTTTCCTGATGGGTTGAATATTTTCTTTCCTGAGAAAAAAATTATGACCGAAAGACTAACAATTGCATCAAGACTCTCAGGTACAGGGAGAATATTTTACAGTCAAGTAAGTACCTACTGAAGTGTAGTTTTTGTTACAATTTAGGAGACATAGCAACCAAATTTCTCCGAGCAAGTTCCCACATGTTAACTATCGCATGACACCACACTGGTTGAAGGTTACATCTCGCCTGATGAATCGAAAATATCTCCCCTGCTCCATTTCCAAAGAAAATAGGATATTTTCTATTTAAGTTGGAAAGCAGTGGATTTGACATCTCATTGAAAAGACACAACATATAAGTATACATCTTCCGTGGATGATGGGCAGCATGGCAGAGTAGCAGTTAGCGTAAAATTTTACTGCATCAGCGATCTGAGTTAGAATCCTGCTACTGTCTGTAAGGAGCTTGTACAATCCACATGGGTTTACTTTGGGTTCTCTGGCTTCCTCCCAAAATCCGAAGATGTACATTTAGGGTTAGAGAGATATGCGTACTCTATGTTGATGCAGGAATCATGGTGTCACTTGTGGGCTGCCTCCTGTACATTCTCCGGCTGTACTTGTCACTGACACAAATCACACATTTCACTGTATGTTGTGAAGTTTTAATGTACGTGTAACAAATAAAGCTAATTTCTCTCTCTCCCCTCCCCCTGCATTTGATTCCTCCCCCTTCCTTTCCAGTCCTGATGAAGGGTCTTGGCCCAAAACATCGACTGTTTATTTAGTTCCATAGATGCTTCCTGACCTGCTGAGACCCTCCAGCATTTTGTGTTACAATGCCTTAGGAACCAGCAATATTAAAATAGCCAAAGGAAAGAGGCACAATTTTAATTATTGTGATGAATACAATGCTTTGAAGGGCCACTTCTCTGAAAAATTCTTTCACTTTGTAGCTTTGCTTCATCTTCATTTGGTATCAGCACTAATACACTGTAGTAATTTCCAAACTCCCAGCCCACGGCCCACTCAGAATTATTGGAGGCTCACGTGCTTCAAAGGGAAGATAAATTATTTAAAAATGAACTCTTTTGTAATTACTTTTCCTAACTTAGTAAGACCATAAGACAGAGGAGCAGAATTCAGCTCCGATGTTCCATCATGGCTGATTTATTGTCCCTCTCAACCCCATTTTCCTGCCCTCACCCAGTAATCTTTGACACCCTGATTAATCAAGAACCTATCAACCTCCACTTTAAATATGCCCAATGACTTGGCTTCCACAACCACCTGTGGCAATGAATTCCACAGATTCACTACCCTCTGCTAAAGAAATCCCTCCTTATCACTGTTCTAAATGGACACCCCTCTATTCTGAGTATGCACATTCTGGTCTTAAACTCACCCGATATTGGAAACATCCTCTCCTTGTACACCTCTTTATTTCCACACAGTTTCATTCCTTCCACCTCCTCTTCCTTCCTCACTATGTGAAGATCATGGGATCAGGTTTTTTGGCTTTATTTGTAATGATGAGTAAATCAAAACGGTGCAACAATTGTAAACTAAATGAATATGAAGAGAATGAAAATAAATCAGATTATTTCAGGATTGTTACTTGCAAATTGAAGAGCACATTAAAAGGCAAGGATACAAAAACATACCAGTGAAATTGCTTAATTCATTACATGTAACACTCCAGAGTAACAAAGCGAATCTGAAGAAAATTCCACTGAGTGTCCAAGCAAGCATAGAGGGGCATGTGTGGATAACATTTCTTAATATCGTCTGTGTTTGGAAGGATTTGTGGAGAGAAGACACTGGAGGTGGTGTAGCGTGGTGTTCATGCTCGGTTGGAGGTTGGCCTCCTCTGTGGTGCTGCCCTCCAGTGTTCAATCAATGGAATGAAAGGCTAGATTGTGTGCATATGTCAGTCTACTGGGAACTGCACCATCAGCTTGTGGGACATGAGGCTCAGGGACTTGGGCTACATATATGTTTCTTGTGTTACTATTTTTTTGCTAGCTATTTTGAATGTGCTGTGCATGCTTTGCACCTTGAATTGAATTGAATTGGCTTTATTACTTACATCTTTCACATGCGTACATGAGGAGTAAAAATCTTTACGTTACGTCTCCGTCTGAATGTGCAATGTGCAAATTTTAGTAATTTGTAATAAATAGTATGTACGGTAAGATATACAACAGAACAGTCAATGTAGTTTAGAAGTACAATTGTGTGAGCGTGAGTTAATCAGTCTGTTGGCCTGGTGGAAGAAGCTGTCCCGGAGTCTGTTGGTCCTGGCCTTTATGCTGCAGTACCATTTCCAAATGGTAGCAGCTGAAACAGTTTGTGGTTGGGGTGACTCAGGTCCCTAATGATCCTTTGGGCCCTTTTTATGCACCTGTCGCTGTAAATGTCCTGAACAGGAAGTTCACATCCATAGAGGCCCAGAGGAATGCTGTTTCATTCGGCTGTATTCATGTATAGTTGAATAATAATTAAACTTGATTTGATTTGCAAGATTGTGATTTGCAGAAAATATATCGTAGACACTAATTTTGTTAGTAGTAACACACACAAAATGCTGGAGGAACTCAGCAGCTCAGGCAACGTCTGTGGGGCTAAACAAACAGTCAATGTTTTGGGCCAAGACCCTTCTTCAGGACTAGAAAGAAGCGGGGAAGATGTCAGAATCAGAAAGTTGTGGGAAAGGAAGGAGGACAAGCTAGAAGGTGATAGGTGAAACCAGGTAAGTGGAAAAGGTAAAGGGCTGGATAAGAAGAAATCTGATAGGCAAGGGCAGAGTATGATGGTGATAAATTGTGATTCTGTGTTCATCTACAAAAACAGCTTAATTTCTACCTTTGATATATCTCATTTTCCTTTTCATGGTGGATGGGTTCTGTTGAACACCCTAACCTGGAGTTACACTCAGACTTTGGCTCTTTGCGGTCATGGGACCTGCTCAGGGGCTCACAGCGGCCGCTTTTCAAATATCCCAGGGATGCAGCCGCGGAGACTAGCGCGCTTTCGGGGTTCTGAGGTTTTGTGGTCCTGTGGATGGGCTGATTCTAAGCCGGTGCACCAACTGAAGCATCGTGGGAGAGACTGGAACATCAGGAACAGCACATCAGCTGTCCAAGGCTCTGTACTCGGAGAATTGCTCTTGCTCACTCTCTCTCTCTGGACACCGTAAATCAGCGAGTTGTATTGTTATATCTCCCCTCTCACTGTGAAAAGGGACATCTCATTTTCCCTTTATTAGAGAGAGAGGGAGCCTGTGGTATGTCAAATTATCAAGTGAATGATTACTTTTGCTGTGCTGCTGATCAAGTCTCTCTTGGGGACTTCGTTATTGAATGTTTGGTGGGTGGAGGGTGCTGATCCTTTTTTGTGGAAGTACGTAGGGGTGGGGGAAGCTCATTGCTTTGCTGCTTGTGCATGGGAGGGGGGAGTAAGGGGCTTTGTGGTTCTAATGTTTTATCTGTCACTTATGTTTGGGGCACTTTTCTGTTTACATGGGTGTCTGCGAAGAACAAGAATTTCAGGATGTATATTACATACATTTCTCTGATACCAAATGGAACTGTTGAGAGGAAAGTGGACCATAGGAGAAAGGGAAGAAGGAGTACCAGTGGGAGGTCATAGGCAGGTGAGGTGAAGAGGTAGGAGGCCAGAGTGAAGCAGATATTGGCCATGCAAATCTTTGGAAGGCAGCTGCTAAAATCCATGGGAAGGGATTGTTAACACAGTACCATAGCGATTAGTGTGACGCTATTACAGCACCCGGCATTCCGGAGTTCAGAGTTCAATTCCAGCCCCATTCTGTAAGGAGTCTCTGTAGGCTCCCCGTGTGGAATACCTGGGTTTTCCCAGGGTGCTGTGGTCTCATCCCACAATCCAAGGACGTTCTGAGTCGTTAAATAGCTGATTATAAGTTGTCCCGTTATTAGGTTTGGGTTAATCGAGATTGTGGGTTGCTGGGGCATCACAGCTGGAAGGGCTGACTCTGTGCTGTGTCGCTAAATGAAAAACAAACAAATAAATAAATAAATAATGGAGACCATGGTATTCAAAGAAATTTAGCAGTGATATTCCCCAGGAGTGACCATCATAAGACAAAGACCATAAGACAAAGGAGAAGAAGTCGGCTATTCAGCCCATTGAGTCTGCTCTGTTTGCAACAGAGAGTGCCCATTGGTTGTAGACGGGTCATAGTCTGCATGGAGGTCGGTGACCAGTGGTGTGCCTCAGGAATCTGTTCTGGGACCCCTTCTCTTCGTGATTTTTATAAATGACTCAAAGCTGCTGCACGGGTTGGCTCTGTGGTTAAGAAGGCATACGGTGCATTGGCCTTCATCAACTGTTGGGATTGAGTTTAAGAGCTGAGAGGGAATTTTACAGCTATATAGGACCCTGGTCAGACCCCACTTGGACTACTGTGCTCAGTTCTGGTCACTTCTCTACAGGATGTCGAAACTATAGAAGGGGTGCAGAGGAGATTTATAAAGATGTTGTCTGGATTGGGGAGCATGTCTTATGAGAATAGGTTGAGTGAATTTGGCCTTTTCTCCTTGGAGCGACGGAGGATGAGAGGTGACCTGATAGAGGTGTATAAGATGATGAGAGGCATTAATCATGTGGATAATCAGAGGCTTTTTCCAAGGGCTGAAATGGCTAGCATGAGAGGGCATAGTTTTACGGTGCTTGGAAGTAGGTACAGAGGAGATGTCAGGGATAAGTTTTTACGCAGAGAGTGGTGAGTGCGTGGAATGGGCTGCCGGCGACAGCGGTGGAGGTGGATACAATAGGGTCTTTTAAGAGACTCCTGGATAGGTACATGGAGCTTAGAAAATTAGAGGGCAATGGGTAACCTTAGGTAATTTCTAAGTAAGTACATGTTCGGTACAGCATTGTGGGCCGAAGGGCCTGTATTGTGCTGTAGATTTTCTATGTTCTATGTCTCATGGAATCTTAGCAAGGATCTGAAAATTTTTAAAAGTCAAAACAAAACAAAATGATTAAAAATCAATGCTTTTTGAATCAGTCCCTATCAGCCCAAATAGATAACAACACAAACACACGCAACTGACACAAGTTAAAAACTGCTCACTCTAAGCATGGTGTAGTGTTTAATGGCCACAGAAGAACACGTGACTGACACTAGTTCAAAACTGTTTGGCAAGAGTTTCCTGTCCTGATTAAGTGGCGTAGCGTTGCAAATAAACAAAGAGAATCATGGCTATTTTCTTAACTAGTTTTTATTCTTTCAGAGGTGTCCCAATTAAGCAGCTGTCCTGATAAACCAATGGCCCAATTAACCAGAATCCACTGTACATGAGGGTTTGTTTTCCTATTTAGTTTCACTGAATTGTCTTTATTTCCGTTTTCAAAATGGCATTTGAAGCAATGTCCATTACTATTTATAAAGAACAGTGTGCTGGTTTTAACATATTACAGGATTTTCCATAATTCAAATCAAAAATTAAAAATTAAATTAATCATATTCAAAGTATTAGTTGCAGCTATTCATTGTGATTCTGTAAGATAATTTCATGGACTTTTAGTATGTCACCCAATTCCTCTTGTACGTTTGAGTATTAATGAACAATTTCAAAGTTCACCATATACAGCCCTGAGATTTATTCCCCTGTGGTCGTACCAAACAGCTCTAGAGAATAGTCACTATAACAGGATCAGTGAAAGATCAACCAGAGACCAGAAGACAACAAACTGTGGAAATAGAAATATAAATAAATGGCAATAAATAATGAGAACATGAGATGAAGAGATAAAAAGTCCTGAAAGTGAGATCCTTTATTATGCGAACATCTCTATCATGGAGTAAGTGAGTGTAGTTATTCCTTTTGTTCAAGAGCCTGATGGTTAGCTTATCGAGCAAAAGTGAAAAATTGTGGACTTCAGGAAAGGGAAATCGAGGGAACACACATGAGTCCTCATCAAGGGATCAACAGTGGACAGGACGATCAGTTTCAAGTTCCTGGGCCCAAGATATTGATGCAATTGTGAAGGAGTTTGAGGAGATCTGGTATGTCACCAGAGATTCTACAGATGCAAAATTCTACAGATGCACCATAGAGAGCGTTGATCACCATCTACTATGGAGGGACAACTGCACAGAATATGAAAAAAAATGCAGAAGCTTGTAAACTCAGCCAGCTCCACAGCATGAAAGGCATCTTCAGAAAGTGATGCCTCAAAAAGGCAATAACCAACATTAAGGAACCCCGACCCCACCGGCCCCCACTCCCTACATATTCTCTTCTCATTGCTACAATCAGGGAGCAGGTACAGGAGTCCAAAGTCACATGCTCAACATTTTAGGAAAACTTTCCCCTCTATCATTAAATTCTGAATGCACAGTGAACCCAGGAAACCCACCTCAATATTTTTGCTCTCTTCATGCACCACCTATTTAATTTGATTTTTAATGTATATATATTTCATATTTCTTATAATAATTTATAGTATGTTTTAAATATCTCACTTTACTGCTGCCGTAAAGCAACATTTCAGAATATACCTTGGTGATAATAATTGTTCTGATTCTCAACAATTTTTCCACAGTGTGTTATTGTCTGTATGTTGCCTTGCAATCTCCACTAACATTATTTGCTTACATTTACTGTAGGCTTTCTGAAAGTCTGTTTCTCCCTGTCCTGTTCTGTCCAGTTAATCTTCCCTTTCAATCTTTCATTTGTAATTTGACAGATTACTTTTTCCCACTTCTTATTTGATAGCTTCTTAATCCCAACAGTGAGTGATTCTTGTCTGTCCATAGTGCAACTCTTTGGTTCCCTTTTAATTCCCTCTGCCCTCAAGGTTATATTACTGCTTTTACTTTCTCTCATAGCAACCTTTCAGAGAGGAATCTCAGAAAACATTTTATCCCTTATCAGTGATCTTTTAAATGTTCCAAATTCACTTATCTTAATATGACATTTTCATTTAATTACATTCTAAGTAATTATTTCTCTTGGAGCTTGTAAAATAAATCAATGTGTTTTATTTATCAAAGAGATTATAGCTGAGGTACTTCTCATCTTTACATTTGGCACCAAAATTTCATTTTTCTCAGGAGAGTATTTATTTCTTATCATTCTTTGCTGACCTATGGCAAGACTCAGTTAAGCAATGTGTTGATTTTTAAAATGCCACCCATGTTTTCAATTCCCTCTATCTCTCCATTGTTGTAATCTCTTCCATTTCAGTAAGCCATCTGGATATCTACGCTTCTCTTACTCAGACCTCTGCTCAGCGATATATTTAATCCTTTCTGCACGAGTATTTATTCCCTTCATTACAAGGCCCTGCCTCTGAAGCCTTGTTCCTCTATGTCATGCTTTGTAACTCCAAACGAAATGAAAGCAAGATCATGGAGTTGGGAATTACGTGTCTAGTTTCGCTTTGTACATTAGGTGAGGTGTGTATCTATGATGTGGTGACCTGATGACGTATGCTATTTACATATAACCCCCAAAGCATTATGTAAACAAACAGAGAATGCTTAATCAAGCAATATATTTACTATATTTACTTTTTCTTTTCTTTTCAAATCTTTTTATTGTTATATACAGGAAAAATAACATGAGTACATCAAAGTAACAACACTTACAATGCCTCAAAAAAAACATTATCTTAAAGATTGAAAAAAATTTTGTGATAACAAAAAAAACCTACTAAGCAGAAAAGTGAGAAAAAAAAAGAACCCATTAGGTGTACAACCCCGGAGTCATGCGTCATACAAAAAGCTTCTAAAAATAAACATCAAACTGCCAGCAAGAAAAGATAATATACTAAAAAAATTTACAATTAGTATTTACTATATTTACAATATTACTCAAATATTACTGATATATTAAATACACAACATTCTTACCTGCTTAACTTTTTCTTCAAATCAATATAGAATGCATTTCAACTTATATACGTATACAGTACTGTGCAAAAGTCCTAGGCACCGGAGCTCGCTCGCTCTCTCTCTCTCTCTCTCTCTCTCTCTCTCTCTATATATATATATATATATATATATATATATATATATATATATGTATGCCTAAGACTTTATTCAGCACTGTATTCAATTTCTTTTTCTCACCTATTATTGGTGGTGTGCATGTATATTTTTCCTCAATCTCAGGTCCTCTACCAGAGGCCTGGGAGCTTGAGGATTTGGCCCAGTATCCTTGCTGTTCCTAGTCGTGTGCTGTTCTGGGCTAAAGGGATTGGACAGGCTAGATGCAGGAAGATTGTTCCCGATGTTGGGGAAGTCCAGAACGAGGGGTCACAGTTTGAGGATAAAGGGGAAGCCTTTTAGGACCGAGATGAGGAAAAACTTCTTCACACAGAGATTGGTGAATCTGTGGAATTCTCTGCCACAGGAAACAGTTGAGGCCAGTTCATTGGCTATATTTAAGAGGGAGTTAGATATGGCCCTTGTGGCTAAAGGGATCGGGGGGTATGGAGAGAAGGCAGGTACAGGGTTCTGAGTTGGATGATCAGCCATGATCATACTGAATGGCGGTGCAGGCTCGAAGGGCCGAATGGCCTACTCCTGCACCTATTTTCTATGTCTCTATGTAAGATCTTGGATGTCGATCTTGCCCTGTCCAGGTGTCACAGCTCCAAGTGCTCCTATAATCACTGGGATTACTCTGGCTTTAACCTTACGCATCCTTACCATCTGCTCTTTCAAGCCCTGGTATTTCTCCAGCTTTTCATCTTCTTTCTTCCTGATGTTACTGTCTCTCCGGATTGCCACATCTATTGCTATAGCTTTCTTCTGTTCCTTGTCCGGTATTACTATGTCTGGTTGGCTGGCCAGTTCCTGCTGTATCTGGAAGTCCCACAGGATCTTAGCTCTGTCGTTCTTCACTACCTTCTCGGGTGTTTCCCATTTGGACTTGGAAGTCTCCAATCCATACTCAGTGCAGATGTCCCTGCAGACAATTCCTTCAACTTGGTTGTGCCATTCAGCAAATGCCATCCCTGCCTGCACCTTGCATCCTGCTACGATGTGCTGGATGGTTTCAACAGGTTCCTTGCACAGTCTGCATCTTGGGTCTTGTCTGATGTGATAGACCCCTACTTCTATTGCTCTTGTGTTCAGCGTTTGTTCTTGTGCAGCCATGAGCAGAGCCTCTGTGCTGTCCCTCAGTCCTGCCGTTTCCAGCCACTGGTAGGACTTTCTTATGTCAGCCACCTCTGATATCTGACGATGGGACATCCCGTGCAGTGGCTTGTCCTGCCATGGCCTCTGGTCCTCTGGGTCTGTTCACCCACTTCCATTTCCATATCCCCTGCCCGCTGTCTGAGGCATTCTCCTAGCAGGTCGTCATTAGGGGCCATCTTCCTGACATTTTCATGGATGTTTACATTTTTTCCAGGACTAAGCCCTTGACACTTCCAAGTCTCCGTCCTCCTTTATTCCAGTGGGTGTACAGTCGCTCGATGTTGGACTTTGGATAGGATCCTCCACGTATTGTTAGTAGTTTCTGGGTCTTGATGTCAGCGGCTTCCAGTTTGTTCCTTGGCCAGCACACTATTGCAGCTGAGTATCTGACGACTGGTAGGGTGAATGTGTTGATGGCTCTTCCCATGTAGTTGTCTCACTTTTTGGAGGTACTTGGATGTTGTAGCCTGTCTTGTGTCCTCATCGTGGCTTCCTTGCACCTGCAGGGTCCCCAGGTATTTGTCGCTGTCCTATACATCTGGTATGTGGCCTTCAGTCAACTCCACAACTTCAGTCTTGATGAATTTGCCTCATTTCGCTACCATCGGCTGCAATTTTCCAGTCCAAATGACATCCTGAACATCTCTGCTGTACACCCCTGTCAGGTGAATTAGTGAATCAATGTCTCTTTTATTTCTGGCAACCCCATTCTCCTGTCTTTTCCCTGTAACTGTTGTCTAATTAAGAACCTATCAAACTCCACTTTAACTCTACTCAATGACTGGCCCTCCACAGCCATCTGTGGCAATGAATTTCACAGATTCATCAGTTTGGCTAAAATAATTCCTCCTCATCTCTGTTCTAAAGGGATGTATTTCTATTTTGATGCCCATCATACAGATGCAGTTATCAGGGAGACTAGACCTCTCCCACAGTTCCCACATCTCACAAAAAGAACAAAGCATGAACCCTGGGCTCATTCTCACTGTACAAGCTATTCCCAAGTTTCATTGGTGGGATTTGGACTCATGTTTTCAATTTGTTAAAGATTATAGATTAAAGATTAGATTAAAGATGAACTTTGTTTGTCACCTGTACATCGAACCATACAGTGAAATGCATAATTTTGGTTAATCCAAGATTGTGCTGAGAGCAGCCTACTCATGTTGCCTTGCTTCTGGCACCTACATAGCATGCACATTAGTTACTAACCCGTATGTCTTTGGAACGTGTGAGGAAACCAGAGCACCCAAAGGGAAGTCACGCAGTCATAGGAGGAATGTATGAACTCCTTATAGAGAGGGGCAAAATTGAACCTTAGTGGCTGGTGCTATAATGGCATTATGATAACCGCCATATTACCGTGTCTACTCTTGGTCTAGTGATCTGTACTACTGGTGATAATTTAACCATTACTCTTACGTTGCCAGTAGAGCAGAATCATTCAGTGGATTAGCGCACCTTTTGTGCTTAAAGTCACCCTAATGAAGTCCAGATTTACTGGGATGTTTGCAATTAATATCTATATAGCGTGGACGTGGACAGGGTGTTTCCTATAGTGGGGGAGTTCAGGACAAGAGGGCAGAACCTCAGAGTGGAAGAACATCCCTTTAGAACAGAGATAAGGAGCATTGTTCTTATATCTAGGCACTGGTGAATTTGTGGAATTTATTGCCACAGGTGGCTGTGGAGGCCAAGTCATTGGGTATATTTAAAGCAGAGGTTGATAGTGTAGTGTATTTAATATTTAAGTAATACTTGGGTAATCTTGTATATATATTGGTTGATTAGGCATTCGTGCTTTTTAATAATTAATTATGGTTATATGTATAAATACATGAATTGCATATGTCATCACACTAACCACTATCTTGTTTAAAGTAAACACGAAGTTAGACTCAAATTTCAGTCTCCCGTGTCTTCCTTCAAATTAGTTTAATGTTTTGAAGTTGCCAAACAAAACCGATAGGTTCTTGATTAGTCAGGGTATCAAAGTGTATGGGGAGAAGGCAGGAGAATGGGGTTGAGAGGGATAATAAATCAGCCATGATGGAATGGCAGAGCTCTCGATAGACTGAATGGCCTAACTTTACCCCCATGTCTTTAGAGTCATAGTGTCTGAAGATGAATGATCTGAAATGCAGCAAGCATTCATTTTATTATTATCTTACTGACTGAAGAGTCTCGTCAGTATTCATGTAATCATCTCTAAAGCCCTCCGGTAACATTACAATCTATTCTGTCCATCGCAACTCTGGCTCAGAATGAAATGGAGATTCAATTATTCCAAGGCATAACCCTTTTCTTTGGAGTTTATATTCATTGTGTTGAATTCTTCAATAGACTTTTTTTTACCAAAAGCTGATGAAAGCATCACAAAAGATTGTGGAATTTTATACACAAAGTGCATTTGCTGATCTTTTGGGGAGATTTGAAAAGTCATTACACTTGCGGCCGAACCTGCTCCAAAATTCTCTGGTTGAATCAATTACCACTCAGAGGCTCTGCAATTTAAAATGTAACCAGTTTGTGGTTCAATTAAAGTCATCTGCATGTACTTAAAATTAAGTTGTTCATACAGAACTGTGCAAAAGTCTTAGGCTCATGTAAAAAAAATTCTGTAAACCAAAGATGCATTTAAAAATAATGAAATGAAAAGTTTCTAAATATCAAAAGAATTACTATAAAGAGCAATAAATAGTAAAAAAACTAAATCAAATCAACATTTGGTGCGACTACCCTTTGCCTTTAAAACTGCGTCAATGCTCTTAGGTACAGTATGCAGGTTTATAAGAGAATTGGCTGGTAGGTTGCTCCAAGCATCTTGGAGAATTTGCCACAGTTCTTCTGCAGACTTTGGATGTCTCACTTGCTTCTGTCTCTCCAGGTAATCCCAGACAGGCTCAGTGATGTTGAGATCAGGGCTTTGTGGAGACCATACCATACGAAACCATCTAAAAAATCTAGGGTGAATAAGACTTTGCACTATACTGTACGTTAGGGTCCATGCCATTTATAAATCCATTTCAGAGAAATAAATTCCACTGCTACTACTTCTAAATCCAATCTTCCACAAATCCAATTCAACAATCCAATCAAACACAAACCAATCTTCCGTCTGTGAACTCACTTTACAACGCACGCTGTCGGAGCAGTGCTGCCAGGATAATCAAGGACACGACCCCGCCAACCAATACACTTTTCATCCCTCTTCCCTTCGGGAGAAGGTTCAGGAGCCTGAAGACTCGTACGGCCAGATTTGGGAACAGCTTCTTTCCAACTGTGATAAGACTGCTGAACGGATCCTGACCCGGATCTGGGCTGTACCCTCCAAATATCCGGACCTACCTCTCGTTTTTTTTTACACTACCTTACTTCCCATTTTCCTATTTTCTATTTATGATTTATAATTTAAAATTTTCATATTTACTAATTTTAACTATTTTTAATATTTTTAATATTTAATATTTGTAATCCAGGGAGTGTGAAGCGCAGAATCAAATATTGCTGTGATGATTGTATGTTCTAGTACCAATTGTTTGGCGACAATAAAGTATAAAGTATATAAGTATAAAGTAAATCCATTTTGGTACATATTTCCAGATAATTTTGTTTAAGGTTTACTTTTAAAATTCTTATGGCATTTCCCTCTCACAACTTCACTTCTCACATGCCCATCACCACCCTTTGGATCCCTTCCTCCTTCCCTTTCTCCCAAGGTCCACTGTCCTCTCCTATCGGATTTCTTCTTCTTCACCCTTTACCTTCTCCACCCCACCTTCTTATTCTGGATTATTCCCTCGTCCTTTCCAGGTCTGATAAGGGTCTTGGCTCGAAAGGTCGACTGTTCCCCTCCTGAGATGCTACCTCACTTGCTGAGTTCCTCCAGCATTTTGTGTGCATTGCTTCTTAAATGGTGCTGAGTCATGGAGGACATTAGTATCCAATCAGGTCCATTGCCCGCTCTCCACCCGCTGGCTCCCTCTACTCAGTCCATCATACTTCCCATGACCACACATACTTCTCATGACTTTGTGGAAATATACAAGCTGGTGACAAGGCTTTCCTGTAAGGCGCAGTGAGTGTGAGCAGTAAGCAAGTCAGGTCAAAATTATTGTCATTCAACTATATAAATGTATATAATGTATATAACCATATAATCTATATAGAAACGAGGCAATGTTTCTTCAACTCAGGGTGTAAAGCACAGTAGTACACATAACATACAATAACTTCTGAAGGTCAGGATAAAACTACAGATAAATAACAAACTAAAGTGCATCGATATTAAATATTGTAAGCTACAGAACAGATTAACCAGTGACACCGAATACAATGAGGCCCGCAGTTCATTAGCCTAATGGCCTGAGGGAAGAATCTGTTTCGCATCCTGACCATTCTTGTTTTTACGCATCGTAGTCTCCTGCCCAATGCTAGAAAGTGAAAGAGAATTCTGGTGGATGGGTGGAACCCTTAATAATACTAAGGGCCCTACATACGTAGTGCTCCTGATAAATATTCTTGATGGATGGCAAGGAGACCTCTAAGATCCTCTCAGTTGATCTCATAGTCTTTTGTTAGGACTTCTGGTCCTATGCTTGACTGTTCCCATACCAGATGGAGATGCAGCTTGTCAGAACACACTCAATGGTGCTCCTGTATAACACAGTTAAAATGGTTGGGGTGAGTCTTGCTTTCCTCGATCTTCTTAGGAACAGGAGGTACTGTTGTGTCTTCTTGTTCAGTGAGTTGATATTAAGGGATTAGGTGAGGTCATCCATGATGTGAACTCCCAGTAACTTGGTGCACTTGACTCTCTCTGTAGAAGAGCCATGTATTCACAAAGGGGGATGGTTTGTCTGCACCTTCCTGAAGTTCACAATGATGTCCTTTGTATTCTCCAAGTTCAGGCTCAGGCTGTTCTTCTCACACCAATCCACCAGCTGCTCCACTTCCTCTCTGTACTCCATCTTGTCATCATTCTTGAAAAGGCCAGCCACTGTTGTGTTATTTACACACTTGATGACAGGGTTTGAGCTGGATCCTGTGATATAGTCGTGTATCAGCAGTGTGAACAGCAGCAGACTGAGCTCACAGCCTTGGGGAGTGTCAGTGCTCAGAGTAATGGGATGAGAGATGTTGCTGCCCACACAGACTGACTGTGGCCCTACTCTTCACTAGTCCAGTATCTAATTGCAGAGGGATCTGCTGAGATCCAGTGACAACAGTTTCCCCATCAGTTTCTGAGGTAAGATAGTGTCGAATGTTGAACTGAAGTCTATAAACAGCAGTCTGCCATAAGAGACCCTGTGTTCCATGTGGAACAGGACACAGTAGAGGACAGAGAGTACTGCATCATCAGTGGATCAATCTGAGCTGTAAGCAAACAGGAAAAGATCCAATGCAGCCAGGAGAAAGTCTTTAAAGTGCCCATGACCAGCCTTTCAAAGCATTTCATAATGGTAGATGTTAACGCCGCTGGGTGATAGTCTTTTAGACAGGTTACAGTTGCCTTCTTTGGCACTGGAATGATGGTTGCCACCTTGAAAACTGGGGCAACAATGGATTGTTCCAGAGAGATGTTAAATATATACATCAGCACTTCCGTCAGCTGGACTGCTCAGCCTTTCAGAACCTGATCTGGTGTATGATCGGCCCCACAGCTCTGTGCGGGCTGCCTCTGACTAGCGTCTTCCTCACCTCAGCTTCAGCCAGATGGAGTGTCTGCTCCCCTGGGGGAGGGGTGCCTTCCTCACCAGCACTTTGTTCGGCACATCAAGCCAGGCATGGAAGACATTCAGCCTCTCAGGGAGTGAAGCAGCCTGGTCACTGACGCACAGGGTAGACGTAGTCTGCAGTCCTCTGAATTCCCTGCCACATGCACTCAGGTCTCTGGACACACAGCCGGCAGCCAACCCGCTGCTCCTGATGTTCCGTGTTCGCCCTTGACGCCTCAGTCAGGGGCACTGGGCTTGAATCCGCCTGCCTCCAGAGCCACGAAGATCCAGTGCCCTGAAGGCGCACTAGTCTTCCAGGCCATGTCCTTGTGATATCAAACAGTAGCCAGTCGTGAGGCTCTGAGAGCGGGTCCCATTCCCGCAAAGAGTGTAACTTCACATCAAGGTCTTCAAAAACATGGAAAATACGATACAGTGCTCAGGCCCATATTGTTGTGCTGACCCCTAACCTTCCCCAAGATCAACCTAACCCTTCCTTCTGATACAATCATCTATTTTTTCTATCATTCACGTGCCTATCAAAGAATCATTTATTCCCTCCAATATCCTCCATGACTCAGCACAATTTAAGAAGCATTCATTTCAAGTGGACTAGAATGTAAAAGTAAGGATGTAATGTTGAGATTTTATCAACCACTGGTGAGGCTTCACTTGGAGTATTGTGAGCAGTTTTGGGCCCTTTACCTTAGCAAGGATGTGCTGAAACTGGAGAGGATTCAAAGGAGGTTTACAGAAATTATTTCAGAATTGAATGGCTTGTCATATGTAGAGCGCTTGATAGTTCTGGGTCCGTATTCACTAGAATTCAGAAGAATGAAGGGTGACCTCAATAAAGCCTATCAAATGGCGAAAGGCCTTGATAGAGTGGGTGTGGAGAGGATGCTTCCTATGCTGGGAGAGTCTAAGACCAGAGAAAATGCTCTCAGAATAGAGGGGTGTTCTTTTAGAACAGCGATGGGGAAGAATTTCTTTAGCCAGAGAATGATGAATTTATGGAATTCTTTGCCATAGGTAGCTATGCAGGCCATGTTTTTATGTATATTGAAGGCAGAGGTTGATAGAGTCTTGATTGGTCAGGGCTTAAAGGGACACAGGGAGAAGGCAGGAGATTGGGGCTAAGAGGAAAATTGGATGAGCCATGATGAAATGGCAGACCAAACTCAATGAGCCAGATGATGTGATTCTGCTCCAATATCTTATGATCTTATGGTCTAAATATCCCTAATCTATCTGCCTCTACTACCACCACTGGCAGGGCATTCCATGCACTCACCTCTCTGTCCAAATCTTCCCTCTGACACCCCTCCTATACTCTCTTGTAACCACATTTAAACTATACCCTGCCATTTTATCTGGAAATAGAGGCACTGGCTGTCCACAAAAAAAACAGAATAAATAAGCCAGTTGCCAACACTTATCATTTTACTCCAAGTAAACAACTCCATTCAAACTTCACCATGCCCCCATGTAGCTGAGTGCCAGATACAAAGTGAGTTTTGCTTCCTTAGCTCAGAGTATGAATGCTCATCTATTGGCCCTCCTGGATCAGTCCAGAGATGGGTAGATGATCAGCGTTTGGCTTCTGGTCACCTCCAAGTTCCAATGCCAAGTGCAGATGTCAGGGAAGAGCTCACCAAAAAGGACCTTTACTCACCATCAAATTGCAAATGAATATGAGTCCAATATGGCAACTGCTCTGCCTGTGACTGCAAGAAACTGCAGAGAGTTGTGGACACAGTTCAGCACATCACAAGAGCGAGCTTCCCCATCCATGGACTCTCCCTACACTTCTTGCTGCCTTTTGTGAAGCAGTCAACATAATCAAAGACTCCACTCACCACAGATGTTGTCTCTTCTCCCCTGTTCCATTGGGCAGAAGATACAAACGCCTGAAAGCATGAACCACCAGGCTCAAGGAAAGATTCTACCTCCTCGCTGTTAGATTACGAGGACACGCAGTCCTCTTTTATTGTCATTTAGTAATGTATGCATTAAGAAATGATACAAGGCAAGATTCTACCTCCTCACTGTTATAAAAATATTGAAGACGTCTTTTGTTTAAAAAGATGGTCTGCTTCATTATGATCTTGTACTTTATTGTCTACCTGCACTGCACTTTCTCTGTAGGTGCTACACTTTGTTCTGCATTCTCCTACTGCTTTTCCTTGTCGAACTGTTTATGGTTCTGAGATTTTATTTGCTGGATTTTAGAATGTGTGGCTATCTCGCTGAAACTTACAAAATATTGAAGGAACTGGCTGGATTGGGCATGTTACAGATGTTTCCATTAATGCGAGCATCTAGGACCAGAGGGTGCAGACTCTGAATAGAAGGACATCCCTAATGAACAGAGATTATGAAAAATGTCATTACCCAAGGGTTATTGAAGCTGAGGAATTTACTGCCACAGACAGCTGTGGATGTTAAACCATTGAGTAGATTTAAAGTGGAGGTTGATAGATTATTCATCAGTAAAATCACAGTGAGAAAGCAGTAACATCGGGTTTAGAGGGAAAATAAGGCAGCCATGATGGAATCATGGAAGAGACTCGATGGGCCGAATGGCCTAATTCTGCTCCTATGTCTAATGGTTTTGCTGTCTTACTACCGCAATGCACCGTGTACTGCAAGACAAGCTTTACACTAAATCTTGGCATATGTGACAGTAATAAATCAATTTGATTTTCAATTCCAATATGCCTAAAGAATGGAAAATTAAATTTGGAGAACCTTGAGAAAAAAAAGAAAGACAGGCTGCAATTTATGCCAAAGTTCCTGATCGTATTCGGAGAGGTGAATCCTCTCAGCAATACACTTCAGAACAATGTAACTGCATGGTCCACAGTTACACTAACACCCAGACAGGCATGCCCTTTATATAATGCCCTTTTTCCAAAGATCTTTCCAGGACTTGAGGACCTGAGCTATAGGGAGAGGTTGAATAGGTTAGGACCTTGTTCCCTAGTGTAAAGAAGAATAAGGGGAGGTTTGATAGAGGTATACAAAATATAAGGGGTATAGACTTAATGGGCTGACTGACCTAATTCTGCTCCTAAGTCTTATAATCTTAATGCCTTATGGCACAACATTATGAGCTGAAGGGGCCTGTACTGTGCCAAATACTCTATGTGATCAAATAGCCATCACAGCAACACGGACAGTGGATTCTCTCATGAGAAGTCATTTTAATCAAAAAACAAATGATCAGCCTCAGATTTTAATGTATGTATTTGAAATTGCAATGAAATGTTGGTATTGAGGTAGCAAGCATTAGCACTTTTTCATTCTAAGTGTCAGCTAAGACATGGGACCAGATTAATAGCTTGTAATCACTGAGAAGTAGCCACAATGCTCCAATTTTCTGTTTCATTAACCCATAATTGGGGCTCCTTTGGTCATGTAAAGAGGTTTCAGTATTCCGCACTGTGATTATTTTTATGTTAGATTATAGAAACATAGAAACATAGAAACATAGAAAATAGGTGCAGGAGTAGGCCATTCGGCCCTTCGAGCCTGCACCGCCATTTATTATGATCATGGCTGATCATCCAACTCAGAACCCAGCCTTCCCTCCATACCCCCTGACCCCTGTAGCCACAAGGGCCATATCTAACTTCCTTTTAAACATAGCTAATGAACTGGCCTCAACAGTTTGCTGTGGCAGAGAATTCCACAGATTCACCACTCTCTGTGTGAAGAAGTTTTTCCTAACCTCGGTCCTAAAAGGCTTCCCCTCTATCCTCAAACTGTGACCCCTCGTTCTAGACCTCCCCAACATCGGGAACAATCTTCCTGCATCTAGCCTGTCCAATCCCTTTAGGATCTTATACGTTTCAATCAGATCCCCCCTCAATCTTCTAAATTCCAACGAGTACAAGCCCAGTTCATCCAGTCTTTCTTCATATGAAAGACCTGCCATCCCAGGAATCAATCTGGTGAACCTTCTTTGTACTCCCTCTATGGCAAAGATGTCTTTCCTCAGATTAGGGGACCAAAACTGCACACAATACTCCAGGTGTGGTCTCACCAAGGCCTTGTACAACTGCAGTAGTACCTCCCTGCTCCTGTACTCGAATCCTCTCGCTATAAATGCCAGCATACCATTCGCCTTTTTCACCGCCTGCTGTACCTGCATGCCCACTTTCAATGACTGGTGTATAATGACACCCAGGTCTCGTTGCACCTCCCCTTTTCCTAATCGGCCACCATTCAGATAATAATCTGTTTTCCTATTTTTGCCACCAAAGTGGATAACTTCACATTTATCCACATTAAATTGCATCTGCCATGAGTTTGCCCACTCACCCAACCTATCCAAGTCACCCTGCATCCTCTTAGCATCCTCCTCACTGCTAACACTGCTTTTTACTGACTTCTGACAATCCAGTGGATAATTATATTCTGGTCTGCACAGTCTGGCAGCTTGGTTGGGAGTTAACATTATACACATGTATTCCCTCAGTAATTCCCAGGGAGCAAACTTTGAAAACAGTTGCAAGCAGATTAATGCCCTGAATCTATGGATGGTGTTTTATTGGGATGTACACGTTATTGAAAGAAATAAAGGAAGCCTAGAGTGCCATCGTCAAAATACTTAATGCTATTTCAAGGTTGCGAAAACATCAGGATGAAGAAAGTTACTGACTCATCAGGCTCAATTTTCATCCTCTTCAGAGAGAAATATAATATATTGGAGCCACGCAGGCCCAAAAAGCAATGAATCAGAATCAGAATCAGGTTTATTATCACTAACTTATACGAGATGAAATTTGCTGCATCGTGTCCGCAGTACAGTGAAAAGATATGGTGGTCATCCGTTGTGTCTGACAATACAATACCAGTTGTACTGTGGTCGACTGCAGATTTCTGTGGTATACATGGCTTGGGACTGGACTTTTTTTGTGTGGCTGTATCTTACTGACATCTTTAAGTGCTTTCTATCTTGTATGTGTGACTGTTGGTATTGTGTTTTTCTCCTTGGCCCCGGAGTAACACTGTTTCATTAGGCTGTGTTCATGGAAATTCATGAGAGGTTGAGTGATAATTAAATTTGAAATGAATTGACAGGAAACCTGTGCGGAAGGGTATTCAAAGTGGAGAAGCAGATGCACAGGGGGGCAAGGCAGTTCCACTCTCTTGACCGAGGAAGTCCGAGTCCAGTGGTACAAACAAGCGTCACAAGCAGAGGTCTTCCTTGGTTGCAGTGGATGACCATGACGCCTGATGTGCCTTTTCATGCCCGTCACTCTGCACGGAGCGTTGCTCACTGCAGATCTCATCTGGCTAGTCTGCCAGGGGTACCTTTGCATGCTAGGATAGGCATGTCCCTATCTCACCGGGTACGAGGCCTGCTGACTACCCTCACCTGGTTTAGCCTGCCCGTCGATGCGGTGTACCAGGCTGCGGCCCTTCTCATATGCAAACATTTACGTGGAGCCATAGGTGAGTGAGCTGTCCCAGAATGGACATGACAAGCCCCTTCACCAGAGGGTGCTACCCCTCCCTGGGCACCCCATATATGGCTCAGTGCAAAGACATAAAACTGTAATAAATTACAAATGAAATAAGTAGTGCAAAAAAGAAGGAACAACAAGACAGTGTTCATGAACTGTTGAGAAATCTGATGGCAGATTGCGTGTAGGTCTTTGGGTTACTCTACCACCTCCCCAGTGCTGGTAATGAGAAGAGGGAATGCTGAGGGTCTTTCGTGATGCATGCCACCTCATTGAAGCATAGCATTTTGAAGGTGTCCTCAATGGTAGGGGAAGTTACGTCTGTTATGGCAGTGGTCCCCAACCTCCAGGCCGTGGACCGATACCGGGCCGCGAAGCATGCAGGAGTGCAGTGGTAGCCGGAGCGCACCCAGCACATCTTTAAGAAAAAAGCCGAAATAAACAAACTAATTAATTAGGTAAACATGAGGAAATCTGCAGATGCTGGAATTTCAAGCAACACACATAAAAGTTGCTGGTGAA
Source organism: Mobula hypostoma (assembly GCF_963921235.1). Lineage (NCBI taxonomy): Eukaryota > Metazoa > Chordata > Chondrichthyes > Myliobatiformes > Myliobatidae > Mobula > Mobula hypostoma. Next base: position 9,784,909 of record NC_086112.1, on the reverse strand, counting down.
CGCAGCAGGCCAGGCAGCATCTCTAGGAAGAGGTACAGTCGACGTTTCAGGCCGAGACCCTTCGTCAGGACTAACGCAGCAGGCCAGGCAGCATCTCTAGGAAGAAGTGCAGTCGACGAAGGGTCTCGGCCTGAAACGTCGACTGTACCTCTTCCTAGAGATGCTGCCTGGCCTGCTGCGTTCACCAGCAACTTTTATGTGTGTTAATTAATTAGGTGCCGCCCAGAAGCCAGTCTTCATTAGAGGAACTGAGGTGGAGAGGGTCAAAACTTTAAATTCTTCGGCATTAAGGATCGACTTTTCTCTCTCTGAAAAGTGTCAGAGGATTTGTCCTGGGACCAGCACGTAACTGTCATTACAAAGAAAGCACGGCAGTGTCTATACTTTATTAGAAGTTTGTGTAGATTCAACATGTCACCTCGATCCTGTCAGTCCTGTCTTTTCAGCCTGTCTGGGCTGGCTTTTAAATTGCCCAAACAATGGAACAGCTAAAGGCTCCAGCGCCCTGGAAAGAGGAGTGAACATCACATAGAGCAAGTGAAATCAGCAATTGCCTCTGATCTGGGCCATCATTTACGTGCTGGGCAGCACCTAATTAATTAGCTTGTTTATTTCGGCTTTTTTCTTAAAGATGTGCTGGGTGCATTCTGGCTACCGCTGCACCCCTGCACCCCTGCATGCTTCGTGGCCCAGTATCGGTCTGCAGCCCGGAGGTTGGCGACCACTGTTATGGAGTTGGAATCAGAATCAGGTCTATTATAACTGAAATTTTGCAGCAGCAGTTTGTTGCAATAGATAAAAATGTACTATAAATTGTAATAACAAGTATGTATGTGTGTGTTTCAGAATAGAGTGAACCTCAAATTCAGGTAAGGAAAGGGGTGATGGCATATGCTTTTTAGTCAATCCTCTTTGGTGCACAGATGCTGAGGTTGTGTAAACTTCTTGTTCCTCTGACTTAGAACAATTAACAATTAAGTGCAGACCATTCTCTTTGCCTCAAGAGTTCTCCTCCATGATCCTGACCACAGTTTACATACCACCAGCGGCCGATTATAAGCAAGTACTTGTGAAACTGCACGACGTCTGTAAACAAGAAACGGCCCATCGCAGCGCTTTTCAAATTATAGTCAGTGATTTTAAATAGGCCTGCTTGAAGAAAACCCTGCCCAATTATCACCAGCATGTAAACTGTTGCACAAAAGGTCCCAACACACAAGACCACTGCTACACTATGATAAGGAATGCCTATCGTTCCTTCCCAAGACTGCATTTTGGCAAGTCGAATCATTTGGCTGTACTCCTACTATCAGCATACAGAAAGAGCCTAAAAAGCAAGGCTTCAGAGATCAAAAGAACCAAGAGGTCATTGCAGCAGGCTGAGGAACAGTTATAGGATTGCCTTGAGTCAGTGGACTGGGCCGTGTTCAAGAACTCATCTGAGGTCCTGAATGACTACACCAGGGTCAGTACAGAGTTTATTAAAACATAAGTGTGTCCCCACAAAATCTTGCAGGTTTTCCTCCATCAGAAGCCCTGGATGAACAGTGAAATCTGGAACCTGCTGAGAGCCAGATCAGAGGCAGTCAAATATGGAGATCAAGAACACTACAAGAGGTGCAGATATAATCTCTGAAGAGCCATCTCTCGGGCAAAGTGGAAATTCCAGAGTAGACTGGAATCAATCAGGGATGCTCGACAGCTGTGGCAGGGTTTGAATAGCATAGCCTTCTACAAAGTTAATTCTTGTGACATAGGGGACAGCAGAGCTTCACTTCCAGGTGAGCTTTGATCACCAGAACAGGGAGGAACCATTGCGCACCACCATGTCTCCCGGTGATCCTTTGATCTCAGTATCTGAGGATGATGTGAAGGCTGCCTTCAAGAGAGTGAATCCAAGGAAATTATCTAGTCCAGAGAGAGTACCTGGCCAAGTACTGAAGACCTACGCCGACCAACTGGCTGGTGTATTCACGGATATCTTCAACCTCTCACTCCACCAAGAACTGTAAACTGTCAATAGACTGTGCAAGTGCAGATATGAATAAATAGCAATAAATAATAAGCATGAAATAACAAAGAACAGAGTCCTTAAATGAGTGTAGCTATCTCCTTTTACTCAAGAGCCTGATGGCTGAGGGGTAGTAACTGTTCTTGAACATGGTGGTGTGAGTCCTGAGACTCTTGTACCTTCTACTTGATGGCAGCAACAAGAAAAGAGCATGGCCTAGTGGTGAGGATCTTTGATGATGGATGCCGTTTTTCTATGGCAATGCTTCATGTAGATGTGCTCAATGGTTAGGGAGGTTTTACCTGTGATGTACTGGGCCGACTCTGTTACCTTTTGAAGGATTTACTGCTCAAAAGTGTTGGTGTTTCCATACCAGGCTGTAATGCAGCCAGTCAGCACACTTTCCACCACACAGCTGTAGAAGTTTGCTAAGGTTTTCGATGACATGCCGGATCTCCATAGACTCCTGAGGAAGTAGAGGCGCTTTCATGCTTTCTTCACAATAATATTTATATAATAGGTCAGGAGAGGTCCTTTGAGATAGTGACACCTGGGAATTTAATGAATTTAATATTTAAATAAGCAATAGAAATCACTGTTTCAATGGAAACCGCAGACGTTCCAATTGAGTTGCAGTCAGAAATGAAAGTGAGCATGAACTAAATTGCATCATCTAATCAGAAACAGCATTTTCTAAACATGTCAAAGTCTGCAGATGCTGGAAATCCAAAGCAACACACACAAAATGCTGGAGGAACTCAGCAGGTCAGGCAGCATCGATGGAAAAGAGTAAACAGTAGATGTTTCGAGCTGAGACCCTTCATCAGGACTGAGAAGGAAGGGGGAAGATGCCAAGATAAAAAGGTATGGGAAGGGGAAGGGGGACAGCTAGAAGGTGATAGGTGAAGCCAGGTGGGAGGGAGAGGTCAAGGGCTGGAGAAGAAGAAATCTGCTAGGGCAGGAGGGTAGACCATAGGACAAATGGAAGGAGAAGGGGACCAAGAGGAGGTAATAGAGGTAAGAGATAAGAGTGGGAAATAGAGGAGGGGGGTGGTCCAAAATGAGTTTACTGGAAGGAGAAATTGATATTCATACCAACAGTTTGGACGCTACCAAAATATAAGGTGTTGCTCCTCCACCCTGAGAGTCGTCTCATCTTGTGTGTGTTCTCTACAATTTTCAACCATTTCCTGTGAACCCTTTGCAGCAAAGAGAAACCAACAGCCATGGTTTAAATTTGGCTCCAGAATTAATATTCCTCAGGCTGCATCACTTACATTTTAACTTACCTGGAAAGAATATATTTTATGTCTATATTAGCTTCTTTGAACCTCTGCTACAATATTAATTGAAATTTCTGCATGACCATTACTTGCCATTGGAAATCTGCTGCCCACGTTGTATTTTAAAGCAGTGATAAATGATTGCAATGCCCACAGCATTTGGATGCTGAATTGTGTCAACTGGGCGTTAGTACAAGGATAAGACTATAACAGAGTGCAGAATAGAGTGTTACACTTCCAGAGAAAGTGCGTGGCAGACAATAAGTGCAAAATCATAATGAGTAGGTTGTGAGGTCAAGAGAACATCTTATTGTATTAGGGAAGATTGTGTCTTATAACAGCGAGATAGAAGCTGATCTTGAACCTAGTGACATGTACTTTCATAATTTTGTATCTTCTACCTGATAGGAGAGGTGAGAAGAGAGAATATCTGTGGTAGGTTGGGCCTTAGATTAATCTGGCTGTTTTACTGAGGCAGCGAGAGGTCTGTGCGGGAGAGTTTCATTGCTGTGTCCACAACTCTCTGCAATTTCTTGTGGTCACGGGCAGAGCAGCTGCTGTACCAAGCCATCGTGCGTCTGGAAAGGAAGTTTGCTGTGGTGCATTGATAAGAATTGGTAGCATCAAAGAGAATACTCACTCCCAACAATTAGAGTCATAACGATAGAACCATATAGCAAAGAAACAGGCCTTTCAACCCATTAGATCCAGACAAGCCACCAAGCACCCATTTACACTAATTCTACACTAATCCCCATTATTCTTGCCAGTTTCTATCAGTTCCCCCTAGATTTTCACCAGCACATCCCTGCGAGCATTCGGGTTGTAAGAGAAGACTGGGTACTCAGCAGAAACAGGAAAAGAACATGCATCTCCACATAGAAGTCACTTAGAGGTCAGGATTAAATTTTACAATCTGCATCACTGCAAGGCTGTCCATTTTTCCTTGAAATGGTAAAGTCTGACTTTAAATAGTTTGGGTAAACTTCAACTGTGCTCACTCAATCACAAAATTGACTCTGTATGATGCAATTCAGTACCATATACGATATCATAGTGGTTAGCATAATGCTTTACAGGGCACAAAGCAATTCAGTACCGTATACAATATCATAGTGGTTAGCATAACGCTTTACAGTACCAGCGATCAGGGTCCAAATCCCGCTGGTGTCAGTAAGGGGTCTGTACTTTTCCTCCAGGATCTCCCGTTTCTCCCTGCATTCCAAACACATACAGATTAGTAAAGATTAACGAATTGTGGTCATGCTATGTTGGTGCTGGAAGCATGTGGGCTGCCCCCAGCACATCTTGGAGTGTGTTGGTCATTGACACAAACAATGCATTTCACTGTATGTTTCGATGTACAAGTGACAAATAAAGGTGATCTTCAATATTATATCTTAAATCTATGACTTCTGATGTTGGAAGCCTGCTTCACATATATCTGGAAGTTAAGAGTCCTGATGCGGGGTCTCAGCCCAAAATATCGACTGTGTGTTCCTTTTCATGGATGCTGTCTGACCTGCTGAGTTTCTCCAGCGTTCTGTGTGTGTTGCTCTGGAAAGTTCAGCCTCTGTCGGTTTCTCCTGCGGGGCTACACCATCCCAGGGACGATTCCCGATCACCTGCCCTACGTCCGCAGAGCGTGGCCTCCATCCTGCTTGTCCGACATGACCCTCATCAAATGTCACTACTTAACCCTTGTGGCAGATCTAGCCAGTGCTCTGATCCTCCCTCTGATCTCAGGCTTCTGGCGCTAAAAAAAGGCTTACCATCTAGCTGTGTTCTTTACACAATCTACCATTACTGTGAAAAATGTATGTAAGACCACAGAACCATAAAATGAAGCCTCTCGAATCAATCAAGTTTGCTCCTCTATTCCATCATGGCTGATTAATTTATCCTCTCAACCCCATTCTCCTGCTGTCTCCCTGTAATGTTTAATGATCTCACTAATCAGAATCTATCAAGCTCTGCTTTAAATATACCTAAAAACTTACCCTCTATATCCGTCCCATGGCTATGAATTCCATAGATTCAACACCTAGCAAAAGAAATTACTCCTCATCTCTGATCTTTTATATGTGAAGCAGCCTTGCACACAGTAAAAGTTTGCAACAGTTGTGCCCTTGAAAAAAGCATGCAGTGGCTCTCTACAATCCCCTCAGCTCACATATAATTCCATGTTACATTGAAAGTGTTTTTCTAAGTATTGAATTAATCTGCCTCATAGCTTAAAAGCAATTCTCCTAGTTGTTTCAATTTCAACAGAACTAGTTCATACATTCAGTATCTCCTTGCAATGATAATTTTACATTTGTAATTTTGTCCGACTGAATTTATGATTTGGCTTTCTGTTCTTTAATAATTGAGCGCAAAGGCATAAAAGTATTTCAGCCTTGGCTTGATAAATCTGGTCTCTGCATTTATCTGTATTTGTTTACCTGTTGCTGTCTGTCCCTATTTATCATTTAGAGCTGCTGTTCTTTTTCAAACTCGCACAGCTCCATAGTTTATCGCCCTGATGTTCAGCCAATCTAAGTTTACTGCAATAAACATAATATATACAGGGATGATTCCTTAAGGTTGTCATAGCCGGGGTGATAATGGGGCCAAGCTGCCACGATTTATTAACTGCTCCCAATGGCATGCATCTCCAATAGCCTCTGACAATTAAATCCAGCTCCTGACCTTCACATGTAGCTTAGCTGCTAAGCCCAGGGGAACCATTTCCACTGACGGAAGGAGGGGCAAAGGCAGGTTATAAGTGACTTAAAACCAGTCGCTTCAGGCAGATGTGGTTTATCAGCCATGGTCGGCAACTTATCGAGGAGAAAGAAAGCTACGACCTCAAATCTCTGCTGACTTGCAGCTAAACCCACTCATGGGGAAGGCTTCAGGAGTAAACCACGAGGAAAAATCTGGAACTGCAATCCCTGAGGCAGCCCTGCGATGAGTTCAACGCTGACTGGCAACTCCTGTGATGTCACTGGTGCCAAACTGTACTGGTCCCTACCGTTCAGCCATTCAGCAGTGTGGAGAGGGGGAGCCTGCTATATGGGCAACAGCCTGCTCTCCATCTTCTACTGTGCTGGCTTTCCTATTATGCAGACAGCTGGGTCACAACATCCATGGTCAACCCCCACCAATGGAGGCCCTCAATACAGGGATATATTTAATCACTACTTTATTAAGTACAGGAGTGAACCTGATATAGTTTTCTGCTGCTGTAACCCACCCACTTTAAGGTTTGATGTGCTGTGATACTCTTCTGCATGCCACTGTTTTAACGTGTGGTTATAGACAATAGACAATAGGAGCAGGAGTAGGCTATTTGGCCCTTCGGGCCAGCACCGCCATTCACTGTGATCATGGCTGATCATCCACTATCAGTATCCAGTTCCTGCCTTATCCCCATAACCTTTGGTTCCGCTATCTTTAAGAGCTCTATCTGTCTCTTTCTTGAAAGCATCCAGAGACTTGGCCTCCGCAGCCTTCTGGGGCAGAGCATTCCATATAGCCACCACTCTCTGGGTGAAAAAGCTTTTCCTCATCTCCGTTCTAAATGGCCTACCCCTAATTCTTAAACAGTGGCCTCTGGTTCTGGACTCACCCATCAGTGGGAACGTGCTTCCTGCCTCCAGCATGTCCAATCCCTTAATAATCTTATGTTTCAATAAGATCCCCTCTCAGTCTTCTAAATTCCAGAGTATACAAGCCCATTCGCTCCAATCTTTCGACATATGACAGTCCCGCCATCCCAGGAATTAACCTTGTGAACCTACGCTGCACTCCCTCAATAGCAAAGATATCCTTCTTCAAATTTGGAGACCAAAACTGCACACAGTACTCCAAGTGTGGTCTCTCCAGGGCCCTGTACAGCTGCAGAAGGACGTCTTTGCTCTTATACTCAATTCCCCTTGTTCTGAGTTACTGTCACCTTCCTGCCAGCTTGAATCAGTCTGGCTATTCTGCTCTGATGTTGCTCATGAACAAGAAATTTATGCCTGCGGAACGGCCTCTCACTGAATGTCTTTTTGTTTTTTGCACCATTCTCTGTAAACACGAGAGAGAGCTGTGCTCAAAAATCCTAGGAATTCAGCAGTTTCTGAGACCGACAAGCTGCTTCATCTGGCACCAACAATCATTCCACAGTCAAAGTTACTTAGGTCACATTTTTCCCCATTCAGATGCTTGAGCTGAACAACAACTGAACCTCCTGACCATGTCTGCATGCTTTTATGCATTGAGTTGCTGCCACATGATTGGTTGATTAGATATTTGCCTGACCTTAACCCTAATGAGAGATAAACTGAGTGAGAATAGCCTTATGTTTATATAATTATGAATCTCTTTTTAGTCTCGGCATTCCATTTGTCAATCAGCTCTCTTCCACTGCTATCCTCTCCTTTATCAGAAAATTCAGAGCATTTTGGAAAGACATTTTCAAATTACACCTGTCATTCGCTGTTGCTTTGTTTTCCCTGCAAGTATTAAACTGTAATGCTGATTCTCCTCAATAGAGAGACAAATGATAATGTTGTTTGTTCACTAAGCTGTCATCTCTCTCTCGGAAAGAAATCTGACTATCATTTCCTCATCCACGTGTGGTTAAATACTCATATTTGCATTGAAGCCAGCGCTGTGCCAGATTTGTGGGTGCTCACTCATTCACCTAATGGCAGTGACCTGCATGTTGAGTTAAAGATTAACAGTTCTCTGATGCAGATACATTTTAAATTGCTTAAGCAATAAACTGGTACGGGTGTCAGGAACTGAAAGACCATAAGACTAGAAGTCACAGGAGCAGAATGAGGCCAATTGGTCAATCGTCTGCTCTGCCAATCAATCATGGCCAATTAATTATCCAACTCAAACCTGTTCTCTAGCTTTCTCCTTAGAACCTTTGACACCCTTACTAATCAAGAACCTATCAGGCTCCGCTTTAAATATACTCGATGACTTGGCCTCCACCACTGTCCATGGCAATGAATTCCACAGATTTACCACCCTCTGGCTTGCAAAATTCCTCGTCATCTCTGTTCTGAAGGGACATCTTTCTATTTTGAGGCTGTGTCCTTTTGTCCTAGTCGAGGCCTCTGTTAGTCAGGGTCGACCATGGATATTGTGTCTGGAGTCCCCTTTTACCAGGTGTCTCTAAACACCCGGCTTCTTAGCCTCTCTCTCGCTAACAGCCACTGTCTCGGGTCCCATCAAACTAGGAATTTGGGATGTTCTGACCACCTGAGCCCCATTCTGAGTGAATACTGTGTAACTATCCCACATGCAATTATCCATCAGGAAGAAACAACAGATCCTATGCTGCATATAATAATAAAGAAGATATATTTATGAATGTCAGATTAATCAACAGTTATTAAAGAAGAAAGAAAAAAAAAGGGCCTATTATAAGTAAACTAGTCAAATGTGCACAAGGTTGGGATCTCATAGCTTTCAGAATCTGCATGTATCCTTTCACTCATGGCACAAATTCCTATTTACCAATCACCAGTAGAACTTCCCATCTGGGACTCCATCGACTCATGCAGTTGGATCAAATCCCACTGCTGGTTCTCTCGATCTCCTCCTCTCTCCGTCTCCCACTGATAAGACCTCAACCCCCACCAATTTCCATCACAAAACCTTCCCACCCAGCTTTCTCTAGAACCTTCTCCCAAGTCCACCATTTCTAAGCTGGACATCAAAACCCTTGATCTGTAACTGAAACCTAAATGCCCGGTAGAACACACTGTTTCTGCAGAAAACTATTAAATGAAATATCCTACAACATTAGCAGTAAAATCTTAACCCAGGCATTACATGTGTATCCCAGCTGTCAAGATACACGAGCCAGGGCAGTACAATGTGGAGAGCAAGCTGTTGTCCATGTAGCAAGCTCCCCTTTTCCACTCCCTGATGAACCCAAAGGAACAGCAGTTCAGCATCAGAGGTGTCACCGGAGCTGCCAGTCAGAATTGAACTCAATGTAGGACTGCTTTATGGATCAAAGTGACCGATTTTAAGGCACTAGTAAGCTATCTCTGCCTCTTTTCCTGTCAGTAGAAACAGCACCATCAGTTCAGCCACACATGAAGGCCAGGAGCTGGACTTACTTGTCAGAGGCTATTTGAGCCGCATGCCATTGAGAGCATTTAATGGATAGTGGGAGCTTATCCCCATTACTACACCCGGCTATAACAACCTTAAGGAAACACCCACTATTGGAAACATCCTCTCCACGTCCACTCTACTTAGGCCTTTCAATATTCCATAGGTCTTAATGAGATCTTCCCCTCCACCCCGCCATTCTTCTAACTCCAGCATGTACAGGCCTTGATTTTGATCAAAGTTTGGATGGTTCCTTGAGCTGTACTCTAATTGTTATATCTTAAAAGTTCAAAGTTCAAAGTTGAAAGTAAACTTTATTATCAAAGTACATAAATGTCACCATATACAACCCTGAGATTCATTACCTTGTGCGGATACTCAATAAATCTATAGAATAACTAAACAACAGGGTAACCCATTGGGGCACCCTTTGAGAAAAGGGTAGTGCAGTCTGATGTGACCAGAATGAACATTAAATTTTCCTGAATGCTATTGGTATCGCTTTGCTTTGGAAACTGAAGTAGAAAACCTTAGTTTACTAAAGAAGAACGACGTGTAGCAAAGCAAATATAGCTCCTCCTCATTTAACAAAAGACACTTTTGATGGCATCATTTCTAGTTTATCCGCCACCTTCGTGCCTCTCGTCATTCTGGAGACATGCAGCCCTTTCATCCCCTGTCTCTTCATTTCTTCTGCTGCTTGTTGTTTGTCTCTGACCCTGGAGACGTGCATGCCTCTCCTCCTCTGTCTCTTCTTCTCTCATCTCTTTTTGTACTGACTCTTTGATCCTGGAGCCGTGCGGCTCTGGTCTCATCTGATTCTTGTTCTCTCCCTCTCCTTGCCACTTCCCGACGACGTCTGGCGTCATCCCTTGAACATAATGTCCCCCTTCCCTTTCCACGTGGCATAATTAGGTTGACCATTATTTTTTTTTACCCTAATGCTGGATAGAAGATACGAAGCAGTATCACCAAAGGATGCTGATTATTCTTGATGATGTGGTTGGCGCTCTCCTAAATGGACGTGATATAGTCACCGCTGTCCTTTGACTGCAACAAAGGGTTTTATGGGTGTCTCGAAGTACGTCATTACAATAAGATTCAATTATCTCTTATTGATGGGTGGCAGTTAGATCTGTCCCAATCCTGCACATGCTGATGGTGATTAGCAGAATCTGACCCCTCGAAATAGAGCTGCCCTGCCCTTTTGCTTCGGTAGGTATCGCTGCTGAGACTGGCCGTGCGCATGCGTCGGGCTGTCACGTTCTGATTTCCATGGTGGCTGATTGGGTCACGGGTTAAAAGGGAGCCTGTTAATTTTGGCGAATGAGCAATTTTCTACAAATATATAACCCTGAACTTTGCCTGCATTCTGTAAGTTAGCGTGAGATTTCATTTCTTTTTAAAAACTTCATGCACATTTCATCATTTCACACAATTAATAGGTTTAGTTGGAGATGCAGCACACCAATTACAACACAGCCACTGTCTCATCTGTCACCAGCACACAGTGAAAATGGATGAGATGGCAGCTGGGAACAGTGAAACATTTCAGCCTTATAGAAGTGTATAGGTCCTGATCCTGACTGATCACTTACTTTGTTTTTGATGTATAAAAGTTCCCAAAAATAATTAAATTGTTGTTATTCATGTATTTAGCCCTACACTGCCATAATAAATGACCGCAGCTGATATATTTATGTATGAATTCACATAATTTACATTGCTGATAGGACTCAAAAAAACAGATCAAACAGGGATTAGCAGTGTTTGACACCATTAACAGAATTGTTTTATCTTACATACAGTATACATCAGATGGAATAGTAGGACTGAATGTTCCCAATGAAAACTCATCTTCCCAAGTGCTCTTTTGTAGGCAAGAATTTAACTTACTCCAATCTGTTCAAATGACAAACATCCAGACAAGCTCAAAGTTATTTAGTTCTTTATTTCTAGACACTCTTATACATAATTCAAATATCTACATCTTTTATTTCTTCTCCACACTATGACCATTCTCCAAGAGGACCACAGCCTCGTTGTAGGGTTTGTGTGTCTCAATGACCCGGAGAGCTATTTTGGCTGGAGTCAGGGTTTTATGCTTGGTAGGGTCAAGCAGGTCAAAGGGTAGAGGTCAGACTAAGAGTGGTCCTCTAGTCCTCCAGGTTCGGGGGTTCAGCTAAGGGTTAACAACACTGACTGGTATAACAAAATAGTTACAAAACAGTAATGAAGGTTCCTTCTACAACTGTGTGCGACAGTATTCCTGAGTTTCCACTTGGGACTTGCATGATTGGCAGTACTGAAAAGCAAGAAGGAAGATACTGACATGATGAAGGAAGCCTTGAACACCATCAGACATGTTCATTACTGTCTTAAAGGCCATCAGCACAATGGACAAAAGAGAGAGAGAGAGAGAGAGAGACGCCTTGACTGTGTCTATCATCTGAAAATAGAGTGCAAGTGCTGGTGAATCCAAAAAAAATATTCAAGTTATGCCACAGATTAGGCAACAATTATCCAACCTGCAATTACTATGGTTACTGATCTGAAGCGTTATTTTTTCTCTCCATAGATTCTGCCTGACCTACTTGAGTATTTACTTAATTATTTAGAGAACCCTTTTTTATGCCACGGGCTAATATCATTAAGCAAGGGGTCCATGGATTCCAGGTTTGGAACCTCTGATTTAGAGATTCTTGCAGACCCCAGTCACTTCAGCTGGGAAAGAACTTCTCCTCCACAATATCCATCAGCACAGGCACACCACAAGACTGTGTGCTTAGCCCCCTGCTCTGCTTGCTTTACGCTGATGACCATGAGGCTAAGCACAGCTCCAACGTCATATTTAAGTTTGCCGTCAACACCATTGTCACTGGCCAAATCAAAGGTGGTGACAATTCAGCACATAAGAGGGAGATTGGAAATCTGGCTGAGTGGTGCCACACTAACAGCCACTTACTCAATGTCAGCAAGACCAAGGAGCTGATTATTGACTTCAGGAGGAGGAAGCCAGAGATCCATGAGCCAGTCCTCATTGGAAGATCAGAGGTGTGGAGGATCAGCAACTTTAAATTCCATAGTGTTGTCATTTCAGAGGACCTGTTCTGGGCCCAGCACATTACGAAGAAAACACAGCAGCACCTCGACTTCCTTAGGAGTTTGTGAAGATTCGGCATGACACCTAAAACTTCAACAAAATTCTGTCGATGTGTGGTGGAAAGTAAATTGACTGGCTTTATCACAGCCTAGTACAGAAACACCAGTGCCCTTCAGTGGAAAATCCTACATGAAGTAGTGGATACGGCCCAGTGCATCACGGGTAACTCCTTCCCCACCATCGAACACATCTATGCAAAACATTGTTGCAGGAACGCAACATTCATTATCAGGGGCCCCCACCATCCAGGATATACTCCCATCTCACTGTTGCCAACAGGAAGAAGGTACAAGAACCTCAGGACTCACATCACCAGGTTCAGGAACAATTATTACCCCTCAACCATCAGGCTCTTGAACCAAAGGAGAAAACTTCACTTAAGTTCACTTGCCCCATAATTGAAATATTCCCACAACCAATGGACTCACTTCCAAGGACACTTCATCTCATGATTCTATTATGGTTATTATTCTATTTTAGATTTATTGAGTATGCCCACAAGAAAATGAATCTGAGTTGTATATGGTGACATATGTGTACTTTGATAATAAATTTACTTTGAACTTTGGAACAAACTCTTCCAGTACAACAAGCCACACCGCCAATCTAGCCTAGTGACAGGACAATTTACAACAACCAATTACCCTACTAACTGGTACGTCTTTGGACTGTGGGCGGAAATGGGAACACACGGCAGAAACCCAGGTGTTCATGGAGTACTTCCATAGTTTTCTGTTTTTATTTGGCAATGTGATTGTGCTTACTCATTATGGGCAGAGTTTAGGAGGATGATGGTACCTAACGACAACTCCTTTGCTTGCATCTCCGGAAACAACTCTATTTCTATCTTTAATTTCTCTCTTTTTCCCTTTTCAAGGTTTTTTTGAAGACTCTGATCTGGAGTTACATACTGACTTCGGTTTTTTGTGGAAGTGGGCCAGTTCTTGGGGCCTCATGACCGGCCGTTTTTCGATATAGCAAGGATGAGGCCTAGAAGACTAGCAAGCCTTCAGGGTGCCGGATTTTCTTGGCTCTGGAGGCAGGCGGATTCGAGGTCGGTGCCACTGCCACCTGATGCGTCGTGGGAGACAGAAGTTCGTAAGCAGCGAGCTGGCTGTTGGCTGTGTGCCCAGAGACCTGATTTCTTTGGGCACAGGGCTCGGAAAAAGTGATGCAACAGACTTTTAACATCATAAATCAGCGAGTTGCTTTGTTACATCTCCCCTCTCGCTGTGAAATGGGGACACAGAGAGAGCCTGTGCTATGTCTAATACCGTCTGAACGAGTCGTCTTTGGGGTACTGCAGGTCTGTTGCTTTGCTGCATGCTTGAGTGCTTGGAAGGCGTGCTGATGCTTTTTACTGGTGGGGGAGGTGGAGTCGTTGCTTTGCTGCTGCTGCTTAGGCATGGGGGGAGCTGGGGGGTTTGGGGTGCTAACATTTAACTGTCATTCATTCTGTTTTCGTGGATGTTTGCTAAGAAGAAGAATTTCAGGCTGTATATTGTATACATTTCTCTGACATTAAATGTACCTGTACCTATTGACCTGTCTATTTCACCTTGATAAATTAATTACAGGGCTACAGTTTTTTAGTAGTGACTTAGAACATACAACATATAGCAGTATAGCTCTAGGTTGTATTGGTTGTTAATGCAAACAACACATTTCACTGCATATTTTGATGTACATATGATAAATAAATTGAATCTGAAACTCAATCTGAATCACAGTACAGGCCTTTCAGCCTACAATGTTGTGCCGACATTTTAACCAAGTCTGACCCCTCCCTCCCACATAGCCCTACATTATTCTATCACCCAAGAGTCTCTTAATGGTCCCTTATGTATCTGTCTCTACCACCACCCCGATAGGATATTCCATGCATCCACCACTCTCTATGTGAATAACCTACCTCCAACAAAACCCCCTGTACTTTCCTCAATGGCCTTGAAAAATCACGCCTTCTTGTATTAGCCTTTTCCGCTTTGGTAAAAGGCACTGGCTATCCACTCCTACCACCTTGTATGCTAGTGCCAAATCACCTCTCATTCTCCTTCATTCCAAAGAGAAAAGTCCTAAATCGCACAACTTATCTTCATAAGATATGCTCTCGAGTCCAGGCAAGATCTTGGTAAATCTCCACTGCATCCTCTCTAAATTTTCCTCATCCTCCTTATAATGAGATGATCAGAACTGAACATAATATTCCAAGTGTGAAGTACGATATCTATGTTCTAATAAACAGCGTGGTTAACACTGGTTGCGTGTTAAATGTTGATACTCTATTAGGAGCATAAAGTTGTCTACAACTTGCATTGGTTAAATAGGCAGGCAATCTCAACATGCGTTGTCCAACACTACCTAATTCCTCTCAAGTGAAGTAATTGCTCACATTGCAGTAAAAAAGGAACAGTATTCAATAAAGGTGCTGCTGGCTTTAATGGCCGATCAATCTTCATTTGATTGCACTATTTATACTGTCAGTTCCAAACGTATAAGGGAATGGCTGACAGCTTTTTATTGACAGAGCCTTCAGTAACTGGAACCTGCTGACAGCATGGTTACTACTTCTAGACAATTTATTTATTACCTATTCATTTAATTTTATAAATTGAATTAATTTATTTGTATATCTATCCATTTATTTACTTATCTGCTTATTTATTTATTATTTGTTCACTCGTACATCTGTTTATTTGTTTGTTTATTTATTTGTTTGTTTATTTATAGATACAGCATGGAACAGGCCCATTCAGCTCAACGATTCGCACCACCCAAAAACCTAGTTGTTTAACTCCAACCTAATCACAGGACAATTTACAGTAACCAATTAACCTACCAACCAGTTAATAATTAATTTAGCAATTGTCTAACTTAACAGCAAATGAACAATTCTGTCTATTAACTCACCCCAACTGCTTCACATATTTATTGTGTTTTTTGTATTTTACTCTGGAGAAAATCACTTCAAGGCTCCAACGTTTATTTGCCCAAGATATATAATTCCCACTCTCCACTCACATTATGTTTAGTTCTATTTCATGATAAGGTGCCAAAAATATCATTCAACAGATCGCACAGCACAACTCGACATTTTTATTCCTCAAAATAAATGGGGACGTCATGAGTGTGTTGTGGTCATTATGATGCCAGTGTGGTTTGGACCATCGGAGTTTGTAGCTCAATTCTGTCTCTGTCTGTAAGGAGTTCGTACGTTCTTCCCTTGACCATGTGAGTTTCCTCCAGGTGCTCCAGTTTCCTCCCACAGTCCAAAGATGAACCGATTGGTAAATTAATTGATCATTGTCATTGTCATCCAATTAGGCTAGATTTAATAGGTGGGTTTCTGCACAATGTAGCTCTTTGAGCCAGAAGGGTCTGTTCCATGCTGTATCTCTAATTTTTTTTTAATTCTCCTCACTCAATGAACACATAAGGCATGAATTTTAAAGAAAAAGTATTTCAGGATATATATTGCATACATTTCTCCGACATTAAATGTACCTTTGAAACCTTAGATGTGGCTTATACTGTGCTGAATTTAAATAGTATGCTTGTTATTTTTGTGGTTGATAAATGCTAACTGAACGGAAAATCTCTGAGGCAGCTAACTTGCAGATGAGTCACAGGTACTGAAGCCAGGGATTTAACACTGTCATTATCAAGAAGGTGAAGAGTTGTCACCTCAGGAATTCTCATTACCCACTCAAAACAATGCAAAGTACAGTTTAAAATGTTAGGAATCTAAAATAGGAAACCATTATTCCTCATACAAAATATTTAAGTCAGAATTTTTAAGTGTGTATCTTAAAGCATGCAACGTCCCTGTGACAAAGATAAATGAGTTATGAATTTAGTGAATTATCATCGGTCAAAAATAATTGGCCAAAGAACCACATCCAACATAGCATGCCCAAAATACTCAGCAGACTTTTAACTGTAATTATTTAAACATAACACACGGTGAGTGAGTAGAATTTTTTTCAGATTTAAAACAGTGTTTTAAATTCCATGCCATTTAAAAATACTTGAAGATTAAAGATGCATTCAAATAAAACATGAGGTAATTTAAACTGTGCATTTTTTTTCTGTAATTGTATTTTTAATTATAATCTGATAAATTTGCTGCTATAATATTTAACACTGTTTCATTCCACAGGAAGAGGTTTATTATTTATTCATAAAGGCAGATTTAAAAGATCTGAGGGAAGATGATATCATTTTGATGAATCACAAAATTGATGAGCACCTCAGAGTGGTTTGGCTACACCACTCCCTGATTTCAGATTTAGATTTCATCACATGGACATCAAAACATACAGTAAAATGTGTCATTTGTGTTAACAAGCAACATACCTAGGGATGCGTTGGAACCTATACTACTCTTTTGTGTTTAATTATGCTGAGTAGAGCGGCGAAAGATTGTAAACTCAGCCAGCTCCATCATGGGCACTAGTTTCCCCAATATTGAGAACATCTTCAAAAGGCGAAGCCTCAAAAATGCAGCATCCATTATTACGGACCCCATTGACCCAGGGCAAACCCTCTTCTCATTGCTAACATCAGGGAGCTTGAAGACACAAACTCAACATTTCAGGAAAAACTTCTTCCCTTCTGCCATCAGATTTCTAAATGGACAATGAATCCACGAACACTACTTTTCTCTCTTCTTGCACTACTTGTTTAATTTAATTTTTTAAATATATTTCTTACTGTAATTTATGTTTGTTCTAATAATACGTATTGCTCTGTACTGCTGCTGCTGCGGAACAACAAATTTCACGACATATGCTAACGATACTAAACATGATTGTGATTCTGATTCGGAGAGATGTTTCAGTGGACATTGTTAAAATGTTCATTTTTCGTGGATAGGAACTGCTACTGCTATGTATCATGGATTGGAAATTCTACCTTGTGGAGCATTAGTGTGAAAACCGCACAACTGAACCCCTGTAATAGATAGATTGCTCAATAAAACCTGGGACTTGATGTATATATCGTGAAGGTCACAAATTTCCTTCTGAGCTCCAAACGTCAGATGTTCTAATACATGGAGGAGTCCAGGTGGATGAAGTGTCAGAATCAGGCGATGGAGCTGCCTGAGTTGACAACTTTCTGCAGCCTTTTCCTGGTCCTGTGCATTGGCCTCTCCATACCCTACGCTGATGCAACCATTTAGAATGCTCTCCACAGTACACTTGTAGAAATTTGTGAGACTTTGGTGACATTTCATCAGGTGGCATTTCATTCATGGCATCATCGTACAGGGTACCTCAGCCAAATGAACCCATTGAACATCGAACACTACAGGCCAGTACAGGCCTTTTGGTCCACTATGTGTGCTAACTTTTTAACCTACTCCAAGATTGATCTAACCCTTCCATCCCACATAGCCTTCCATTGTTCTGTCATTCATGTGCCTATCAAAGAATCTCTTTTAATGTCCTTAATATATCTGCCTCTACCGCCATCTGTGTCATAGAGTCATAAAGGAATACAGCATGGCTACAGGTCTTTCAACCCAACCAGTCCATGCCAAGTAAGGTGCCCACCCAACTAGTTCCGATCTCTTGCATTAGGTCCACATCCCTCCAAGCCCTTCCCTTCAGCATACCTTTCCAAGTGCTTCCTAAAAGATACTATTGTACTTGACTCAACCACTTCCTGCAGCTCGTTCCACATTCTCACCAGCCCCTACATGTAAAAGTTGTTCCTCAGGTCCCCTTTCTATCTTTCCCCTCTCACCCTAAACCTATGCCCACAGGAGGAAATGTAACTCTCACCACTTTCCATTACATAATTACAAGCTTGATAATCCCTCCCAAAATTATCACAACCCACTTCCCCATTCCTTGTCCATATGATGGCCTTGACAACTTTGAACGCTTAGGCTGCGACGCTTAAATCCACAAAAAGCTTTAAGACCCGGAAAAAGCCTCGAGTCCCTGAAAACATCAAACTGGAAGCTTAGGGAAGGGTCCTTGAAAGACCTTGCTCATAGTGTTTTACTTGTCACTATTTTTCCAGAGGTAATTAGGATACTGAAGGCTGTAATTTCAATTTTACAGTCTGAGACAGCATAGACAGGCTCTTCTTATCACTAAGCTAGCTGGCTCTCTGTAGATCTGTTTCAGTTGTTACCTGAAAGTTTAGTTTTCACAGCCTGTACCATGACTTTCATCAGGACATTCAATATAAGGTAGCTCACTCCTCATAGCGTTACTTTACTTGTGTGTTTGCACTCTCCAGCCAGGGATCAGCATTTGGATCAGAGCTCTTCAGGATTAGAAACTCAAATTACTATTTCAGGAGTCACTTGTACACTGGAACACTTGCCATCTTTACCATCACTCGTCAGAACAGACATACGGGAATTATATATTACATAGAAACATAGAAAACCTACAGCACAATACAGGCCCTTTGGCCCACAAAGTTGTGCCGAACATGTCCCTACCTTAGAAATTACTAGGCTTACCCATAGCCCTCTATTTTTCTAAGCTTGGAAGACACGGGTACCTCAAGGTGCAATACGAGAGATCCAGTAAACAAGAAGCTCAGAAATGTCATCCCTGTATCATAATGAAACTAGGTCAAGTATTCCTACATCTTAGGTAGCTAGATCAGAAAGCTGGGATTGAAACAGATAATACAATAAAATGTTAAATGTTTAACTTTGATAATACAGGTTGACCACCACAAATCTAGAATGATTGAGACCTGTGCAGTGCCAGATGAGTAACTTTGCCAAATAACAGGTAAGGTTCCGTCCATCCCACTGTAGTTGTTAGCATGTAAGCTTCTTTCAATATTCCCAATAATGTTTCTTCAAACATTAACTTGACATTAACAAAGATGTGTCATTACTTTCAAGGAACAACATCAGGATAAGGCATTTTCCCATGGTCCTCTCTCCATCACAACCTGTGAACTGGAATTATCCATTTTCTCGTGTCCATTGCAACCTCTACTGCCACCACCGTTGCTAGGTACAAGGTTTCCTAGAATCTATTTGCTAAGAAAACCATGGTCAAACTCACAAAATGTATTGCACAACAACAGTGTCAAGAGGATCTTCAAGACAATTCTGAAGATGCTTCGCTTGGTGGGGTTGATTCTGGGCAGCAGGGCATCCCCGACCATCATCAAGCTACTGCTCATAAAATTCAAGTAACACAAAAGAAAATTATTGTCACTTGGAATGTAAGAACCCTACATCAAGCAGGAAGATTGAATAATGTGATGAATGAAATGGAAAGACCAAAGATTAACATCATGGGAATTAGCGACGTTCGTTGGACAGGTGCTGGAACATGTCAGAGTAGAAATAAACCACTAATTTATTCTTGTGGAACATCCCATACTAATGGAGTAGGAATTTTTATGGATGAAACCATGGCAAAAAGTGTTTTAGGACATTGGGCAATATCGGAAAGAATGCTCCTTGTTAGATTCAGAGGGCAACTATTTGATTTAGCAATTATACAGGTATATGCATCAACAACAGATGGAACAAATGAGGATATAGGTAAATTCTATCAAGAGCTTGAACAAGCAAAGAATGTATGCAAACCTCAAGGTATTGTTATTGTCATAGGAGATCTAAATGCTAAAGTAGGACAAGGTGCTGATTGAAATACCACAGGAAAATTTGGAGTAGGGGAAAGAAATGAAAGAGGTGAGAAATGGGTCATTATGATCAGGTCATTATGAATACCTACTTTAAAAACCATTCAAGGTGCTTGTGGACCTGAAAAGTCCAGCTGATAACACCAGAAATTGAATTGACTTTATTACTATAAACCAAAGATTTTGAAACTCAGTGACTCAATGCAAAACATATCTGGGTGCGGACTGTAATAGTAACCATAACCCAGTAATATTTCGTGTAAAAGTAAAACTTAAAAAAATAAAGAAGCAAAAACCTGAACAATCCCTTGACTACTCGCAATTAATTAAAGAAGAAAACTTAAGACAAAAATTTACAATTGAAGTGAGGAATAGATTTCAAAGTCTAGAAATAGAATCTGTTGAAGATGATAGCAATCATGTAGAAATGAAGTTTAACTCTCAAAAGGATGCCTTGGTAGAATCAAGTCAGTGATTCCTGAAAAAAGAAAAAAAGCACAAAGAATAAATGGATGACAGATGAAATCAAAAACCTGCTGGAAGAAAGCAGACAGAAGAAAGCAAATCCTATGGAATGTAAGTCCTTGGATAAAAGAGTTAAAGCTTATGTCAAAAGGCCAAAGAAGAATGGTTAAACCAGGAATGTGAGCAACTAGAAAGAATCCCTATTACCGATCCAAAAAACAAATCAAGAATGTCACTGGTAAAAAGCTGTTCTGTTCTTCAGGTGGATGTTTGAAAGCAAAGGACGGTACCATTATCATGGAAAAAGATGAGATTATGAACAGATGGACTGAGTATATTCAAGAATTGTTTGAAGACGATCGAGGCAAAAAACCAGAAATTAAGAAGAACATTGAAGGTCCAAGTATTTTAAAATCTGAGGTTTGTAATGCAATAAATAAGATGAAGAAAGGAAAGGCAGCAGATCCTGATGAATTAGTAATAGAACAAATTATTGCCCTTGAAGGTTATGGAATTGAAAAACTTACTGATTTAATCAATGACATTTATGAGTCTGGAATAATACCAGAAGAGATGAAAAAAATCAATATTTATCACTGTTCCTAAGAAACCTGGAACAATTGAATGTGAATTACATAGGACCATAAGTTTAATGAGTCATATCACCAAGATACTTCTAAGAATTTTGATGACAGGAGCTAAAAGTAAGATACAAGCTGAAATAGGTAAAGAATAATGTGGTTTTGTGAAGGATAAAAGTACAAGAAATGCGATATTGATGTTAAGGATACTATCAGAACGAGCGGTTCAAGTGCAAAACGATTTGTTTGTTTGTTTCATTGACTATAAAAAAGCATTTGATAAAGTGAAGAACAATAAGTTATTTGAAATATTACAGGAAACACTAGATCTAGATTCGAAAGACCTCTGCCAAATCAGAAATCTGTACTGGGAACAAACTGCCACTGTAAGAATAGATGGAGAAGTGAGTCAGTTTACGAAAATCAAGAGAAGCATGAGACAAGGGTGTGTTTTCTCACCTGATTTGTTTAATGTGTACAGTGAAACAATATTACAGAAATAAGAGACATCTTGGGAATCAAAGATGGCGGTGAAAACATCAATAATTTTAGGTATGCGGATGACACTCTGTTAATTGCAAGAACAGAGGAAGAACTACAAAACTTAATTGATATAGTTGTTGAAGAAAGTGCAAAAATGCTTCTATCTATCAATTGCAAAAAGACAGAATGTATGGTGATATCCGAGAAGAAGGATAATCCTATCTGCAGGCTGAGAATAAATGGGGAAGACGTAAAACAAGTACAGAACTTTTGCTACTTAGGAAGCTGGGTGACATCAGATGGCAGGTGCGACATGGACATCAAAAGAAGAATAGGGATGGCAAAAGACACCTTTACGAGAATGAAGAGTATACTGACCAATACTAAACTAGGCATGACAACCCGCCTCAGAGTACTGAAATGTTACGTTTATCCAGTTATGTTATATGGCTCAGAATGTTGGACAATATCTAGTAACATGAGGAAATGAATTGAAGCAGCAGAGATGTGGTTTTTGAGGAGGATGCAAAGAATATCATGGATGAAACAAATATCTAATGATGATGTCATGAACAGAGCAAGCACAAAAAGAGATATAATGTATGAGATCATGAAAAGGCAACGTGACTTCATTGGACATGTGATTAGGAAAGAGGAGTTAGAATGCACGGTAACTATGGGAAAGACTGAAGGGAAGAAAACAAGTGGAAGGCAAAGACAAATGATGATGGAGACAGCAGCCAGAGAACTGGAAATGAATACCAATGAATCGATCCACTTGACCCGAAACAGGAGTGTGTGGGCCATGGCAGTCAAAAGCTCACATTGGGCACGGCACCTGATGATGATGATGATGATGATGATGATAATGATGATGAACCTCAGGTTGGAGGAGTAACATCTTATATTCACCTTAACACAGATATCTCCTTCATTCTGCACCTCCACCACTCTCCACTCCTAGTTTTATATCACACCTGTAGTTCTGACGATGAGCCATTGAACTTGAACATTAACTATTACTATTGGGGTTTTCACCCTTTCTTTCAAAATTTGTTCCTTCCACATGGGAGAGCAGACAGTGACTTTGATTTAATGTTTTTAATCACAGTTTAATAATGTGTTGCTAAGTTGCTTTTTTTTTATTGTTACTCCATAAAGTTGACTGGATATTTCAAAGTTCAAAGTTCAAAATAAATTTATTATTTACTTGTGTGTATATATATGTCACAAAGGGCACTGGCAATATTGGAATACAAATATAGAGGAAATACAAATTCCAATGTAGAGATGGCAATAACTGCTCTTTTTCAAAATAATTCCAAAAGAACATCAAGTAACACCTGAGAAGTAACATTCTCAAAACTAGGACCATGCAATTAGTGCTAATCGGGTGTCTGCTCAAATAATTGAAGTAATACGAAATCCCTGTCTATCAAAATAAACTTAACAAGCTGAAACAGAAAGCACCAGGACATGGAATTACAAAGAGAGAGTCTGTCTGTCTGTCTGTTTAGGTACTATATCCGATGAGGACGTTGGTGACCATGGTTTTCCATATAGATCTATCCCTCATTCTTTGGATGACTTCCATTTCCTCGATGTGTAGCCACCTGGCTATTCTTTTGATGTACATAAGCCAAGGTCTTCCTCTAGGTTTGCTCCCCTCAATCTGTCCAGAGCGCATGAGTTTTTCTAGTTCATCTTTCCACATAATGTGTCCTAGGAACCTGAGTTGTCTTTCTCTTATTGTTGGTATGAGTGATCAAACTGCTTGGGATCTTCTGAGAACTTCTTCATTTGATGTGTGTATGGTCCATGATATTTTTAACATTCTCCTGTAGAACCATAATTCAGCTGCTTCTAGTCTCTTTTCCATTGCTGGAGAAATGGTCCAGCATTCACTTCCATAAGTCAGGATAGAATAAATGTAGCACTGCAGTATTCTGTTTTTAGTGTACGTGCTCATCTTTCTGTCTGTTAATATGGTCTTCATTTTTTGGAAAGCTTCTTTCGCCATTGCTATTCTGTATTTAATATCTGTGTCACACCTGCCATTACTTGTTATTAGGCTGCCAAGATATCTGAATTTGTTGACTTGTTTGATGTTTGTATTTCCGATCTTGATCACACATTGTGGGATGTTTGTCTTTCTGGAGATGACCATGCTTTCTGTCTTCTTGGTGTTGATTGAGAGGCCTCTGCGATTACTTTCTGCTGCCACTATAGTGAGTAGTCCTTGAAGTTTTGTTTCTGAGTCAGCTATTAGTACGATGTCATCAGCATATCTGATGTTATTTATATTATGGCCTCCAACTGTGAATCCTTTGATGTCTTTGATACTTCTCAAGATATTTTCACTATACAGCTTGAATAAGTCTGGATACAGCGTCTTGCTCTCATCATGATTACTCTGAGAATAATTTTTGCCACGTGGCTCATCAGGCTTATTGTACGATGTAACTCACATTCTGTTGCTCTCTCTTTCTTTGGAAGTGTGATGAACACTGATTTACTTAAGTCATCAGGTATCTCCCCATGATCATAGATTTCATTTGCTATTTCTGTTATTTTCTCTATTCCGAAATCTTCTAAGACCAGTATCATTTCAACAGCGATGTTGTTTGGACCAGTTGCTCTGTTATGTTTTGTTATACTTATGGCTGCTCAAATTTCTGATTTTAGAATGCTAAACCTTTCAAGATTCTTCTTTATGTTCAGTTTTTCTCCTCTTTGGTCTTCAAAAAGTTCTTTAATATATTCTGTCCATCTGTTTAGGATTTCCTCTTTGTTCATAATTAAGCTGCCGTCTTTTCCCTTGATGCATCCACTTGTTGAGCAAGGTAATTTTCCCGTTAGTTCTTTAATCTTACTGTCTATCAACTTTGTTCCAGGGTTATGGGTTTGCAGCATTTCTATCTCTGAGCATTTCTCATTTAGCCATCTGTCTTTAGCTTCTCTGCATCTTTTTACTGTCTTATCAAGTTGTTTGTATTCTTCGCTGTCTCTTGGTCTGGTGGTCTGTTTTTGTTGCATCAATTGTATTATATCTTCAGTTATCCATTTCTTCTTATTTTTCCATTCTTTTCATGGGATGGTTTCTTTTGCAGCTTCAACCGTGGATTCCTTCAGTATGTCCCAGAAAGATTTGCCTCCTTCATCCTGCAGCAATTGAAAGCTAGAAATCGTAAAATTAGAAATGAAGAGGCTAGAAGTCAGCATCCTTGGCCTAAGTGAAATAAGATGGAAAGGCACTGGAGTATTCTAGTCAGACGACTACAGGATGAGATGCTCTGGTGGAGATAAACATTAAAAGGGTGTTGTAATCATCTTAGACAAAGAAACACCCAAGAGCCTGCTAGCATACTGGCATATCTCAGACAGAATGATGCTAACTAAACTAAACGGACAACAAGGCAACATCGCTATCATCCAAGTATATGCACCCACAATGGCAAGCTCAAAGGAAGAAATTGATGCCTTCTACCACTCCCTAGACAAAGCATTAGAAGAATGCAAATCACAAGAAGCCATCATAGTCATGGGTGACTTCAATGCAAATGTTGGTGAGGGAAGAGAAGACCGTATTGTTGGAGACCAAGGACTGGGAGAAAGAAATGAAAGAGGCGAAAAGCATATATCATGGTGTAAAACAAACGATCAGATAATCACCAACACTTGGTTTAAACAACATCCAAGAAGAAAATGGACATGGAGAAGTCCAGATGGGAACAACAAAAATCAAATCAACTACATAACAATCAATAACATAAAAAGGGAGTAGCTCGAGAAAAACAAGGAATTCTAAGGGATTAATGACACTCATTAAGCAGCAATTAAACAATTCAGGTGCTCTAAAGCCCTTGTAGTTCAACACTCTCCAGCAGCCTGAAAAGGCCTGAAGAGCTCATTTCAATCCCCCGCTCCCTAGGGCTGACAGCTGACTGCCAAGGGAGACATGAAAACTTGAGATCTAAGGATGACTGGAGAGACCTGGGGAACTTGAGGAATAGGAAACGGGGGACATGGGGAACTCGAGAGGGAGGCAAGGAAAACCACAAGTGGGTCCTCAAGAGGCAGAGAGAATTGGGGACCTTGAGGCGCAGCGAGACCAGAGAACCCTGATAACATAAGAATATAAGAAATAGGAGCAGGAGTAGGCCATACGGCCCATCAAGCCTGCCCCACATTCAATAAGATCATGGATGATCTGTCCGTAAACTCAGGTCCATCTACCTCCATCCCCATAACCCTTAATTCCCTTACTATGTAAAAACCTATCTAACTGTTCCGTAAATATATTTAGTGAAGAAGCCTCAACTGATTGCCTGAGCAGAGAATTCCACAGATTCACCATTCTCTGGGAAAAAGAGTTTCTCCTTATCTCCGTCCTAAATCTTCTTCCCTGAATCTTGAGGCAATGTCCCCTAATTCTAGTCTCACCGATCAATGGAAACAACTTTCCTACTTCTATCTTATCTATCTCTTTCAAAATGTTGTAGGTTTCTATGAGATCCCCTCTCATTCTTTTGAATTCCAGAGTGTATAGTCCCAGGCGACTCAATCTCTCCTCATAGGTTAACCCTTTCATCTCTGGAATCAACCTGGTCAACCTCCTCTGCACTGCCTCCAAAGCCAGCATATCCTTCCTCAAGTAAGGAGATCAGAACTGCACACAGTACTCCAGGTGTGGCCTCACCAGCACCCTGTATAGCTGCAGCATGACCTCCCTGCTCTTGAATTCAATCCCTCTAGCAATGAAGGCCAACATTCCGTTTGCCTCCTTACTAACCTGTTGCACCTGCAAGCCAACTTTTTACAATTTGTGCACAAGCACTCCCAAGTCCCTCTGCACAACAACATGCTGCAATCTTTCCCCATTTAAATAATAATCTGCTCTTCTATTATTCCTTCCAAAGTGGATGATCTCACATTTACATTGTATTCCATCTGCCAGACCTTGGCCCACTCACTTAACCTATCTATATCCCTCTGCAGACTCTCCACATCCTCTGTACAATTTGCTTTTCCACTCAGTTCAGTGTCATCAGTAAATTTTGCTATGCTACACTCAATCCCCTCTTCCAAATCATCAATGTAAATGGTAAACAGCTGCGGGCTCAGCACCGACCCCTGCAGCACCCCACTCACCACTGACTGCCAACCGGAGAAACACCCATTTATACCAACTCTCTGCCTTCTATTGGTTAACCGTGCCAATACACTTCCTCCGACTCCATGCATCCGTATCTTCTTTCTAAGTCTCTTGTGCAGCACCTTATCGAATGCCTTCTGGAAATCCAAGTCTATGACATCTACCGGTTCTGCTCATTCCACTGCACTCATTATGTCCTCAAAGAACTCCAGTAAGTTTGTCAAACAGGACCTGCCCTTTCTAAGTCCATGCTGTGTCTGTCTAATGGAACCATTCCTTTCTAAATGTTTCGCTATTTCTTCCTTAATGACAGCATTTTCCGGACTACAGATATTAGCTAACTGGCCTATAGTTGATCATCTTTAAGTTTTCCCAATCCTCCAGTCTCCCACTACTCTTTGCAGCTTTGTACAAAGAGACGGAAAGATCATGGAACTCCAAGGGCCCCTCTAGCGGGGCCTGGGAACCCCAAAAGGAACCATGAGGGGAAACCCAAGAGGGAGGTCTGGGCATCCTCAAACTGACTTGGGAGTCGTCAAGACAGGAAGAACATTGAAAAGACCTTGGGAGCCTTGAAAAGTCCTTGGTAAACCTTGGGGGCCATGGGAGATCTGGAGAATTCTGATGACCTGGAGAAATTTGATGACCTTGAGAACCTTGACAACCTTCACTCTATGCTGATGATTTACTTTTATATATTTCTAATCCTGAGAAATCCATTCCTGCTGTTTTAGAGTTATTAGCACAATTTGGTCTTTTCTCAGGTTATAAATTAAATCTTAGTAAGAGTGAACTTTTTCCGATTAATAAACATCTTCCCTTATATTATAAATTTCCATTTAAATTGATTAATAATTACTTTTCATATCTTGGGATTAAAATTACTTGTAAATACAAAGATTTATTTAAGACTAACTTTTTACCATTAATAGACCATATTACTCAACTTTCATCTAAATGGTTTCCCTTATATTTAACTTTGATTGGTCGTATTAATGCAGTTAAGATGTTTTTTTTGCCAAAATTTTTATATGTGTTTCAGGCATTACCAATTTTCGTTCCAAAATCTTTTTTTGATAAAGTTGACTCTAAAATTTCTTCATTTATTTGGCAGAATAAGAATCCGAGACTGGGTAAAATACATTTACAGAAAGCTAAGAGAGATGGAGGTTTAGCATTACCTAACTTTAGATTCTATTATTGGGCTATTAATATTCGACATATGAAATTTTGGTTACTTGACCAGGACATACTATCTATTCCTAAATGGGTAGCATTGGAATTACAATCTGTTCAGGGTTATACACTTGGTTCTATTTTAGGCTCCTCTCTCCCTTTTGATTCGAAACGTCTTAAGCAGGTCTCTAACCCGATAGTTAAATATGCTTTGCGCATTTGGTTTCAATTCAGAAAATTTTTTGATCTTAATCAATTCGGGTTAGCGATTCCTATTTTAGGTAACATATTTTTTCCTCCCTCTTTTACGGATCACGCTTTTCAAACTTGGAAGACTAAGGGTATTTTACGGTTTTTGGATTTATTTTTAGATGGTTCCCTTATGTCTTTTGAACAATTATCTAATAAATATAACTTATCAAGAATACATTTTTTTAGATATTTACAAGTTAGAAATTTCCTAAGTACTATACTTTCTTCCTTTCCAATGCTTCCTCCTACATATATTTTAGATTCGATAATTAACCTTAATCCATGTCAGAAAGGTGCATCGGCTATGATTTATAATATTATTATGAAACTTAGGAAAGCTCCATTTGATAAGATTAGGGTAGATTGGGAACAGGAATTGGGGCTTACCATTTCTGTGGATGATTGGGGGCAGATTTTACAATTAGTTAATACTTCCTCTATTTGTGCTAAACATTCCCTAATTCAATTTAAAGTGGTTCATAGAGCACATATGTCCAAAGATAAGTTAGCGCGTTTTTACTCGCATATTAATCCTTTCTGTGATAGATGTTCGGGGCAGATAGCCTCTTTAACTCATATGTTTTGGTCTTGCCCTACTTTGGAAACTTTTTGGAGAGATATTTTCAATATTATTTCTAAGGTATTAAATATAGATATCTCTCCTCACCCTATTACTGCTATCTTTGGACTACCTAAAATTTCTAGTAATCTTTCCCCTTCAGCCCGTAGAATGATTGCATTTCTTACTTTAATGGCGAAAAGATGTATTTTACAACATTGGAAAGAGCTTAATGCTGCAACTACCTTTTTTTGGTTTTCTCAGACGATTTTATGTTTGAATTTGGAGAAAATTAGAAGTAACCTTTATGATTCTTCATTTAAATTTGAACAGATTTGGGGACCTTTTATTTGATATTTTCATTTAATGTAATATTTACCCTTCTTGTTTTTTTTCACTGTTTTTAATGGAGGTCGGGATTGAGGACGTGATTTTAAGTTTAACTCTGTTTGGTTTCAAGTTAGCCCATTGCTTTGCCTTGCTTTTAGTTAGCTGCACGGTGGGTTTTTTTTTTGGGGGGGGGGTTTCTTTTTTTTTCCATTGATATATATAAAATTTAGTATACTATTATGTTATCTTGGTTTCTTATGTTTAAATTACATTGTTTGTAGTATTTTTTTTTGGTATTGATATCTTTTGGAATTTTATTATACTTTAACATTGTATTAATGTTTATATGGCTTACCTTTTTTTGTATACTTACTCAATAAAAAGATTTAAAAAAAAAGAGAACCTTGACAACCTTGAACACTGAGGCCAGGACACTCCGACCCAGAAAAAAGCCTTGAGACAAGTAAGAAGACCTTGAGACTCAGAAACATGAGTCCTTACGACATAAGACGAGAAACCTAAGGACGAGTTCTGGAAGAACCGTGCTCACAGTGTGTTACTCATCACTATTCTTCCAGTGGCAATTGGGATACTGAAGGCTGTACCTTCAATTTTACAGACTGAGACAATATAGACAGGATCTTCTTATTGCTGATCAAGCTGGCTCTCTGTAGATGTGTAAGGTTTCACTGCTAATGTAATGACTTCTTTGTAATGTTCACTGCTGAGGTAACGGTTTCTCTGTAGCAGCAATGTCTGGGTTATAGCTGGAAATAACAGGACTGTGGGATGTATGCTAGCCAATCAGGATTTTGTTTCCCTGTCTTGTCAATCTGGAAGTAGTTGATTTTGCGGGCTTTTGCGAGAGAGAGAGAGAGAGAGAGAGAGAGAGAGGTATGAAGAGAGAAGACGCGAATGAAGAGATTTGGTAGACCGCCGGGATGGGGCGGACTCGGAGCAAGGGTCCGAAGGGCAGCGACGATTGGAGGAAGTTGATGGGGACCGATCGGCCTATGGGTGAGCTCCAACTTTGCGCACAGACTGTTTAATAAGACTTGGGCCTTTTTAAAATTTCATTTCTCTACAAACCATATAGTCAAAGTAAGAGTTATAAAGCTTAATCGTTTAATCGCGTATTGTGTACTGTTTGTTACTTCAGGGTTCTGATTTGTAATAGGGGACACATCGCGCAGTATCCACACAAATGAGATTTCTTAAGTTTGGCTGGGCAGAGTGTTATCACCCGCTATATTAAGCCGCTAGGCGAAGCGAGAGTTACAGATGTGTTTCAGTTGTTACATGAAGTCAATTTTCACAGTCTGTACCATGACTTTCATCAAGAGGTTCAATATAAGGTAGCTTATACTTGATAGGGTTACTTTACTTGTGTGATTGCACGCTCTAGATCAGCCTTTGGAGCAGGGACCCTCAGGGTTGAAAACTCAAATGACTTTTTCAGGAGTCAATTGTACACGGGGGCGTTTGCTACCTTTAGCATCACTCATCAGAACAGAAAGACGCGAATTAAAGTCATTGAAAAGTACAGTGCAGATTACAGTCCCTTCAGCACATCTAGTCCATGCTGCCTACTTCCATCGACCTGCACTGGGTCTTAAACTTTGCTTAAACATTGAAATCGAGCTTGCATGCACCACTTGCCCTAGTAGTTCATTTCACACTCTCACGACCTTCTGAGAGAAGACATTTCCCCACATTCTTCCCTTAAACGTTTCACCTTTCACACTTAACCCATGAAATCTAGTTGTAGTCTCACCCAATTTCAGTGGAAAATGCCTGCTTGCATTTACCCTATCTATACCCTTCATAATTTTGCGTACTTCTATCAAATTCCCTCTCTATCTTCTATGTTCTAAGGAATCAGATCCTAACCTATTCAATTTTTCCACATAACTCAGGTCCTTCAGACCCAACAACATCATTCAAATTTTTTTCTGTACTCTTTCAACCTCATTGACATCTTTCCTGTAGGTAGGTGACTACAAATGCACACAATACCCCAAATCAGGCCTCTTCTGTGGGCCAGCTGGTGGTGTTATGGCATCAGCACTGGACCATAAGGCAGATCATCCTGAGTTCAAATCTGGCCAGGTCCCAACCTGGGCAGCAGCAGCATCTGCGAGGAAGAAATCCTAGCAACCTACTTCTGTATCATACAACAAAAGCCCTATGGACATCTACACTACCCAACGTCAACATGACATCCTACCGCCTGTACATCCTATCTCCTGTACTCAGTACTTTGATTTATGTAGACCAATGTGCCTAAAGTTTTCTTTACAACCCTAATTATGTATTGTAAAAAGTTAGTCCGTCCCACTGCAGTTGTTGGCATGTGAGCTTATTTCAATTATTCCCAATCGTGTCCTTCTGAACATTGATTTGACTTTAACAAAGGTGCACCATTACTTGCAAGGAATAACATCAGGAAAGGACAAGTCCTCTACAATTTACACTGTTGACTTGAAAGCTGATTTGTTGAATCAAACAAATTTTAGCGATAATCTTCCTTGAAGCATTCAATTGCTATGCAGACCCGAATCATGGGAACCCAAAGCTGAGAACCTAGGTATTAAGACTTGAAAAGCTTGGAATGGAGACCGGACAAACTCAGGTCATAGACCAGAGAAGCTAAGAATGTGGAATTCAGAAACTTGGGACATAGACCAGAGATACTTAGAACGTAAGCTGAGAAAATCAGAACATAGAATAGATGGCATTCTCACCTAAAGCCGATATCAAAATGTCACTGTTCAAACTCCGCTGGGAACATTACTTGGCGGAGTCCTTCTGTCAAAATTGGTGCTGGCAATGTTGGAACCCAACATTGCAGAGGAAAGACAGACTCCAATGTAGAGATGGCAATGAGAATTTATTCATAATAATTCCGAAAGAATATCGGTGGCTTGACCAAGCGACTTCGCGAGAAGTAACATTCTCAAAACTAGGACCTTGTGATTAGTGCTTTTCGGGTGTCCCCTTAATTATTACGTAACAATTGTAATAATTGTTACAATTATCCCTGAGCCTATCAAAATAAACTTACCTAGTTTAAACAGAAAGCACCAGGAGACTGCATTAACACAAGGAACTCTAAACGATTAATGACTCTTATTAAACAACAATAAGTCATTTTAGGTACTCTAAAAACCTCAGTGTCCAAGACTCTCCATCGCCTCGTCTAGGCTTGCAGAGGTCAGTACATATTTATGTGACCAAATACAACTCCGAGATTCATTTTCTTGCAGGCATACTGAATAAATCTGATAAACATTCAATGAAAGGCCGCACCATCAGGGTGCACAGCCAGTGTGCAAAGGACAACAAACTGCCCAAGTTCCAAAGGAAGAAAAATAATAATAATAATAATAATAATAATATAACAGATAAATTAGCAATGAATATCGAGAACATGAGAGGAAGAGTCCTTGCAAGTGAGGCCATAAGTTATGGGAATATTTCAATGATGGAGCAAGTGAAGTTGAGTGAAGTTACCCCTTTGGTTCATGATCCTGATGGTTGAGGGGTAATAACTGTTCCTGTGCCTAGTGGTGTGAGTCCTGAGGTTCCTCTACCTTCTTCCTGATGGCAGCAACAAGAACAGAGCATAAAGGGGACGGTGGGGGTCCCTGATGATAGATGCTGCTTTCTTGCAAAACTTTCTGTGCACATGTACTCAGTGCTGGGGAGTACTTTACCCATGATGGCTTGGCTGTATCCATTATTTTTTATATGATTTTCTATTCAAGAGCATTAGTGTTTCATACCTGGCTGTGATAGAGCCAGTCAATATACACTCTCAACCACACGTCTGTAGAAGTTTGTCAAAGTTTTAGATATCATGCCAAAGCTTCACAAACTACTGAAGATATTGTTACCATCTCCTGACAGGGGTGTGAGAGTGAGGAAATCATAGATCTATTTGCACAAGGAGATATGGAGGACAATGTCTTGAAGCTTGCTGATTGGTTGTGAAGGGGTAATCGATGAAGAGCTGTCCAGATGTTTCAGGTTTGATTGAAGAGACAATGAAGTGGTATTGGCTGTGGACCTGCTGTGCCAGTAGACAACTGGGAGAGGATCTAAGTTGCTTTTTCAGGCAGGAGTTGATATACTTCATCACCAACCCCTCAAAATACTTCATCACCGTCGATCTAAGTGTTACTGGACAATAATCATTAAAGCAGGTCACCACGTTCTTCTTAGGTACCGGTAAAATTGAAGCCTGCTTGAAGTAGGCAGATATCTCAGACTGCTGAAGTGAGAAGTTAAAGATCTCAGTGAACACGCCAGCCAGATGGCCAGCACTGGTTTTTGAAACTCGGCCATGTACTCCATCAAGGATACCCTCGTGGGTTCACCTTCCTGAAGAGTGCTCTCACATCAGACTCAGAGACTGAAATCACAGGATTGTCAGGAACTGTGGGAGCTCGCAATGGTTTCTCCATATTGAGACAGAAACATAGAAATATAGAAAACCTGCAGAACAATACAGGCCCTTTGGCCGACAATGCCGTGCCGAACATGTACCTGCTTTAGAAATTGCCTACGCTTACCCATAGCCCTCTATTTTTCTAAGCTCCATATACCTATCCAAGAGTCTCTTAAAAGACACTATTGTATCCACCTCCACCACCATCGCTGGCAGCCCATTCCACGCACTCACCACTCTCTGCATAAAAAACTTACCCCTGACATCTCCTCTGTACCTACTTCCAAGCACCTTAAAACTGTGCACCCTCATGTTAGCCATTTTAGCCCTTGGAAAAAGCCTCTGACTACCCACATGATCAATGCCTCTCATCATCTTATGCACCTCTATCAGGTCACCTCTCATCCTCTGCCACTCCAAGGAGAAAAGACCAGGTTCATTCAACCTATGCTCATAAGTATGTTCCCCAATCCAGGCAACACCCTTGTAAATCTCCTCTGCACCCTTTCTATAGTTTCCATATTCTTCCTGTAGTGAGGTGACCAGAACTGAGCATAGTACTCCAAGTGGGCTCTGATCAGGATCCTGTATAGCTGTTGAACTCAATCCAATGGATGATGAAGGCCAATACACCGTATACCTTCTTAACCACACAGTCAACCTGCGCAGCCCCTTTGAATGTCCTATGGACTCAGACCCCAAGATCTCTCTGATCCTCCACACTGCCAAGAGTCTTAACATTAATACTATATTCTGCCATTATACTTGACCCACCACAATGAACTACCTCACACTTAACTGGGTTGAACTCCATCTGCTACTTCTCAGCCCAGTTTTGCATCTTATTGATGTCCCGCTGTAACCTCTAACAGCCCTCTACACTATCGACAACACACCCAACCATTGCACCATCAGCAAATTTACTAACCCATACCTCCACTTCCTCATCCAGGTCACTTATAAAAATCACGAAGAGGAGTCCCAGAACAGATCTCTGAGGCACACCCTGGTCACCGGCCTCCATGCACAATATGACCTGTCTACAACCACTCTTTGCTTTTTGTGGGCAAGCCAATTCTGGATCCATATAGCAAGGTCCCCTTGGATCCTATGCCTCCTTACTTTCTCAATAAGTCTTTCATGGGGTGCCTTATCAGATGCCTTGCTGAAATCCATATACCCTACATCTACTGCTCTACCTTCATCAATGTGTTTAGTCACATGCTCAAAAAATTCATTCTGACTTCTAAGGCATGACCTGCCTTTGACAATGCCATGCTGACTATTCCTAATCATATCATGCCGCTCAAATGTTCATAAATCCTACCTCTCAAGATCTCCTCCATCAAATTACCAACCACTGGTCTATAATTTCCTGGGCTATCTCTACTCCCTTTTTTGAATAGGGAAACAACATCTGCAACCCTCCAATCCTCCGGAACCTCTCTCATCCTCATTAATGATGCAAAGATTATTGCCAGAGGATCAGTAATCTCCTCCCTCACCTCCCAAAGTAGACTAGGGTATATCTCGTCTGGACCTGGTGACTTATCCAACTTGATGCTTTCCAAAAGCTCTACTACATCCTCTTTCTTAATGTCTATATGCTCAAGTGTTTCAGTCTGCTGTTAGTCATTGCTACAATTGCCAAGATCCTTTTCCGTAGTGAATATTGAAGCAAAGTATTCATTAAGTACCTCCGCTAACTCCTCTGTTTCCATACACAGTTTTCCACTGTCACATTTGATTGGTCCAATTCTCTCACGTCTTATGCTCTCGCTCTTCACATAATTGTCGAATGACTTGGGGTTTTCCTTAATCTTGCTCACCAAGGCCTTTCATGGCCCCTTCTGGCTCTCCTAATTTTATTCCTAAGCTCCGTCCTGCTAGCCTTATAATTTTCTAGATCTCTATCATTACCTAGTTTTTTGAACCTTTCGTAAGCTTTTCTTCTTGATAGATTTCCAACAGCATTTGTACACCACGCTTCTTGTATCCTACCATCCTTTCCCTGTCTCTTTGGAACATACCTATGCAGAACACCATGCAAATATCCCCTAAACATTTGCCACATTTCTGCCATACATGCCCCTGAGAATATCTGCTTCCAATTTATACTTCCAAGTTCCTGCCCGATAGCTTCATATTTCCCTTTACTCCAATTAAACTTCTCCTTAACTTGTCTGTTCCTATCCCTCTCCAATGCTACAGTAAAGGAGATAGAATTATGATCACTATCTCCAAAATGCTCTTCCACTGAGAGACCTGACACCTGACCAGGTTCATTTCCCATTGCCATATGAAGTACAGCCTCTCCTCTTATAGACTAATCTACATATTGTGTCAGGAAACCTTCCTCAACACACCTAACAAACTCCACCCCATCTAAACCCCTTCCCCTAGGGAGATGACAATCAATATTGGGGAAATTAAATTCTCCCACTACGACAACCCTGTTATTATTGCACCGTTCCAGAATCTGTCTCCCTATCTGCCCCTCAATGACTCTGTTATTATTGGGTGGTCTATGAAAAACACACCGCAGAGTTATTGACCCCTTCCTGTTTCTAACTTCCACCCACAAAAACTCAGTAGACAATTCCTCCATGACTTCCTCCTTTTCTGCAGCTGTGAAACTATCTCTGATCAGCAGTGTCACACCCCCACCTCGTTTGCCCCCTCTCTGTCCTTTCTGATACACCTAAAGATGTTCAAAGTGAGCACAGAAGGCATTAAGCTCATCTGGAAGAGAAGCTCTATTGTCACCAATGTTGCTTAATTTCATTTGTTAAAGGTGATAGAATTCAAGCTCTGCCCCAGCTTTTGAGCATCCTTCACTGAGTCAAGTTTAGACCGGAATTGCCACTTTGTCCATGAGATAGCTTTCTGCAGATCATTCCTGGACCTCTTGTAACTTTCTTGGTCATTTTCTCAAGATTGTTTTATGCCATTTTCAGTACAAAGTTTAAAGGAGAATGAAATAATTTTTACTCTGCATCCAGCACAGCACAAAGATTAACACAATAATGATAAAAAGCACAAAAAATATAAGTACATAAGATAACTTAAATACATAGTTTGTATGTCCATAAAGTGTCACGAGGCTGTACATAAGGTGACAGACAGGAAATAATAAAGCTGTGGTTGAGTTAGTGGGTGGAGGTGCCGTTCAGCCTTACTGCTTGTGGAAAGTAACTGTTTTGAGTCTGGTGGTCTTGGTGTGGATGCATCATAGGACTGGGTTATGAACTTGCACTCAGGATATGCATTTTCCATATCTATGGTGTGCATCTCCATCTGAAGCTCTGCAATGAGTTTGTATTACATTA
Source organism: Mobula hypostoma (assembly GCF_963921235.1). Lineage (NCBI taxonomy): Eukaryota > Metazoa > Chordata > Chondrichthyes > Myliobatiformes > Myliobatidae > Mobula > Mobula hypostoma. The sequence continues at coordinate 9,747,932 of NC_086112.1, read as the reverse complement.
TCCAACATCTTCACCAGGAGCAAACAGCAACTTGCAAGAAGAACTCAGCAGCTGAACAGAACCTCATGGAGACAAAGGGATGGTAGGAACTTTGGGTTGTGAGCCCTGCATTAGGAGTCTATGTATGTTTGCCTACTTAGGTCTCTTGAGTATAATAAATATATTTAATTGAAGCACATGGGTGGCACGGTTAGCATAACACTTTACATTGCTAGGAGTTCAATTCACGTTCTCTCCGTGATTGTGTGTACTTCTTCTGAGTGCTTCAATTTCCTCCCACATCCCAAGGACTAATGGGTTAGGAGTGGTAAGTTGTGGTTATGCTATGATGGCACTGGAAGCATAGTGACACTCGTGGGTTGCCCCCATCATAACCGCAGACTGTGTTGGTTGTTGACTCAGGGGACACATTTCACTGTGTCTTTCGATGCTGGGATATACACGTGACATAATCTCACCTACAAGGACAGCATTACACAGCCCCGTGACCTCTGCACTGACAACAAATTAAGGTGGAACTTTGTAATTCAGATGGTTTCCTCTGACTTTCTGACCTGGAAATGGTTCCCTCATTCCCTGGGTTTTAATCTTGGAGATTCTCACTCATTGAGACCTAGAGTCATAGAATTTTACAGCACAGAAACAGGCCCTTCAGTCCATCTAGTCCATTCAATCTAGTCCCGTCGACCTGCACCCGGACTGTAGCCCTCCATTCCCCTCCCATCCATGTACCTGTCTAAACTTCTCTTAAATGTTGCAATCAAATTCAGCTCCGCCACTTTTGCTGGCAGCTCGTTCAACATTTGCACCATACTCTGAATGAAGAAATTCTCCTTGGGTTCCTCTCGAATATTTCAGCTTCCACCCTTAACCTATGACCTCTAGTTATTATCTCAGCCAACCTCAGTGGAAAAAGCCTGCTTGCATTTACCCGATCTACAACCCTCATAATTTTGTATACCTCTATCAAATCTCCCTAAATTCTCCTACCCTCCAGGAAAAGAGGTCTTAACCTATTGAACCTTTCCCTATAGCTGAGGTTCTCAAATTCTGGTAACATCCTTGCACTCTTTCAATCTTATTGATCTCTTTCCTGACAATAGGTGGCCAGGACTAATACTTCCAGTTTGCCCTCTCAACTTAGACATAAGATCTTAACTTCTGTACTCAATGCTCAGACTTATGAAGTTCAAAGTTTGTAGCTCAAAGTACATTTATTATCAAAGTATGTGTATGTCACCATATACTACCCTGAGATTAATTTTCTTGCAGGCATTCACAGTAGAACAAAGAAATGCCATAGGCTTAATGAAAAACTACACTCAAGCTAAGACTGGCAAATAACCAACGTGCAAAAGAAGACAAACCATGCAAGTTAATTTATTAATTAATAAATAGAAATAATCAATCAGTCAATAAGTTGTCGAGTGGTGGTGTGAGCCCCAAGTCTCCTGTGCCTCCTGCCCAATGGCAGCATAGAGAATAGATGGTGGCCAGCTCAGTGAGAGTCTTTGATGATGGATGCTGCTTTCTAGTGGCAGCACTCCTTGTAGATGTGTTCATATGTAGAGATAAAGTGTATAGATATATCAGTGTGCTGATGGCTGAAAATTCTGTACGAATAACTTCAATAATTTTTTGGGCAATCACTAGAGTCGAGTATGATATTCTCCTAAGGAGTCGTCTGTGGTGGATCCACTTTGTGGAGACACCTGTGCGTGACTTTGTTTAACATGGGGAGGCTGAAACACGGGCAGCCACCACACGGTCCTTGTCAGGGTCCAGTGGCATGGAGTGCAAGGCAGCTGGGGACCTTTAACTGCTGCAGCCTTCCTCCTCCTTCACTGCCACTGTGATGTGTCTTCACCTTCGCCAGCTCCACAGTCGACGTCTTGGTTGGATCACTCTTGGTCTGGAGCCTGCCTCTTGATCTTACCGCCATGAGTGACCCCGCCAAGTGCCAATCTCCAAATGCCATTGCTGACAGGATCTCAGGAGCTCACGAGCCCCTCCACCATGAAAAGGTGATGATCCTCTGAGAAGAACCTCAATAGAAAGATTGCAGAAATTATAGTTGATGGTTTAGCACCACCGGCCTCTGAAGGGAAGTTATGAATGGGCAGCAACCTCTGGCCTCACTAAAAAATTCCGGAAAGCTGCAGCATAATCATAAAAATCTGTCTCATTACTGGGACGGGTCAAGCCGGAGAACAGTGGGGGGGGGGGTGGAGAGGGTAGGTTTGGTAGAATGGTCAACAAAATTTATTTTGGATAGGCTGATTCATTAAGATATTTAAAAAATAAAATTGTGGCTCCGTTAGTTAATTCACTGGGGTACAATAGCCAGGAGGTATTAGCGGAGATGTTAAAGTGTGCTGCATATTAGAACGAATTGGACTGTGGGCTGTGTGTGACAAAGGCTGTCATCAGAAACAGCATTTGGGAAATCAAGCGAACCGGAAGCAGAATCAGCCTCTGATCGATGGATATAAACAAAGACGATTCTTAGCCAATTTTCTCACCCCAGTTCCTTGATGCTTAAGCATTTTTATCAAATACATCAATTTGGAAGCTTAAGAGAATCAGGATAGCACAACATTGTATCTATTCCATCTCTATTGCTGAATTAAATTTTCTCACATGGTTGAATTTAATCTTGAATATGAGACTGGTATACAAGAAAATTTAAACTAGCACGTTCTACACTAGAACTTGAAGTATCCTGACACTGGAATTGTGAGTCATAAATAGAAAAGAGTTCATTCCCATTATTAGCATGAACAGGGATGTTCATCTAAACTCAATGCATTTAGGAAGCACAGTTAGAGGTCAATCTATTTATTCTTCAATATTTTTCTACACATTGATATTATGATAGCTTGTTCATTATGTGCTGTGTCGTGTAACACAAATGATCAACTGTTCATATTTAAATGTTATTCGGACCAAATTAGAAAGGTCAGATTCAAGCAAAATTGAGGCAGAGGGGTCCAGGCCCCAGAGCATATCAAAGCAACTGAACTTGATGTTTGGACTATTTAGGCACTGGGCCAGATTGGAAGGTCAAGGTGTCAGGGCCTGAGGCGATGGTCGGGCTGGTTCAGCTTGCTGCTCCATCTTGTTTACTTGTCTCCGTGCTGAAATAAGCGTCAGTGGAAAGACTCTTTGTGGGCGTTAGTTCAGAATGCTATTTCCTTCTGTTTATTATTTGTATGATTTGTTTTTTCTCTCTACACATTGAGTGTTTGACGGTCTTTTTTTATGGGTTCTTTTGGGTTTCTTTATTTTATTAATCTAAATTAAAGGCATTTAGGAAGCACAGTTAGAGGTAAATCCATCAATTCTTCAATATTTCTCTAGACATTGATAATATGAGGGTTCATTTGTTATGTGCTGTGTCATACAATGTAGGTAATCATGGTTTTTCGATGACCATGATTGTTCTTTGTTCTTTGAGGCTGTTACAGCTGGGGGCGGAAGTGGGGACATGTCCTCACTACCTATTAAACGCTCCCAATGGTGTGCGCCTCAGATAACTTCTGACAACCAAGTCCAGCTCCTGGCCACGTGCGGCTTACCTACTAGGCCTGGCGGAACAGCTTCTACTGACAGGAGAAGAGGCAAAGGCAAGTTACTGGCGCCTTAAAATCGGTCACTTCAGGCGGATAGTTCAGTCATGGTGGGCAGCTCATCTAGGAGAAAGAAAACTCTGATATCAAACCTCCTCTGCCTTGTGGTTATACCCACTCCTGGGGAAGTCTTTGGGAGTAAACCTCGAGGAAAAAGTCTGGAACTGGAGTCCCGAAGGCAGTCCTACATTGAGTCCAATGCTATCTGGCAACTCCTGCGATGCCACCGGTGCCAAACTGCCGTTCCTTTGGGTTCATAAGATGCGTGCAGAGGGGGAGCTTACTACACGGGCAGCAGCTTGCTCTCCGTATTTTACTGTCCTGGCTTGTGTATCCAGACAGCTGGGATGCAGCATCCACGATCAACCCTGACGGATGGAGTCTACACACAAGTGACTGTTCTTGGCAAATGTTCCTACAGAAGTAGTTTGACGTTGCTTTCTTCTGGGTGGTGTCCTTACTAGACGAGTGACCCTAGCCATTATCAATACTGTTCAGAGTTTGTCTGCCTAGCATCAGTGGCTGCATAACCAGGATTTGTGATGTGAACCAGCAGCTCATACAAGCATCCGCCACTTGCTCCCATGTAGACATATCTCCACACTTCCACACTATTATGATGGTAACTAGAAGCGAAGACATTATATGGGTAGGGTCAGACTTGGATACTGTTAACAGGGAAAAGCAAGAGTGTAGGTTTGGAATTAGCTCTCTTCCCACACTCAGCAGCCATGTGCTCAGACTAGCATTTCTGAGATGCCCCTCCACAGATGTCCTACAAAGTGGCCAGAGCACTAAGTACATCACCGACGACAGCAGCCCAGAATATGCTAACATCCTCTGTGAGTAACGCACAGAAAGCTCTGGGTCTCGGCAGAAATATTGATCCCTTATTCCTTTCCATAGCTGCCGCCTCCCCCTCCCTCCACCTTCTTAATCTGATTTCTGCCCCATTCCTTTTCAATCCTGATGAAGAATCTTGACCCAGAGCATCAACCATTTATTCCTCTGCATAGGTGCAGCCTGACCTGCTGAGTTCCTCCACCATTTTGTGTGTGTTACTCTGGATTTCCAGTAAAAATCTGCAGAACCTCTTGTATTTTGTCCTCTGTCTGCCACAGCTTTTGAACTGTTTTAAAATTCATTTGATAAAGCAATTCATTTTTAGAGATTAAGGGAATCAACAGGGATGGGATAAACACAGAGAAATGATGTTGGAGTAACATATTAGCCAGGAGTTCATTCAAGACAAAGATGGAAGATTAACTTTATCTGTGACATGTGCATCGAAGCATCAAATCATACAGTGAAACGTGTTACTTGTGTCAATAACCAACACAGCCATGGCTGTACTGGGGACAGCCCACAAGTGTCACCATGCTTTTGGCACTAGGAGAATATGGCCACAATTTACTAACCATAACCCGTACATCTTTAAAATATGGGAGGAAACCACAGCACCCTGAAGAAAACTGCACAATCACAGGGAGAATGTATACAGGGGTGGGAACTGAACCCGGATCACCTGTACTGTGAAGCATTGTGCTAACCACTACACTACATGCCATAATATTTGAGTAAAATTTTTGATTAAGCGTTCTTTGTTGTTTACATAATTGGCTACAGTTTATATGTAAGAATGTAAAACACACAGTTTGTCCCGGCTCTGTGCTTTTGCTTTCAATTAGTTTTCTGTTTCGGAGTTACAAGACATAACAGTATGGCCATTCTTTGCCTACCATTCCTTTCACTGAGGAGAGGGCTAGTCTCCCTTCTCCTCTGCAGGTTAGTGCTCTGCCATAAGAAAGTCAGTGGCTGACCAGGAGTTCAGCTGAGAACTCACCAGATCATAAGACCATAAGATATAGGGGCAGAATTAGGCCATTTGGCTCTTCAAGTCTGTTCTGCAGAGCGATCATGGTTATTATCCCTCTCCACCCCATTCTTCCGCTTTCTCATTGTAACCTTTGACACCATGACTAATAAAGAATCTTTCAATCTCTGCTTTAAATATACCCAATGACTTGGTTTTCATGGCTGTCCATAGCAATGAACTCTATGTCCTCATCTCTGTTCTAAGTAGATGTCCCTCAATTCTGAGGCTGTGCCCTCTGGAGAAAGTACTGGTAAAGGAGATGATTAATGTCAATCTGAATAGCTTACAATTTAGCTGTGTTCTTCACATAATCCACCGTCACCAGGGAACAAAGTGTGTAAGACCACAGTGTCATAAGACATAGGAGCAAAATCAGGCTGTTCAATCTTCAGGTTTGTTCTGGCTGATTTATTTTCCTTCTTCACCCCATTATCCTACCGTTTTTCTGTAACATTTGATGCCCTGACAAATCAAGAACCTATCAACCTCTGCTTTAATATTCCTATTGACTTGGCCTCCACAGCATCTGAGGCACCCTCTGGATAAAGAAATTCCACCTCTTCTTTGTTCCAAAATGATGTCCTTGTATTGTGAGGCTGTGCCATCTGGTTCCGGACTTCTCCACTACAGGAAGCATCCTCTAAATGTCCACTCTGTCTAGGCCTTTCAGTATTTGATAGGTTTCAATGGGATGCCCCCTCATTCTGTTAATCTCCAGCAAGTACAGGACCAGAGCAGACCAGAGGAAAGGAATTGATGATTTTTCAGATCAAAACTCTGCATCATGATCAGTTGCTCCAGATTTAAGTATCTGCAGTCTCTTGTGTCTCCAGGAGACCAGATACTCTGACTGCCTGATTGTCTCAGATATCTGTATATGGTCAAACACGTGTGGTAGTCTGATATGAGATCAACTACAAATGTATGACACAAAATTTGCTTGTCTGTCAGCTTGATCCTGCACCATATATTTTGTGTAATTAATTTTTAAACATCTTCTTTTAACTTTCTACCAAGCAAAATCATTATATCTCTGTCAGGTTCACATTATCAACGAACCAGACATTGAGATAGATATTTCCAATGTCTTTTGTTTCACTTTAATATCACCAAGTCTTCTTCTTGCTGGCTGAGGTGCAGCCGTGAATGAATCTAATCTATTTGTAATTATTATGTGACACAGACTATGTCAGCTATACAGTATTACTGATCATATACATGACTGGTGTAAAAATGAGAATTAGTATTGTATAAAGATACATTTACTCCAATTATAATAGAAAAAGCTTGAAAATGATATTCATGAGGCAAAGCTTTGAGTGTTTATCTAGACACTAAACACAAAAGTACAATTTAAAATTTCCTACAAAAACCATTATTCCTTTGTAAATTAATTGTGAAAAATAGATGTTATTTTCTCGATATAGTTATAAAGTAAAAAGAAAAAAGCATTCATGTGGGTTATCATTTTCTGTTCAACACACATCAGTTAATATATAATTTTTGTTCCTTTTTTCCTCTTTGTGTTTTCTTCTCTCTGCTCATTGGGTGTTTGTTGGTCTCTTTTTCAATGGGTTCTTTTGGGTTCTTTTGTTTTGTGGCTGCCTGTGAGGAGACAGATCTGAAAGTCCAACAATTTATACATCCGTTAGTCTTACGAGACCATGGATCTGTGTCTGGAAAGTTTTCACTCTCCAGGGCGCAGGCCTGGGCAAGGTTGTATGGAAGACCGGCAGTTGCCCATGCTGCAAGTCTCCCCTCTCCACGCCACCAATGTTGTCCAAGGGAAGGGCATTAGGACCCATACAGCTTGGCACCAGTGTCGTCGCAGAGCAATGTGTGATTAAGTGCCTTGCTCAAGGACACAATACGTTCCCTCGGCTGGGGCTCGAACTCACGACCTTCAGGTCGCTAGTCCAATGCCTTAACCACTTGGCCACGTGCCCACAATACATACATTGATAAAAAATATATACTTTTTAACTTTGGAACTGAATTCAATGCAGAACATGCTCCACAGTTGTGAACCTGCAGTTCACGTTCCGTATGTTTCTGGTTAATCTTTTTGGCTATTTGCGCGATTTGATCGAGGTGTTTTGGCGTGGAATTGGCTCTGCCGCTGAAGCCTTCAACCGTTGACACAGTGCTAAACTGAACTGACTCTGTGGCTGTCACTCCTGGACCATTTTAGGGATTCTGTGGTTCGATATTTAATATTCTATGAGTTATTTGCTCGTTTTTTGCTATTTGCGTGATTTGTTCTTTTTTTTGCCCATTGGGTGTTTGATGTCTCCTTTAAACGGGTTCCTTTTTGCTTCTTTCTTTCATGGCTGCCTGTGGGAGATTGAATCTCAGGGTTGTGTACTGTATACTCACTTTGATCATAAATGTATTTTAAAACTTTAAAAATTACACATCACCATTTTATTCATCTTTGACCACTTACAAATAACTATTCAGATTTTACATAAAAGTGTGAAAATCCTCTTGAAATAAAAGTAATTGGACACCAACGGACTTGTGCTGTGACCACTCATCAGCATAATTGCCTGGCAGAGCTATTAAGTTATGCAGATTTACATTAATAAAAGTATGTTAATAGTTGATCACCAGTGATTGGTTGCTACAGTTCCATTATGAAATTAGTGTATCAGTTATTAAGCTTCAATGAGCCCTGTATTTTGTTGAGTAAGGGTGAGAACTAGGTTGGAGGCCGTGGAACTAAATGGAACTTAAAAGGGTGTGATTATTTTGCAAAGTAATTTATATGCGAAGTATCTGTTCTCTCTTCACCGCCCCAATTTTGAGAGGCACTTAATGATTTCTTCAGCAGAACTCTCATGGTCACAAAACAAACCTTACACATTCAAGAAAGTTTATCAACATCCTTACTTTCTGGGGAAGCTGAAGGGAGCTGGACTTTGCACATTCATACTCAGGTCATTCTACAGATGCACAGTAGTAGAGCATCCCAACAAACTGCATCACTGCTTGGTTTCTATACTGTGGCAGACAGAAAGGCTCTACAATAGGTAAGTAAAACTGCTCAATGCATTACCACCACCAGCCTACCTGCCATCAAGGATATATCTCCAGAAAGGTACCAGAAAAGTGCCAGTAACATCATGAAGAAGCCGACACACCCTGCTCATGGACTGCTTGTCCCACCCCCATCAGGGAGGAAGCTACATCGCATCCACAACAGGATCACCAGACTCAAAAACAGTTACTTTCCCCAAGCAATGAGGTTGATCAACACTTCCACTCACTAACTCTACCACTACTCTATCATTACCAAAGTTAAACCTACCAAATGTTGAAAGGACCAGATAAGGTGGATGTGGACAGGATGTTTCCTATGGTGGGGGTGTCCAGAATTAGGGGGCACAGCCTCAAGATTGAAGGGTGACCCATTAGAGCAGAGATAGGGAGGAATGTTTTTAGCCAGTGAATCTGTGGAATACTCTGCCGCAGACAGCTGTGGAGGCCAAGACAGTGGGTATATTTAAAGTGGAAATTGATAGTTTCTGGATTGGTAGGGCACCAAAGGATATGGCGAGAGGCAGGTGTATAGGGTTGAGTGGGATCCAGGATCAGCCATGACGGAATGACAGAGCAGACTCGATGGGCTGAATGGCCTAATTCTGCTCCAGTGTATTATGGTCTTACGGTCTTATCTCCTGTCGATCACTTTACGTACAACTTAGCATCACCTTATGAACATACAGTCAATCTATGCATATAAGTTATCTTATGTTTTCCATTTTTACTATGTCCTTTTTTATTATTATTGTGTTCTTTATCTTCTGTCTTTTATTGTATTGTGCATCGGATCCAGAATAACAATTATTTGTTCTCCTTATACTTGTGTACTGGAAATGACATTAAACAACTTTGAATCTTGAAGAACAGAGGAAAGACAGGATAGAGAAGTGTATGTATGGTCATGCACTTTGGAAGGAATAAAGGCAAAGATGATTTTCTTAATGAGGAGAAAACTCAGAAAGACCTGTGTGAGGGTGAATTTTAGGGTTGTATACTGTACATATACTTTGATAATAAAGTACATTGAATCTTTAAATCTTTGAATCTGATGCTCCTCTATCAAGTCACCATTTATCATCCTTCACTTTAAAGAGAAAAACCCTAGCTCATTCAACCTATTCTCATAAAACGTTCTTTTTAATCCAAGCAGCATCCTGGTAAATCTCCTCTGCACCCTCTCTAAAGCTTCTTCATCCTTTCTATAATGAGGGAAGCAGAACTGAACATGGTATTCCAAGTGTGGTCTAACCAGGGTTTTACAGAGCTGCAGCATTGCTTCACAGCTCCTGAATTCAATCCCCCAGCTAATGAAGGCCAACACATCATAAGTCTTCTAATCACCCTCTCAATTTGTGCGGCAACTTTGAGAAATCTATGGATGTGGACCCCATGGTCTTTCAGCTCCTCCACACTGCCAAGAATTTTGCCGTTAACCCTTTGTTCTGCTTTTTGATTCAATCTTCCCTATTTGCTAGATCGGACTCTACCTGCCACTTCTCAGCCCAATTCTGTATCCTGTCAATGTCCCACTGTAAGCTATGACAGCCTGCTACACCATCCACATCTCCACATCTCCACCAACCTCAAAGTCATAATATGGAAATAGGCCACCCGGCCCACCATGTCTGTGATGTCAACTGCACCCATCCATATTAACCCCTTTTATCCACATTAGGGCCAAAGCCCTCTATGCTTTAGCAATCCTTTGTCCCGCTGGTTTTCCTTCTTCCCAAGAAACTAGCAACGCGTGAGTTAAAAACAGATGAAATGTAAAAGTAGAACCTCATGGTTTCATTTAAATATTTAAATCATCAGCAGGTTCAAATGTACAATACTGTGCAAACATTTAGTCACATATACATAGCTTGGGTGCCTGAGACCTTTGCACAGTACTGTATTTGTCAGTGTGGAGCAGAGAGCGAGCCTATATGTCTAGCAGGAGCAAAAATGTTGGAAATGATGAGGGTGGAGCTCCATGGGAGGGGTGCGGGACAGTTGGAAGAGAAGGTGTGTCGTGGGTGAGGGTGGCGTGTGTGCTGACACACCCAACCCTGAGACACCAGCCAAGGTCATTTGATTCCAAGCATTCGGTTTATCGCTCATTACAGAATGTCTCTCTGGTGCTCCCCTCTCCCCTTCCCCTTTTCCCAACCATGATTCCCCTCTCCCTGCCCCCTTCCCACTCTCAGTCCGCAACAGAAACCCATATCAGAATCAGGTTTATCATCACTCACATACTGTATGTCATGAAATGTGTTTTTGTTTGCGGCAGCAGTACAGAGCAATATATAAAATTACCACAGTACTGTACAAAAGTCATAGGCACCCTAACTATACATATGTGCCTAAGACTTCTGCAGAGGTCTGTAAGCAGATTGTGCTGGTTCCATAAAAGCCACAAGTAGAGATGCCAATCATGATTTTCTCTCAGGTTTCTTCCAGCCTCCATGTGTTATGTTATCCAGTTGGGCCAACAGACACAGATTCAAAAGGCGGTGATTTATGATAAATTTGTTCTTGATTTTGACTTTAAAAATTTTCAGACCCTTGCCAAGAGGATTTACAAAAGGATTTACAACTAGCCAAAAAATTACCCTAAGTGTCTGTATTGATTTTGTTCATTTATAGTTAATCTAACAAACATGGTAGTGTACATTGGATGAATTCCTCCATTGATAACTATTAGGAACGAATACAGTTTTATAGTACTGTAATAGTATTGGTAGTGTTCTATTCCGTATTTCATTTAAATACATAATTTGTTACTCAGTCAAATGGTAGTTTTAAAAAATGTTTTTAACTGATTGGGGCCGTTGCTTAATTGGGCCAAAATATATTGACTCTGTTGTATCCCAGTTAAGCGGAATCCACTGTAATTGTAAACTGCTTTCGAATTGTGTGCTTGCATTAAAACAAAGTGGATAGGGAAGAGTGCATTTCAATCCTTTATGCATTTTGTTTTCCAGTCTGCATCTTGCTTACAAAGATTCTCCACAGTGTAATTGGTGACATTTAAAATCAGCCCTGGAACTGCAACATGTGTACTACTGAATGAAGCACAAAGTCGTGGCTGAGTCAGGGACATGTGCGGTCAGTGAGATGTTCAGAGAAGCTGGTCATCGACTTCAGACAATGGGACAGTGCACGTGCTTCTGTCTACATCAATGATGTTGAGGTTGAGGAGGTTGAGAATTTAAGTTCCTAGGACTTAACATCACTAATTGCCCATGGTGGTCCAAACACATACATCTTGCAATGACAGGAAAAATCGATGGAAGAAAAAGTCACGGTCGAAAGCGCATAACATTCATGAGTTACATTAAAGGTGAATGAGAAAAAGTTTTGAAGAGCTTGTTAGAATTCCACAGATTAAAGACAGACGGAGAACCATGATCGCCCACATCATACAACCCACCCCGGGCATTCTCTATTCTGGGAGAAGATACAGAAGCCTGAAAGCACGTACTAGCAGGCACAAGCACAGCTTCTACCCTACTGTTATAACACTATCACATTGCTCCCTAGCGCAATAAGATAGTCTCTTGACTACCCAGTGTACCTTGTTATGGTCTTTAGGTTTTGTCTACCTGCACTACACTTCCTCTGTATGTGTAACTCTTTATTGAGATACACCGCCAGCGGTGAGTGAAGAACTTCCCCTTCAGGTGGTCCTTAAATATTTCACCTTTCACCCTTAACTTATGACCTCTAGTTCTAGTCTCACCCATGCTGAGGGGTAAAAGGACCAAATCTCAAACTTGGCAAAGGCTTCGACTAAAACGTAAAACAAGTTCAACTGAAAACATAACTAAATGCATACAGTCTATTTTATAAAGAATTAGCCAGGTTGTTTTAACATATTGCAATGCTGTCTTGCAGGAGTAATGAAAGTGGCCATTATAACTTACCTGACCTGGGGAATTCACTACAGATAAAACATCTGTTTTCTTGCAGGCTGTGGAATTTTTCCATCCCAGTGAATGTGATTGGCTTTGAATTTTCACCTTCTCAGGTGGCTGAGTTCACTCTGAAGCAATTTTTTCCCTGGCTGAATGGCAGATTTATTGCCAGTAATTACACTCTCACCCAAAGAGTGTCCATTGATGAGTAAAATCGCAGTCTCCATTCTTTCAGCTGTGACACTTAAATCCAGCATAAGTGGATAGATGAGATCAAACTCTCCCTCCTAATGGAAGGGAAGAGCCTTAAATGAAATCAACTCAAACAATTTTAACCACTAGAATCCCATAACTCAGTAGTACTTGTAGCCTCTTATTTTATTTATTTATTCATTTATTTAGTGATACAGCACAGACCAGGCCCTCCTGGCGTACCAGGGCATGCTACCCAACAACCAACTCTTTAACTCTACCATAATCACAGGACAATTTACAATGACCAGTTATCCTACTTAAACCCGTACAGTGCTGTCGCAAAGGAATTAGGTGTGTGTGTCTGTATATATATATATGTATGTATGTATGTATACATATATATATATGTGTGTGTGTGTGTGTGTGTGTGTATGTGTGTGTGTGTGTGTGTGTGTGTGTGTGTATGTGTGTGTGTGTGTGTGTGTGTGTGTGTGTGTGTGTGTGTGTGCATATATATGTACACACACACACCTAATATATATATATTGGTGGGTTGGCTGTCTCTCGGGGTCCGAGGAAGACTACATTGTGCAGAGTGGCAGTGTTTTTTTTACGAGGCTTAGCTGCGAGCATCTCCGACATCAACCCGCCACGGATGGAGAGCGTGCTCGGGGGTGGTCCGTCACTGGATCGAACTCAGGAACTTCTGTTCTCGAGCCCGGCGTTGATCTCACTGCACCACCAGCCGACCTAACAGGCATAAAGTCTGCAGATGCTGGAAATACAAAACAACACATAGAAAATGCTGGAGGAACTCAGCAGGTCAGGCAGCATCTATGGAAATGAATAAACAGTTGATCTTGTGGACTGAGATCCTTCTTAAGGAACTAAATTGCGTGACATATGTGAATGATGATAAACCTTATTCTGATATGGGTCAGCCCTCCCTCCCAGCCCTTGGCAATCCTTCTCTACTATCTGTTCCACACCCCTCCCACAGCGCTCCACCCTTGACATTCCCAGCATTCTTTGCTTCTACCAGATTTACTGACTCACTTTCTGCTCTACGTTGACAAATACTGTACTGTGCAAAGCTTTTAGGCACCCTAGCTCTATATATATATGTGTGTGTGTGTGTGTGTGTGTGTGTGTGTGTGTGTGTGTGTGTGTGTGTGCGCGTGCCTAGGAGTGTTACACAGTACCGTACATCTTAGGACTGTGGGAGGAGACTGGAACACCTGGAGGAAACACGTATACATGGGAAGAGTGTAAAACCTTTCATACAGAGGACTCTGGAATTGAACTCAGAACTCCGATGCCTCTGACTGTAATAGCATTACGCTAATCACTATGCAACCAACATTCTACAAAGTTAACTCAGCTTCTTTGCCAGTGAAAAGCCAAAGTGGATAAGATTTTCTTTGATTGTTTTAGTAGTTGCTGGTGGTAAAAGCAACAGAAAACATAGAACACAGATAAGTACAGCCCACTACATCGTGCCAGCTTTTTGACCTACTCTAAGATGAATCTAACCCTTCCACCCCCCAGGTTTTCTATTTTTATCATCCATGTGCCTATCTAAGAGTTATTTAAATGTCCCTAATGTAACTGCTGCTACTGCTACGTCTCAGTAAAATACTTAGCTCTGATACCCCTCTATCACCAATCAGCTTCATATCAGCCATTCCCACCCTGGGGTAAAGACACTGGCTATCAACTTGATCTATGCTTCCTATTGTCTTGCGTAGCTCTGTCAGGTCAGATCTTACTCTCTTAACTCCAGAGGGAAAAGCTCTAGCTTGTACAATCGATTCTCATAAATTGTGCTCTATAATCCAGGTAGCATCCTGGTAGACCAAAAGCTCAGAGTAAGTTTATTAGCAAAGTACATATATGTCATCATATACATTATAACCCTATACTGCATATAACAGTATAATTTTCTTGTGGACATTCAGAGTAAATACAAGAAACACAATAGAATCAATGAAAGGCCACACCCAGTAAAATGGACAAAACCAATGTGCAAAAGACAACAAATTGTGCAAATACTAAAAGAAAGAAATAAAAATAATCACAATAGTAATTAAAAGAGGAAATTAAAAGACTATGGAACATGAACATATACATTGTCCCAATAGTAATATGCACAACTGGTATCGTCCCAAAGTCACTCACAATAGCATTAAACAACTTGGCCTCCACAGCAATATTCGTGTAAATCTCCAGATAGCCACAATACTGAACAACACTAGAATAGTCTGCAAGCTCTGATCAATTGAGAAATGAAGGTACTTGGCTATGCTCTACCTTATGTTTACCAGTCTGAGGAAAAATTATTGTTACGATAATATAGTTATTATTGTTATTAAAACAAGCAATAAATATCAAGAACATGAGATAAATAGTACTTGAAAGTCCATAGGTTGTGGGAACAGTTCAGTGATGGGGTGGTTTAAGAGCCTGATGGTTGAGGTGTAGTAACTGTTCCTGACTCCTGGTAAATCATCCTTCCCATAACGAGGTGACCAGAACCGAACACAATACTCCCAGGTAATTGCCATATTGGAGCAAACTGGAATAAAACAATAATATATATGATTTTAGCAAGCTGAATTTGTTTATCCACTATAAGACTGTAGTACCTTAAGATATAGGAGCAGAATTAGGCTATTTGGCCCATCAAGTCTACTCCGCCGTTTCATCATACCTGATCCTATATTCCTTTCAGCCCCAATCTCCTGCCTCTTCCCATATCTTTTCATATGACAAGCCTAGAATTGTTTATGTGAACCTCCTTTGAACACTCTCCTGTTTCAGCCCATCCTTTCTAAGAAAAGGGGCCCAAATCTTCTCTCAGTACCCCCAGTGAGGGCTCACCTTTGCTTTGTAAAGCACTGAACTGTCTGAACTTCCCATCTGTGAAGACAATCTCACTTGCTCTTGAACACCTTGGCAACCACAATACATACATCAGACTACGTTGATAAATTACAGTTCAGTGTACAATACCATTATCCCTTTGGTACTAACAGCTAAGCTTCTGTACTTCCCCCTGCACTGGATCCTCGACTCGCTCATTGTGAGAGCACAGTCAGTGCAGAACAGAAATAACATCTCCTTAAGTTTGTTATACCTGGGGGTGGTAGTGGGGATCAGCTCCCACTACCTATTAAATGCTCCCAATGACGGCGGTCTCAAATAGCCTGTGGCAACCCCAGGTCCAGTTCCTGGCCTTCATGTGTGACTTAGCTACTAAGCCCAGCGGAATCATTTCTACTGACAGGAGGAGGGGCAAAGGCACCTTAAAACCAATCACTTTGGCATACAGTCACCTCGATTGGCAGCTCATCTAGGAGAAGGAAAAATCTCTAACCTCTGCTGCCTTGTGGCTATACCAGCTCATGGTGAGGGTTTTGAGAGTAAGCCCAGAGGAAAAAATCCAGACCACACACAAAATGCGGAAGTAACTCAGCAGGCCAGGCAGCATCTATGGAAAAGAGTAAACAGTTGACATTTTGGCTCAAGACCCCCCATCAGGCCTTAGCCCGAAATGTCAACTGTTTACTCATTTCTATAGATGCTTCCTGGCCTGCTGAGTTCCTCCAGCATTTTGTATGTGTTGCTAGGATTTCCAGCATCTGCAGATTCTCTCTTGTTTGGGAAAAATCCAGAGCTGGAGTTCAAAGCTAACTGGCAGCTCCTGCATCACCACTGGTGCCAAACTCTATCAGTCTCTGCCATTCCTTTGGATTCATCAGATGGGAAGCCTGCTCTCAGTACTGTACTAGCATGGGTTTGTGTATCACACAGACAGCTGGGACACAATATCCATAGTCAACTCTGATCAGTGAAGGGCCTCAAATTTATAGTTTGTTTTTATGTAATTGCACTGGACTGCTGCCACAAAACAACAAATTTCATGACATATATGAGTCACATTCACTGAAATACAGTGGTGTTGTTAAGGAGCTCCAAGTTCAGCACTGCTGCATTGAGAAAGACTTCAACACTCACCAAACAGCCAACTGAGAACGGGAAACATTAGTGCAAAGTAATGATCAAAATGGCAACAGAGAAAGCTTAGTGGCAAATATAAGAGAATCAGCAATTCAAGTTTAATTGTCATTCAGCATACACGAATACCTATTCATGTATGGGCACGGGCTAGAGGGGCCAAATGGCCTGTTACTGTGTGGTAGTGCTCTGTGATTCTGTGACTCTATAACCCTAAGCCCAAGTGCTTGTGTTTATGACAATAGCACAGAGGGCAGTATGTTTTAATTAACAACAGCAGAGAAAAGTACTACTCAGCCCAAACAGTGCGTATCAACATCTACTTCCCAACGAGATCTATTCCTGTTCTTTTTGATCATCCATTTAATCTATTGTTAAAATCTCTCTTTTCACCAACTTTGGTTATATATTTCATAGTCATACACAAAAAGTACTTAAGATAGTGTCTCAGATATAGCGTAAAATATGGGTTCTCCAGAACAGCTGTAAAACCAGTCAGGAAGTGAATTGTACATTTCACTAGACAGACAAAGTAACTCCCAGAGCAATGCGAGGGCATAATCTTCAACACATGATTGATCATAAAAGAAAACATTTGGCATCATGTTACAATCCCAGGACAAACATCATGAGTGTTAATGTGAAGTGTTGCTCCAGAATCTGTTTGCAGGAGGCTCCCATGTGAAACATTCACACTGTCCTGTTGTTTAGTTGAAGCACATTAAATTTACTTAACATTCACACCTAATAAATAGCAAGAAATAAAGTGGAAGATATCGGCAATACTTAGCAGGTGAGGTTGGTCAGCCAGCTGTGACACGAGGTGGTTGACCTCAAATATAAACACTCTTTCTTTCCCCACGGGCAATGCATGATCTGCTGACGATTTTTAGCATTCTGTTTTATTTACCTGCAGAGCCTTGCTTCCGGGAGAACACGGCATAACTTCTGTATGAATCAAATTTATTTGTATAACAGGAAGCCAAAAGACATATTTTGGTGGAAGGACAATTTACCATCAATCTACAGCAGGGGATCCCCGCATATTTCATGCCATGGACCCCAGCGTTTTCCACTTAGGGACTTGGGGTATTTTTTCTTTTCTTTGTGATTGTATCTTTCTCTACATTTGTAACCAAATGTGCTATTTGTGCAATGTGCTGTGTGCCTTTGGCGATGTTTTTTGCACTATGGCCCGGGAAGAAACCTGCTTCGTTTGACTGTATTCATGTATGGTGGAACAATAACGAAGCTTGTGGGATGACCATTGTTCCAGTTTGTCAGGTGAGTCTATACTGCCACAATTTGCACCATTCTGGGACTCTCTGTTTGTCACGGTTAACACCCGTCCCCTGGTGGTAACCGTTCCCTGTTTGACGGAGCCTCCCTCGACGGTCTGATTCCTCTAATCTTGCACCTAGCTTGAAAATGTTCACCACTTCCACATCGGTAGCATTCATTTGTTCTTGTCTGCTGGCAGGCAAAACATCTCCGTGGAGCATGGACAGAGCGGTCAGTGTACTGATTAGGTCCATCCTGAGGCTGGATTGGAGCAGGTGCTTGCGGCTGACTGTAGCTGTTGTAAGCCTGCTGTGGTGACACCGGTGGCTGAGGGTCTCTATCTGGCCTGACTGCTGGCTGCTGGTGGGGCATAGGGCTGCTGCTGAGACCTAGTCTGTTGTCGAGTCTCTTTCATCTGAGCTATCTCTGCACTGAGACCTTTTAAAGAAGCTACACCTGTCTTAAGCTCTTGTGTCTCTGTTAACAGTTCAGGGGAAACCTGTGTTTTGGCTTCCTTCACCAGGCACTCAGTAGGTGGCCTATCCCCTGACTGCACTACGCTTACTGTTGCTGACTGTGGGGCGTTAAACTTCTTTTTGTTTCTTCTTTCGGCCTCGTTAGCACAGGCGATGCTTAACCCCTCTAACAAAAGCTCATCGGAGGTCTCAGTATCTAGGAGGAGAGGCTGCATGTCTATCCTGATACTGTCACTCTGCAGACCAGGAAGGAATGTGTGGAAACACGTGTGCTGGACTAAAACTGGATCATACTGAAGCCCCGATTCTGACTCTTGGGAAACAAACAATACTTTCTGCCTCAAACCTAGAACTCGCACGAGGAAACTCTGGGGGGTTTCTTTGCTGTTCTGTGCTGCAGAAGCTAGCTGCTTGAAAAGCTCTGTGGCGCTCTTTTCTTGGAAGTGGGAGTGCAGGATGCATCAGAGTGTGAGGAGAGTCAGGCTGGGTCTTCCTTCCAAATATCCGCGTGACTGTGAGCCTGGAGAAATAACTCTAACTACCGCATCTACTATTTCCAGTTCAGGATAACCTCTGTTCAGTCCATTCTGGATCTGATGAGCGAGGCTGGAGAAGATCAATTTATCTTCTTGGCCTGATTCGCCTATTTGACCAGAGATTTTGAAATCTTTGCGCCAGCATGGGCTTGGCTGCTGCGGCTGAGCACTGACTGAGGGCTGCCTGCTGGCTTGTGGGCTCACGGTAGATTGAGACTGGTGCTGAGACCCATAAACAGTAGCATTAACAGGGGTGAGCTGCTCAATTTCCACTCCTGTACCCATAGTCATAGTCAGAGTCATACTTTATTGATCCCGGGGGAAATTGGTTTTTGTTACAGTTGCACCATAAATAATAAATAGTAATAAAACCATAAATAGTTAAATAGTAATATGTAAATTATGCCAGGAAATAAGTCCAGGACCCGCCTATTGGCTCAGGGTGTCCGACCCTCCAAGGGAGGAGTTGTAAAGTTTGATGGCCACAGGCAGGAATGACTTCCTATGACGCTCTGTGTTGCATCTCGGTGGAATGAGTCTCTGGCTGAATGTACTCCTGTGCCCAACCAGTACATTATGTAGTGGATGGGAGACATTGTCCAAGATGGCTTGCAACTTGGACAGCATCCTCTTTTCAGACACCACCGTCAGAGAGTCCAGTTCCATCCCCACAACATCACTGGCCTTACGAATGAGTCTGTTGATTCTGTTGGTTTCTGCTACCCTCAGCCTGCTGCCCCAGCACACAACAGCAAACATGATAGCACTGGTCTGCAATTTTATCTTTCAGTTGCAACAATTCTAACATGCCGCCATCTTCTAACTCTGCCACTTCTCCTCTTTCAAGAAAATTCATTACATGGGTCAGTAGTGATATGCAGGACTTTTCTTCAACAGCTGTTCTTCGCTCGCCTGGTACTTTAAGAAAATCACAAACTCTGAGCAGATTGTCTCTAGTCAGGGTATATGACTCTCTTACTACCGCTTCCTGTAGCTCTTCTAAGTCTGACATGTTGACAGGACAGGAGAAACTTTTACCGTGCAGGAGTTGACTCTGAACTGGACGGCCTTTACTGTCCTCGATGATCTCTGCCTGGCCTCAGGTGACATGTGCTCCACCACCAGCTTCCAGCTCTCCTCGACTACAACGCCTTTCCTCACTGCAGCCTGCCTGAGTTTCATTGTGGGGGGAGATTTAGCTGCTGCAGAATTCGCCCACTGGGTTGTGGACACCGAACATCTGAAGTGCCTTCCCAGCGGTGCCTCCAAAATGTTACGCCCCTGAAGCACGGGGAGAATTAATCACAACAGTGATGGGGTGTTCTCTCATCCAGAGCCTTTACTCAAATGAGGAAAAAAAAACCATCACTGTTGTGATTAATTCTCCCCGTGTTTCAGGGGCGTAACACTTAAACTTGTTCAGCTATCAAGCTGGACATCTCCCGATCTAACAAAAGAATGGTTCATCCTTTGATTTTGTTTTCTGTATTTTGTTTCCTTATTTTATTACACAGCTTTGAAAGTGCTTAATGTTTAAAGCTGTAGTAGCAGTGCAATCACTCAAGTGGAGTATGATGTTCTCCAAAGGGGTTGTCTATTGGTGGTTCCTCAGGTGTCTGTAGAGGCTGATCTGGACCCACATGTTCTGGTACAGTGTGTGCACAAGTCCATGGTGGCTGTAGTTAGTGGTTGGGTTTAATGTAAGTATATGTTATAGAATCGAAAAGCATACGACACAGAACAAAGGCCCTTTGGCTCATCTAGTCCACACTGAGCTGTTCTCTTGCTTAGTCCCATCGACCCGCACCTGAACCTCAGCACTCCACACCCCTCCCATCCACGTACTTATCCAAACTTCTCTTAACTGTTGTATTGGACCCACATCCACCAGTCCCACACTTGCACCATCCACTAAGAGAAGAAATTCCTCTTACATAGTTCACCTTTCACCCTTAACCCATGACCCCTAGTTGTAGTCTTACCCAACCTCAGTGGAAAAGCCTGCATGCACTCACCCCAAATATACATCTCATAGTGTTGTATACATCTATCAAATTTCCTCACATTCTCCATGCTCTGGGGAAAACAATTCTAACCTATTCAACCTTTCAGACCCTCAAGTTCTGGCAACAAGCTTGTAAGTTTTTTTCTGCACTATTTCAACCTTACTGTACGCAACGTTATAAATGCGAAGTTTGAGGGGGAACTTCTTCACTCAGAGAGTGGTTCAAGTGTGGGAACAGCTGCCTTTGGAAGTGGTGCATGAGGGTTTGAATGTAAGATTTAAGAGAAATTTGGATAAATACATGGTTGAGAGGGTTTGGAGGGATAAATCCTGATGCAGGTGTACGGGACTAGGCTGAAGATTAGGTTAGTATGTGCTAGATGGGCAGAAGGGCCTGTTTCTGTGCTGTGCTCTCTATGGTTCATCTGTAGAGATTTGCTAGACCAGGAAACATTAGTATTAGGACTGTATTGAATAAATCTAGTGCAAATGAAGGAGAGGGAAAGAAAAAAAGGTATGTTATGTGAGAGACAGAAGTATCAGAACAGCAGCTTCTCTGGGCTCTTCCTTGTTATTTAAACACATGATCACTGCTGTTGTTCTGTAAGTCTTGTCCACAACCAATGCAAAATGATACCCTTCTCACAGGTGTATGTGTGAGGCTAGCGTTCTATGTTCTACTCACTGTAAGTAGAATGCTGAAAAGACTTGGATGGTCAAGCAGCGTCTGTGAAGGTTGAAGGAAAAAGGATGATTGCCTGTAAACAACAACAGGAGGGTGGTGGGATGGAGGCTGGCAAGCGATAGGTGAAACCAGATGTGGAAGGAATGATGGACAGATGGATCTAGTAAGGGGTGGGAGCTGGTTCAACCTCAATCCTATTGGAACATCATTCCCGATCCTCCTCATACCTGGTGTAAGGGTCTTGACCTGAAACTTTGAAATGAGAGGTTTTGCCTCCACAGACACTACTTGGCCCTCTGAGATCTTCCAGCAACCTGTTTGTTGTTCCTGGTTCTGCCACTTGTAGTCCCTTCTTTAATATTAATTACATTGATTCTTACCAAAAGATGTAAGCATGCGCTATTACATTCTACCTGATGGTATGAATATTGATTTCTCCTTCCAGTAAAAAAAATCCCCCTTCTCCCCTCTGTTCTCTTCCTCTCTCTGACCTTTTTCCTCTTTTCACCTGCCTATCACATCCTTCATGTGTCCTCTCCTCCATTTCCTTCTCCTATGGTCCACTCCCATTTCCTGTCAGAATCCTTCCTCTCGAGCCTTCACCTTTCACCTTCCAGCTATCCTCCTTCCCCTCCCTGCACCTTTTTGTTCTGTCATCTTCCCCTTTCCTTTTCAGTCCTGAAGCCTTGGCCCAAAACATTGACTGTGTATTCATTTCCATAGATGCCTACAGAGCTGCTGTACCCTCCAGCGTTTTGTGCGTGCTGCTTTGGATTTCCAGCATTTGCAGAATTTCACAAGTTTATCATTACCTTGGGTATTGCTTTGGGATCTCAATCCAGAATCAGTGAAAAATGACTAAAGCAAAAAATAAGCTGTATAAAAAATTAAAATTTAAGAGTACTCAGGAGACTTTTATACGATACTCTCAGTAAGAAGATTTGCAAAAGTTTTTCCGCTTAGATAGTGGTTAGCTTCATACAAACTTAAATGAATAGTTTGCATCTCTATTTGCTCAGGTGACAGACCCAGAATCTATAGAAGTGAGGCAAAGTGGCATCAAATTCATGGATCCTATACAGATTACAGAGGAGGAGGTGCTTGTTCTCTGAAGAGAAATTTGGGTGGATAAATCCCCGGGGCCTAACAAAGCATTCCCTCAGACCTTGCGGGATGAAAGTGCAGAAATGGCTGAGGCCCCAGCAGAGATATTTAAATCATCCTTAGTGACAGGAAAGGTACTAGAGGATTGGAGGATAGCCAATGTTGTTTCTCTGTTTCAGAAAGGTTCTAAAATAAACCAGGAAATTATAGACTGGTGAGCCCAACATCAGTAGGGGAAATGGTATTGGAAGGTATTCTAAGGGACAAGATATATGTATATTTGGATAGATGTGGACTGATTTAGGATAGTCAGCATGGCTCTGTGCATGGTAGGTCAAATCTAACCAATCTTATAGAGTTTTTCGATGAATTAATTTTGTTGGGCTTCCAGCCAGCCACAGGTATCAATTATAATGAAGGTTTCGATGACAAACTCTGCCATCTTCTTCAAGGATGAACATCATCTGAAGAAGATGGCAGAGTTTGACATCGAAACGTCGGTTATAATCGATACCTGTACCCGGCCTGAGAAGAGTTTATCCGTCATATATGCCTAGATCCTTTTTTTTAAGTTACCGGGAAAGTTGATGAAGGCAAGGCAGTGGACAAGCTTCTGCATGGGAGGTCGGTCAAGATTCAGTAGCTGAGTATTCAAGATGAGGTAGTAAATTGAATTAGACATGGGAGAAGCCACATAGTGGTAGTGGATGGTTGCCTCTCTGACTGGAGGCCTGTGACTATTGGAGTGTTGCAGAGATCGGCACTGGGTCTGCTGCTGGTTGTCATCTATATCAATGATCTGGATGATAACGTGGTTCACTGGATCAGCAAATTTGCAGGTAACACTAAGACTGGGGGTGTAGCAATTAGGAAGGAAGACGATCATATCTCCCAGTGGGAAAAATGGCAGATCGAATTTAATGCAGACAAATGCAAGGTGTTGAAGTTCAGTAGAATCAAGCAGGGTAGGTCATACACAGTGAACAGAAGGGCACTGTGGAGTGTAATAGAACAAAAGAATCTGGGAATACAAGTTCGTAATTCATTGAAAGTGGTGTCACAGATAGATAGGGTCATAAAGAAAGCTTTTGACACATCGGCCTTCAGAAATCGAACTACTGAGTACAGGAGATGGAATGTTATGTTGAACTTGTACAAGACATTGGTGAAGCCTAATTAGAAGTATTGTGTGCAGTTTTGGTCACCACCTAGAGGAAAGATGTAGATAAGATAGAAAGAGTGCAGAGAAAATTTACAAGGATGTTACTGAGACTTGGGGACCTGAGTTATAGGGAAAGTTTGAATAGCTTAAGACCTTATTCCTTAGAATGTAGAAGACTGAGGGGATATTTGGTAGAGGTATAGATAGGGTAAATGCAAGCAGGCTTTTTTCACTGAGGTTGGATGGGACTACAACCAGAGGTCATAGGTTAAAGGTTAAAGGTGAAAGGTGAAAAGATTAAGGGGAACATGAGGGGAAACTTCTTTGCTCAGAGGGCCTTAAGAGTGTGGAATGAGCTGCCAGCACAAGTGGTGCATGCAAGCTCAATTTCAATATTTAAGGGAAGTTTGGATAGGTAGATGGATGGTAGGGACATGAAGGGTTATGATCCTGGTGCAGGTCGATGTGAGTAGGCAGTTTAAATGGTTTGGCATGAACTAGATGGGCTGAAGGGCCTGTTTCTGTGCTGTACTTTACCATGACTCCCACAATAAATTTACCAGGTTTGGGTATATTTCTTTTCCTGTTTGGATGATTTTTAGAAATGAACAGAATATGATGATATTTTGTATGAAGCTAAATGAAGCCTTTCTTCATTTTTGATAGATGCTGTGTATAGAATAAAAATGTCAAGAGAATTCCAATCAAATAATTTAGATTGACTATTCTGAAGCTGAGGGTATTATTGATCATCATCATTCTGTACCGTGTCGTATGATGTAGGAGATCATGGTCTTTCCATGACCATGATTGTTCTTGGCAATTTTTTCTACTGATCCTTCTCTTCCGTCCAACAATCTCTTTGACCCCCTACTATCAGGCAGAAGGTATTGTAGCATTAGGACAAGAACTGTTAGGATGGGGAACAGCTTCTTCCTCCAGGCCGTAAGCCTACTGAACTCACCGCCACTACCCAGGTCTCATCACTTACTGTATGAAGTGCCAGTAGCATTATAGTGCTTACTTTTCAACTTATGTCATAAATATACCTTGTAATTTGTTATTTTATTTGTGGTAATTACTTTATGTGTTATCTGTATGAGTTATATGTACTGTGTTGTTCACCTTGGTTTGGAGGAACATTGCTTCATTTGGTGGTATACATGCGTTCAGTTGAATTACAATAAACTGATCTTGAATTTGTAAGTCAAGAACTGAGATTGACCCTGAGGCAAACAAGGTTTGACTTGAATGCATATGATTGAGGTTGTTCTCAGATATCATGGTTTTTGTGCTTGGATTGAATGCATTCTCAGAAGAGTGTTGCATCTCATGAGGACTGTTCCATATGGCTAAGAGAATGTGAATGACAAACAATACACTGAAAGGAAGACAAATCTCGAAAGGTACAGACCATGATCCAGAAATATAATTCAGGTACATTACTATGTCTGGCTGGTGGGGTGCAAAGACATCTCTACCAAAGGAGGTGTAAGGCACACCTCTTCACTAGCCTGCAGGTCACCCTTGGGCAAGGTGTAGCCCCTGCTTAGCCCCCCCCGATCAGGGTCACATGAAGCAGGTGGTGGATGGTCATGTGAACTGCTGGTGCATGTCACAAATCCTGGTTATGCAACCACTGATGTCAGGCAGAGCATCCCTGAAGAGTATTGATAATGGCTGGAGTCACCCTTCTTGTAAAGACGCAGCCCAGACAAAGGCAAACAACTTTTATAGAGAAACTTGCCAAAAACAATCATGAACAAGAAGAACAGTGTGAAGGGGCAGATTAAAGACCGATGGAAAACAATGATCACCCACATCATTTGACGTGGCGCATACTAATGAGGATATTACTATGTCAGTTTTAATTATTCAGGAGGCAGGGTGATTCACTCTATGTTTGACGTACATATGACAAATAAAGCTAATCTTTAAATCTTTAAATAGGTGAAGCAGATTCTGTAAAGTAATGTATTGTAGTAATGAAAACGACACACTGGATCTACTTGGGGATAAATGATATCATAATGAAAGGTCCTGGTGAAGGGTCTCGGCCCGAAACGTCAACCATTCCACGCCATACATGCTGCCTGACCTGCTCCCTCTCTCTGATTGAGGCCTTAAGCAAGGGTGAAGTTGACGAGGAAGAGAGCAGAGGACGGACGGCGGGTTCTCGGTGTTATCTGCCTGTATTTGACCAGTCTTCCTCTCCACCCCTCTAGCTGTTGTCAGAAGAAATCACAGGAGTCTTGGGTTCCACGTTGCATGCATTGATCAGCTGGACAGCTGGTTAAAGACTCATTTTGGGGGATTTGAGGTTCATGTTGCATGTATTTCTGGATTCTGTCAACTTTGCTGTTTATGAGTGGTTTGATTGGGTGATCGGTGAGTACACGGACTCTTCGGTGAAGACCGTCTCTGCTCCCTGCTGTCGGCTAGTGGCATTGAACTGAACTGAACTGAAGTTCAAGCCTCTTTTTATAGAGTTCTAGATTAGGAGCAACAGAATACTTTTTAATCAATTTCTTTAATCTTATCAACCAATGTATATATTTTATTATTAATTCATTTTTTCAATGCAGCAGAATATGAAATAATTTGCCCACGAATATATACTTTAGAACATAGAACATAGAATAGTACAGCACAGTACAGGCCCTTCGGCCCACAATGTTGTGCCAACCCTCAAACCCTGCCTCCCATATAACCCCCCACCTTAAATTCCTCCATATACCTGTCTAGTAGTCTCTTAAACTTCACGAGTGTATCTGCCTCCACCACTGACTCAGGCAGTGCATTCCACGTACCAACCACTCTCTGAGTAAAAAACCTTCCTCTCATATCCTCCTTGAACTTCCCACCGTTTACCTTAAAGCCATGTCCTCTTGTATTGAGCAGTGGTGCCCTGGGGAAGAGGCACTGGCTATCCACTCTATCTATTCCTCTTAATATCTTGTACACCTCTATCATGTCTCCTCTCATCTTCCTTCCCTCCAAAGAATAAAGCCCTAGCTCCCTTAATCTCTGATCATAATCCATACTCTCTAAACCAGGCAGCATCCTGGTAAATCTCCTCTATACCCTTTCCAATGCTTCCACATCCTTCCTATAGTGAGGTGACCAGAACTGGACACAGTAGTCCAAGTGTGGCCTAACCAGAGTTTTATAGAGCTGCATCATTACATCGCGACTTTTAAACTCTATCTTTCGACTTATGAAAGCTAACACCCCATAAGCTTTCTTAACTACCCTATCTACCTGTGAGGCAACTTCCAGGGATCTGTGGACATGTACCCCCAGGTCCCTCTGCTCCTCCACACTATCGAGTATCCTGCCATTTACTTTGTACTCTGCCTTGGAGTTTGTCCTTCCAAAGTGTACCACCTCACACTTCTCCGGGTTGAACTCCATCTGCCACTTCTCAGCCCACTTCTGCATCCTATCAATGTCTCTCTGCAACCTTCGACAATCCTCTACACTATCTACAACACCACCAACCTTTGTGTCGTCTGCAAACTTGCCAACCCACCCTTCTACCCCCACATCCAGGTTGTTAATAAAAATCACGAAAAGTAGAGGTCCCAGAACAGATCCTTGTGGGACACCACTTGTCACAATCCTCCACTCTGAACGTACTCCCTCCACCACGACTCTCTGCCTTCTGCAGGCAAGTCAATTCTGAATCCACCTGGCCAAACTTCCCTGGATCCCGTGCCTTCTAACTTTCTGAATAAGCCTACCGTGTGGAACCTTGTCAAATGCCTTACTAAAATCCATATAGATCACGTCCAGTGCACTACCCTCATCTATGTGCCTGGTCACCTCCTCAAAGAACTCTATCAGGCTTGTTAGACACGATCTGCCCTTCACAAAGCCACGCTGTTTGTCACTGATCAGACCATGATTCTCTAAATGCCCATAGATCCTATCTCTAAGAATCTTTTCCAACAGCTTTCCCACCACAGACGTAAGGCTCACTGGTCTATAATTACCCGGACTATCTCTACTACCTTTTTTGAACAAGGGGACAACATTCGCCTCCCTCCAATCCTCCGGTACCATTCCCGTGGACAACGAGGACATGAAGATCTTAGCCAGAGGCTCAGCAATCTCCTCCCTTGCCTCGTGGAGCAGCATGGGGAATATTCCGTCAGGCTCCGGGGACTTATCCGTCCTAATGTATTTTAACAACTCCAACACCACCTCTCCCTTAATATCAACATGCTCCAGAACATCAACCTCACTCATATAGTCCTCACCATCATCAAGTTCCCTCTCCTTGGTGAATACCGAAAAGAGGTATTCATTGAGGACCTCGCTCACTTCCACAGCCTCCAGGCACATCTTCCCACCTTTATATCTAATCGGTCCTACCGTCACTCCTGTCATCCTTTTTTTCTTCACATAATTGAAGAATGCCTTGGGGTTTTCCTTTACCCTACTCGCCAAGGCCTTCTCATGCCCCCTTCTTGCTCTTCTCAGCCCCTTCTTAAGCTCCTTTCTTGCTTCCCTATATTCCTCAATAAACCCATCTGATCCTAGCTTCCTAAACCTCATGTATGCTGCCTTCTTCCACCTGACTAGATTTTCCACCTCACTTATCACCCATGGTTCCTTCACCCTACCATTTTTTACCTTCATCACTGGGACAAATTTATCCCTAACATCCTGCAAGAGGTCTCTAAACATCGACCACATGTCCATAGTACATTTCCCTGCAAAAACATCATCCCAATTCACACCTGCAAGTTCTAGCCTTATAGCCTCATAATTTGCCCTTCCCCAATTAAAAATTTTCCTGTCCTCTCTGATTCTATCCTTTTCCATGATAATGCTAAAGGCCAGGGAGCGGTGGTCACTGTCCCCCAGATGCTCACCCACTGAGATATCTGTGACTTGACTTTAAAAGTATTCCAGAATATTCCACTGGAAATTTCATCCGTAGAATTAGTTGAAAAGAAAAAATCAATCTGTTCTTTAATAAATTGGCAAAATTTGAATCCTGAAGTAAAGTGGAATTGAACCTCCATTGTCTAGCATTAGAAATTACATCAATGAATTTAATTGATAGTTTCAGAGATGCATGATCAGAAATAGTAATTGTATCATATTCACATGCAATAACAGACGAAACTAATCGAGAATCAATAAAAAAAAATCAATTCTCGAATAGCTATGATATACATGGGAAAAAAAAGAGGGTTGAACTTCAGCTGCAACATAACTTGTTATTAACTTTGTTATTAACTAAATCAATTACTTAAACCTAAGAGTCAATTTTATATACATGGTGATAAATTGGGTAAATTATTGGCAGACCAACTGAAAGCTGCTTTGGCTAAATGTTTGATTAGTAAAGTTTCTAAACGGGATGGTACCTTGACAGCTGATCATGACAAAATTAAGAATTTTTTACCTCTCTATATCAATTGGAATTCCCTGAAGAGTCTGCCATTATGCATGAATTTTGAAGGAAATTGAACATTCCAAAATTACCACTTAATGAACACTTAGAACTAGATGCATCCATTACAGAAGATGATATTAAGAAAGCAATTTTTGCGATGAATACAGGAAAAGCACCAGGTTTGGATGGATTTACAGTAGAATTTTATAAATCTTTTTCAAATTTACTTTCACCATGGCTATGGAAAATTTTTAAGGCTGCCTTACTTGTAGGTAAATTACCACAATCCTTTTATGAAGCATCCATTTCTTTAATTCCTTAAAAAGATAAAGACCTTACTGATTGTGCATCATATAGACCTATATCTTTGTTGAATGTAGATTCCAAATTTTTTTCTAAAATAATAGCAAATAGATTGGAAAAGGTACCGCCACAAACTATTTTTGATGATCAGACAGGATTTATTAAAAATCGCTTTTCGTATTTCAATGTTAGGAGATTAATAAATATTGTATATACTTCTTCATTTAAGGTTCCAGAATGTGTTATTTCACTCGATGCCGAGAAGACATTTGACAGAGTTGAATGGAAATATTTATCTTATGTACTTAAAGAGATTCAACTTTAGCCCAAAATTTATTTCTTGGATTGAATTGATATATCATTCACCTTTGGCTTCTGTAGTAACCAATAATCAGAGATCTCCCTTTTTTAGGCTTTTCGGAGGTACTAGACAGGGTTGTCCATTGAGTACTTTGTTATTTGTTTTAGCTTTGGAACCCTTGGCAATCGCCTTTCGTGATTCACCCAATATATTTGGAATTACTCATAGGAAGGAGACGCATAAGATATCATTGTACACAGATGACTTATTACTATGTATCTCTAACCCAGAAAAATCCATCCCGGCAGTTTTATCACTACTAGCTCAGTTTAGTAGTTTCTCTGGTTATAAACTATATCTTAATATGAGTGAGCTTTTTCCATTAAATATGCAAGTTCCAATTTATAGACAATTACCATTTGAATTAATTACTGATTATTTCACTTATTTAGGTGTCAAAATTACTAAAAAATATAAACATCTATTTAAAGTTAACTTTCTACCCTTAATTGACCATGTAAAACAATTGTTTACTAAACGGTCCCCACTGTCCTCATCATTGATAGGTTGAATTAATGCTATTAAAATGACTGTTTTACCTAAATTTCTGTATTTATTTCAAACGGTACCAATTTTTATCTCTAAATCCTTTTTTGATATTATTGATTCTAAAATTTCTTCGTATATATGGCAGAATAGAAATCCTAGATTGAGTAAGAAATATCTACAGAAATCAAAAAAGGACGATGATTTAGCATTGCCGAATTTAGCATTGGGCAATTAATATCCAATATTTAATGTTTTGGACGAAAGATTGGGATGAAACTCGTTGTCCACGATGGGTGAACCTGGAGGGTGAGCTTGTGCAGGGGTTCTCATTAGCTTCTATCTTAGGAGCTTTGCTCCCCTTTGTATTAACCAAACTGAATAAACAAATAATTAATCCAATAATTAAGCATACAATGCGAATATGGTTTAAATTTCGCAAATTTTTTGGACTGAACGAATTTATTTTATCTAGTCCTATTATATCTAATTTTTTCTTTCACCTTCTAGAATTGATCAAGCGTTTTCCTTATGGAAAACAAGGGGAATAGCATGCTTTCGTGATTTATCCATGAATAATTGTTTCATGTCGTTTGAACAATTATCTAATAAATATAAGTTGCCTAGTTCGCATTTTTTCAGATATCTGCAGATTAGAAGTTTATGGAATGGTATTTTACCGAACTTTCCAATATTTCATCCAACTAATATTACGGAAATACATATCAAATTTGCTAGTGAACGCAGCAAGCCAGGCAAGTCCTGATGAAGGGTCTCGGCCCGAAACATCGACTGTACCTCTTCCTAGAGATGCTGCCTGGCCTGCTGCGTTCACCAGAAAATTTGATGTGTGTTGCTTGAATTTCCAGCATCTGCAGAATTCTTCGTGTTAATATTACAGAAAAAAATTTTAGATTTAAATCCCTATCAGAAGCGCTTAATAGCAGTTTTGTATGATTTAATTATGAAAATACATCTAGGTACATCTGATAAAATAAATAATGAATTGGAAAGAGAACTTCAGGTATCTTTACCTATAGAGAAATGGGAGAAAATTCTTCAACTAGTTAATACTTCCTCAATGTTTGCCAGACATACACTGATACAATTTAAAATAGTCCATAGGGCTCATATGTCCAAGGATAAATTAGCTTGTTTTCACCGACATATAAATCCTGTGTGTGACAGATGTAACTCTGAGGTGGCCTCTCTGACACATATGTTTTGGTCTTGCCCACTTTTAGATAAACATTGGAAAGATATTGTTGATATTATTTCAACAGTTTTGCGTATTAATTTAAAACCTCACCCTATTACTGCAATTTTTGGATTACCAGTGACAGATGTTGATCATTTATTCTTTTCAGCTTGCTGTTTGATTGCATTTATTACACTAATAGCTAAAAGATCCATCTTACTTAAATGGAAAAATTCTGATCCTCCTGCTACTTTTCAATGGTTTTCTCAAACTATATTATGTTTAAACCTGGAGAAAAATAGATGTGGTATGGTTGATTCTTCAGTTAAATTTGAAGAACCCTGGAGACCATTTATTCAACATTTTCATATGATGTAAGTTGTTCCTTTAAGAATCCTTTTTTAAAATAATCTTTTGTTTATCTCTGGAGGAGCGGAGGTAATGACAAATAATGTTCTTATCCAAAGGAATAGGACGTCCCAGTTTTGTTTTTTTTAGTTTAGGGTTTTTTTTAATAAAATTCTTTTTTCATGTTTAATTACTTAGAGATTGAGAGGCCTGAATTATATATTTTACTCGAATTATGTTTGTATACGTTAACCATTATCAATGTTATACCGATCTCTTTGTTTCATTAATATTGTTAGGTATATTAATCTGAAACTTAATAAAAAGATTGAAAAAAAGAACTGAACTGAACTAAACTGAATACTTCTGAACTCCTGTTTTGATGTTGATATTCTCTGTGTTGTTCACTTGTTTTCTTCCATTTGCACAATTTGTTCTTTTTCTGCACTTTGATGTTTTTGCAAGAACAGATTCCATGGTGTTCCTCTGTTCCATGGCTGCCTCCAGGAGGATGAATCTAAGTTGTATTCTGTATACATATTTTGAAAATAAATGTACTTTGAGCTTTAAACTTGGAACCTTTTTGAGTTCCGCCAACATTTTGTATGTGTTGTTCTAAATGAGATAAAGTAGTTTAACTTTCTGTTAACTACTGCTTAAATATCCACACGTATCATTATCATTTGTGGTTAAAGCCATGGTAAGAAGTTGTCCTTAAACACACACACAAAGTCTGCAGTAATAGCTGACGCACATTGCGAACTGGTTCCGTATCTCAGTTCTACTGAAGTCAATGTTATCCACTTTCAGAAATGGTACAGCCACACTATATTGCTCATTTAGCTTATGCAGTCATGGATGGACTGTTTCCAAATTGGCTTCACCTCAGAATCTCTTACAAACTCAGTAGAATTTTATTTCACAGGGGAAAACAAAGACATCTTCGGTCGAGAATGAATTGTACTTCTGATTAGTATAGGTCTCCATCCAGATGTGAACAACGCCAGCCAGAATAGAGCATCTAAAAAAAACACATTTGCTGTGCAATAATTGAAATTTTCTTAGACATACATTTTTTTAAAAGCTCATACTGTTCCAAATAGTTTTTTAATTTCCAGGATTAAATCTTACATTGTGGCATCACTCAATACATGTAAATTTATGTTATGACCTCAGACTTCCAAACGTTCTGTGGAGTGTGAAATTATAAGCAAGCCCATAATTAGCATTAGAAGCCTTTGAAAGTTAAATTTCTTTCTGCAAATTCCCTGCAATCCTGGAGGGGACAGAAATCACACAATCTGAATAGATCAAACTGAGAAAGGTAAAAGACAGTGCATTTTGATGCAGTATTCACTGTGAAGATAACAACTGACACTGTTACTGATGTGGAAATCAGAACATCTTCGGTGAATGCACGCCAGTGGCTAAATGTGGAAACCTGGAGATTGCTGTCTGATGTGCTACTTTCTTCAAATGCTTCTCAAAATAGCATGTTCCCATTTAGCCATCCATTCAGCATCTTGAATTGTGTGAATTTGTACAATAAATCAGGCAGAAGACAAAGCAGCCAAGGTGCTACACCTACCCTCCTCCCTCACCTCCAGTCAGGGCCTAATGAAGTGAGGTAACCCTCATCTGCCAATCTGCTGGGATTGTCTATTGTGCCTGGTGCTCCTGATGTGGCCTCCTCTGCACTGGTGAGACCCCTCATCAACTGGGGGAGCACCACCACTCCACCTGCCAAAAGCAGAACTTCCATTTTAGTTCCCAGACTGACATGTCAGTCCATGGCCTCCTTTTGTGCAATGATAGGCCACATTCAGGGTAGAGGAGCAACACCTTATATTCCATCTGAGTAGCCTCCAACCTGATGGCATGAATATCGATTTCTCCTTCCAGTAAAAAATAATTCCCTTTCCCTCCCTTCCTGTTCTGTTCCACACTCTAGCCTCTTATATCTTCTCACCTATCTATCATTTCCCTGTATGTCCCCTCCTCCTTCCCTTTTCCTATGGTCCACTCTCCTGTTCAGATTCCTTCCTTTCCAGCCCTTTACCTTTCCCATCCACCTGGCTTCACCTATCACCTTCTAGCTATCCTCCTTCCCCTCCACCTACCTTTTTTATTCTGACATCTTCCCCCTTCCTTTCCAGTCCTGAAGAAGGGTCTTGGTGCAAAACATCAACTATTTATTGATTTCCATAGATCCTGCCTGACCTGCTGTTTTTTTTCCCCAGCGTTTTTGTGTGTGTTGCAGAAGATACAAAAACTTGAAAGCAGCTATCACCAGTTTGAAGGACAGCTTCTACCCAGCTGATCTAAGGCTATTTATGGACCCTTCGCCTCATAATAAATCTCATTATGATCTTGCAGATTACTGTCCACCTGCACTGAACTTTCTCAGTATCTTAGAACTTAGAACATAGTTTGGAATAATGGGCAAAGAAGTGGCAGATGGAATGTAGTTTAGGGAAGTGTTTGGTCATGGACTTTGGTAGAAGGAATAGAGGCATAGAATATTTTCTAACCGTTGAGAAAATTCAAAAACCTGAGGTGCAAAGGGACTTGATCGGGGTCCTTGTACAGGATACCCTAAAAGGTTAGCTTGCGGATTGGGTCAGTGATAAGGAAGGCAAATGCAATGTTAGTATTGATTTTGAAAGGACTAGAATATAAAGCAAAGGTGTGATGCTGAGGTTTCGTAAGCCATTATTTAGACGGTACTTGGAATATTGTGAATAGTTTTGGTCCCCTTATCTAAGAAAAGTTGGGGATAAGCTTACACTACCTATTAAATAGGGTGCACCTCAGATAGCCACTCGCAACCAAGTTCATCTCCTGGTCTTCACATGTAAGCCTGGCAGAACTGCTTCTACTGACAGAGAAGGGACAAAGGCAGGTTACTGGCACCTTAAATCATATAACCATGTAACAATTACAGAACAGAAACAGGCCAACTCGGCCCTTCTAGTCCGTGCCGAACTCTTACTCTCACCTAGTCCCACCGACCCGCACTCGGCGCATAACCCTCCATTCCTTTCCTGTCCATATATCTATCCAATTTAACTTTAAACGACAACATTGAACCTGCCTCAACCACTTCTGCTGGAAGCTCATTCCACACAGCTATCACTCTCTGAGTAAAGAAGTTCCCCCTCATGTTACCCTTAAACTTTTGCCCTTCAACTCTCAACTCATGTCCTCTTGTTTGAATCTCCCCCATTCTCAATGGAAAAAGCTCAATACTCAGTACTTTGAATTTTGATTTATGGTTATTAATCTACTATGGATTTATTGAGTATGCCCACAAGAAAATGAATCTCAGTGTTGTGTGTATGTGGTGACATCTATATACTTTGATAATAAATGCTTGCTGCTGCTTGTGCATGGGAGGAGGGTAGGGGCCTTTTGGATTCTTACATTTTTAATCTGTCATTTATTCTTTGTGTTTTCTTCTGTTTTGTGGATGTCTGCAGAGAGCAAGAATTTCAGGTTGTATATAGCATACATTCTCTGATATTAAATGGAACGATTGAACCATTGAAATCTATTTTGAACTTCAAACTTTAAGATTCATCTGTTTTCAAACTAAAAGTACATATAACACAGAACGCAGAGCAGTACAGCACAGTACAAACCCTTCAGCCCACAGTGTTGTGCCAACCTTTTAACCTACTTCCCAAGATCAATCTAACCCCTCTCTCCCACATAGCCCGATAGCCCTCCACTTTTCTATCATCCACGTTCTTATCTAAGATGATCTCAAATTTTCCCTGTGTATCTGCCTCTAGCACCACCCCAGCAGCATGTTCCATGCACCCACCACTCTGTGTAAAAAACTTACCTCTTACATCCCTGCTATATTCATTTTAAAATTATGTCCCTGGTCTAAGAAAAAGTCTCTGGCTATCCACTCAGTCTATGGCTCTTTTCATAGTACTGTTATGCTAAGATTCCAG
Source organism: Mobula hypostoma (assembly GCF_963921235.1). Classification (NCBI taxonomy): domain Eukaryota; kingdom Metazoa; phylum Chordata; class Chondrichthyes; order Myliobatiformes; family Myliobatidae; genus Mobula; species Mobula hypostoma. Next base: position 9,711,954 of record NC_086112.1, on the reverse strand, counting down.
ATGCTTTCTTTTAAATCTAAAGGATTATCCCGTCTCAGAAGATATCTACATCATGATTACTCTAATTCTTTTACATTGTCACCTTTCAGTGTGAGGATGATGCAATTAAAAGCAAAATACTGATGTAATTAACAACATTTTATTCTTAAGCACTGGGGGAATATCAGAAATAAAAAATGGAACATGTTATCATTAGTAGAATACATACTTAGACTGTTCTGGGAGTTCTCAGTGCAAGGGAATATTAAAGTGATATATTAACAGAATTACCAAGGATTTTAGTCTTGGAACATGTTACCTTTGTTCTGCATTTAATTTGAACATGCTTCTTTTAATATTTTTCCTGTTATCACCAAATTAATTTTTTGAAGATGTAAAATTACTCAAAATCCCAGCATGGACGATCCAAAGTCCAGCTGCAAAAGAAGTCAGGTCAAGATTATTGTCATTTAACTATACAGATGTATATAACGTAAATAACCATATAATTTCTATAGAATCATAAATAACAAACTAAAGTGTATAAGTTAAATATTGTAAGGTATGAAACAGATTAACCAGTGACATTTTGAATGCGATGTGGCAGAGATTTCAGAAGCCTAATGGCCTGTGGGAAGAAACTGTTTCCATTCCTGACCATTCTTGTTTTAATGCATCAGAGTCTCCTGCCTGATGGTAGAAAGTCAAAGAGGATGCTGTTTGGACGGGTGGGATCCTTAATAATACTAAGGACGTGGTGTATGCAGCGTTCTGTATAAATGTCCCCAATGGATGTTAAGGAGACCCCGATAATCATCCCAGCTGTTCTCACAGTCCTTTGTAGGGACTTCTGGTCTGATGCTCGACTGCTCCCATACCAGATGGAGATGTAGCTTGCCAGGACACTGTCAATGGTTGAGCATAGAACTAGCAACCCTATCCTATAAAAAACCCAGCGCTAGGAAAAAGGCAACAGAAGCTCTAAAGATCTCAAGCCTGGGAAAGGAAGGAGTTGGCCCTGAAAGTGGATGATGTCATACGGTACAAAGAAAAGCCAGAGGGCCAACCAACCTTCCATTGGCCTAGGACAGAGGACTCTGCTGAACTGCTGTCGCTGGCCTATGCCACAGTGGGTATGATGGGTTGAAGAGGAAAATTCTTCAATCTCATAATTTACTCTTAGAAATCTATCTTTTAAAGGCAAAAGCAACATTAATCATGATGACTAACGGGACAAGTCTCTATGGCAGGCTTATAGAATGAAGATACCAACTGACTGGGAAGAGAATGCAGATTAACTCTAAAGAGGGTTATAACAGATCTTAATAACGTTAAAGGTAATGAAGATGTTTAGTTCTTTAAAAGGATATTTTCTTAGCAAACAAGCAGAATTTTGAATTGGAATAGATATTAAAGGAAAACGCTCAGCAAGGCAAAACGGATAAATAGAAAACAACAAATGGCCATTGAGCAAAACCCTGAAGCTATGTTGAGAAAACATGTTATAATAAATACCTCAGTTTTATTCACAATGGAAAATCTATTATCTGGGCTCAGGTTCCCAATATGAACATCATCCATCATAGAATGTTCAATAAGCTGGGGTTTGCTTCTACATTATGCCTTAAGGGTTCTGCTCATAGATAATTCAAAAGATTTGCATTTCTTTACCACATTTAACACTAAATAAGAAAAGACTATGCACTGGGAAAATGATTGACCTGGATACTGGGAGTAATTAGGGGTGCAGAGAGATAGTAGACACTTTGACCCACCATGAGTAGACTGGACAGCAAACAACTAACCTATACTGTTTCCATTTTCCTCAATTTTCCAACACATTTCATGACATATGTCACTGATAATAAGCCTATTCTGATTCATTTGGTCTGAACCCTCTGCACTACAAAATCTTAACCGTGCATGTCAACACTTGTGAGAGAGCCTGTCTCCACCATTGCCTCAGGCTGTCTATTCCAAAATTTGACCTCCTTCTCAATTAAAAAATTAGTTTGCCGGTCTTTTCTAAATCTCCTAAACCTTATTTTATGCCCTCAGGTTATAGAAACATCAGTTAAGGAAACGCATTCTCACTGTTTAAGCCCCCCCGATAATTTTGCGCACCCCTCTCATCCTTGTCTATTCCCAGCCCTGCTATCTAATCTCTTCTTATTGCTAAAGTATGTAATGCTTGTGAACCTTCTCTGCACCCTCTCCAGTGCATTCACAACCTTCCTATAATGTGGTGACATGAATTACAAATAGTACTCCAGTTACCATCTATAACTATTGCTTTTTTCAGATGTACCATAGTTTCCTGGTACATCGCTATGCTTCCAGTTCAAGATAGCACTGGTGAAGCTGAGTGACTTCTGGGTGGTGGCTAACGAAACAAGGAAAACAACTAAATACTTTGCAGAGGAACAGAGGAGATTTACCAGGATGCTGCTTGGATTAGAGAGTATGCATTATGATCAGAGATTAAGGGAGCTAGGGCTTTACTATTTGGAGAGAAGGAGGATGAGAGGAGACATGACAGAAGTATACAAGGTATTAAAAGGAATAGGTAGAGTGGGCAGCCAGCACCTCTTCCCCAGGGCACCACTGCTCAATACAAGAGGACATGGCTTTAAGATAAGGGGTGAGAAGTTCAAGGGGGATATTAGAGGAAGGTTATTTATTCAGAGAGTGGTTGGTGCCTGGAATGCACTGCCTGAGTCAGTAGTGGAGGCAGATACACTAGTGAAATTTAAGGGACTACTAGACAGGTATATGAAGGAATTTTAGGTGGAGGGGTTATATGGGAGGCAGGATTTAAGGGTCGGCACAACATTGTGGGCCGAAGGGCCTGTATTGTGCTGTACTATTCTATGTTCTATGTTCTATGTTCTAACCAGACTTTTTCTGGCACACCATCATCACAAGTAATGGTCTGTAACTTCCCTTTGGACTTGAAGGCAATTGGATGTGGGAGAACCCCGGAAGCAAGGCGAGATAGTGGGCCTGTCAGCGAGAGTAAAGAAGACCCGAGGTTCAATCGTTCTAAATGCCGTGCCGAATCTGGAAAGTTGGTTACAGACTGAATCAAGGTGGCAAGGGCCAGGCACCAGAGCAGATCATGGCAGATATTTAAACACAAGGCCGCATCGGAATGGACAGGCGATATCCAGGTGCTGGGGTCCTGGCCACAGAGAACTGAACACAAAGTTCGTGCATCGATTTAGGGTCTGCACCAGATTAAAAAGGTCAGGGTGACGGGGCCCAAGGAGAGGGACAAGCCAGTTCAGATCGCTGCTCCACAATTCGGCTCGGCACTGAATTCTGGGAATCTCTTTGTGAACTTCAGTTCAGAACGTTATTTGCCTGCAGCTATTGTTTGCATGATGTGTTCTTTTTCTCTGCACATTGGGTGTTTGACGGTCTTTTTTTAAATGGCTTCTTTTGGGTTCCTTTGTTTCGTGACTGCCTGTGAGGAGACAAATCTCAAGGTTGTATGCAGTATACATACGTTGACAATAAATGTACTTAGAGCTTTGAAATTTGAGCTTTGGTCTGTATGTAAAGGGTTCAAGTCTCTGGCTGGAAAGATAGAAAGACTCCAATTCCCATGATCTGTTTCAAAACTACTTTTATGAACACAACACAGATCAGGCATTAAAATAGATGCATGTGGGCCCCTCTCCCTGCAGCACACCTCTCGCTCTGCCTGATCCATGGCTCAGTTCACAACTCAGCCCAGGTCCCAGTGAGGTCCCGGTCGACTCCCTCCAGAGCAGCTGATGGTTCTTTGTTCATATCCACTGATATAAAATGCTGCACTACGTGGACCAATACATTAGCACTAGCTCAAACTCCCGATCCAAACATCACTTAGCAGCTGCAGTACAATACAATGCATAATGCAGAAGAGAAAAAAAAAAAATTAATATAAAAATAATAATAATAAATTAAATCAATTACAGTATACATATATTGAATAGGTTTTTAGAAGTGCAAAAAAACGGAAATACTATATATTAAAAAAGTGAGGTAGTGTCCGAGGGTTCAATGTACATTTAGGAATTGGATGGCAGAGAGGAAGAAGCTGTTCCTGAATCGCTGAATGTGTGCCTTCAGGCTTCTGTATCTCCTACCTGATGGTAACAGTGAGTAAAGGGTATGCCCTGGGTGCTGGAGGTCCTTAATAATGGATGCAGCCTTTCTAACACACTGCTCCCTGAAGATGTCCTGGGTACTTTGTAGGCTAGTACCCAAGATGGAGCTGACTAGATTTACAACCTTCTGCAGCTTCTGTCCTGTGCAGTAACCCCTCCATACCAGACAGTGATGCAGACTGTCAGAATGCTCTCCACAGTCCATCTATAGAAGTTTTTGAGTGTATTTGTTGACATGCCAAATCTCTCCAAACTCCTAATGAAGTATAGCCACTGTCTTGCCTTCTTTATAACTACATCGACATGTTGGGACCAGGTTAGATCCTCAGAGATCTTGACACCTAGGAACTTGAAACTGCTCACTCTCTCCACTTCTGATCCCTCTATGAGGATTGGTATGTGTTCCTTTGTCTTACCCTTCCTGGAGTCCACAATCAGCTCATTCGTCTTACTGACGTTGAGTGCCAGGTAGTTGCTGCGACACCACTCTACTAGTTGGCATATCTCACTCCTGTACACCCTCTCATCACCACCTGAGATTCTACCAACAATGGTTGTATCATCAGCAAATTTATAGATAGTATTTGAGCTGTGCCTAGCCACACAGTCATGTGTATAGAGAGAATAGAGCAGTGGGCTAAGCACACACAACTGAGGTGCGCCAGTGTTAATTGTCAGCGAGGAGGATATGTTATCACCAATCCACAGAAGCGTCTGTGTGTTCAGGTTGTCTAAAGCCGTAGGGAGAGCCATTGAGATTGCATCTGTTGTTGACCTATTGTGGCAGTAGGCAAATTGCAATGGGTCCAGGTCCTTGCTGAGGCAGGAGTTCAGTCTAGTCATGACCAGTCTCTCAAAGCATTTCATCACTGTCGATGTGAGTGCTACCGGGCGATAGTCATTAAGGCAGCTCACATTATTCTTCTTAGGCACTGGTATGATTGTTGCCTTTTTGAAGCAAGTTGGAACTTCCACATGTAGCAGTGAGAGCTTGAAAAAGTCCTTGGATACTCCCGCTAGTTAGTTGGTATAGGTTTTCAGAGCCTTATCAGGTACTCCATGGGGACCGTCCACCTTGCGAGGGTTCACTTGCTTTAATGGCAGCCTAACATTGGCCTCTGAGACGGAGATCACAGGGTCTTCAGGTGCGGCAGGGATCTTCACAGCTGTAGTTGTGTTCTCCCTTTCAAAGCGGGCAGAGAAAGTGTTGAGTTCATCTGCTGGTGAAGAATCGCTGCCATTCATGCTATTGGGTTTCACTTTGTAGGAAGTAATGTCTGGCAAACCCTGCCAGAGTTGCTGTGCATCTGATGTCACCTCCAACCTCATTCGAAATTGTCTCTTCACCCTTGAAATAGCCCTCCGGAAATCATACCTGGTTTTCTGGTACAGGCCTGGGTTGCCAGATTTGAATGCCACAAATCTAGCTTTCAGCAGACAATGTACCTCCAGGTTCATCAACAGCTATTGATTTGGGAATGTACAGTAAGTCTTTGTAGGCACACACTCATCCAAACAGATTTTAATGAAGTCAGTAACAACTGGAACATCCAGATTCGAAGATGAATCCCTGAATACAGTCCAACTCCACCAACTCCAGCTTGTGGCGTTCATGTGTGGCTTAGCTACTACGCTTTGGAAACCATTTCTACTGACAGGAGAACAGGCAAAGGTGGGTTATTGGCACCTTAAAACCAGTTGCTTTGGACAGATGAGGCTTGTCAGCCGTGGTTGACAGCTCATCTAGGAAAAGGAAAACTGATCTCAGACCTCCGCTGCCTTGTGGCTATACCCCTCATGGGGAAGGCTTCAGGAGTAAACCCTGAGGAAAAGTCTTGAGCTGAGTCCCTAAGGCAGTGCTACATTGCGTTCTACATTCTGCATCCATGGTCGACCTTGACCTACAGCAGACTTCAAGATGGTATTCCCCTTGATGGTATCAAAGCTTCTGCAGCTAGTCACGTATGCCCAGGGCCACAGTGGCGTAGACATTTGACATGCACAAGAATTAACTCTTTACAATACATGGCCTTGGAAGACAAGCAATCTGTTGATCTCTTTAATCACTCTTATCTTTCTGTCTTACTATCTTCAAGCATCATTGGAACATTTGTTCCTCAGTCCTTCCAAAGCTTCGTTGTGTTTGTCCTAGCCTTATTACTCCTCCTGAAGTGCATCACCTCCCATTTTTCAGATTTAAATTTAACCTACCATTTCAACATCCATTTTCGCAATTCAGCAATATCATTCTGAAGGTGAACACTACTCACCTCTTACATCACTAATCTCTCTGTTACCCACAAACTTCAAACTGTACATCAGACGTCCATGGCCCGATTGGTAATCAAAGTTCAAAGTTAATCTATTACTAAAGTATGTACATCTTGCTATATACGACCCTATGGCTCGGTTTCTTGCAGGCATTCACAGTAGAACAAAGAAATGCGATAGAATCAATGAAAAACTACACAAAAACAGAGTGACAAACAACCAATGTGTAAAGGAAAGCAAACTGTAAATGCAACAATAAATAAATAAACAAATAAACAAATAAATAAATAAGTAAATGATAAATTAATTAATATTGAGAACATGAGTCATGGAGTATTTGAAAGTGACGAAACGGTAATGTATATAACAAACAGTAATGTTCCCGAATTTGGCCCTCTACCTCCATTCTCTGCCTCAAAGCCAACTTTAAATCAAATTCGCTAAATTGCAATGGATCCCTTGGACTCTTACACTCTGGACCAGTCTCCCATGTGGGAGACCTTACCTTGCCTTGCCAAAGACCTTACTAAAGTTCATCTGGTCTGTAACAACTTCAAAGGGAAACTTCTTCTCTCAGATAGTGCTCAAAATGTTTTCTTACAGATATTTCATATTATGCAGTGTGGAATAGGATCTTCAACAAAGGGAGTTTGTGGAGTCCCTCGGAGATGGATTCTTAGAACAGCTTGTAATGGAGCCTACCAGAGAGAACGCAATTCTAGATTTAGTGTTGTGCAATGAACCGGATTTGATCAGGGACCTCGAAGTAAAGGAGCCATTAGGAGGTAATGACCATAATATGATAAGTTTTAATCTACAATTTGAGAGGGAGAAGGGAAACTCGGAAGTGTCAGTATTACAGTTGAACAAAGAGAACTATGGTGCTACGAGGGAGGAGCTGGCCAAAGTTCAATGGAACAATACCCTAGCAAGGATGACAGTGGAACAGCAATGGCAAATGTTTCTGGGAATAATGCGGAAGGTGCAGGATCAGTCATTCTAAAGAGGAAGAAAGATCCTAAGTGGAGTAAGGGGAGGCCATGGCTGACAAGGGAAGTCATGGACAGCATAAAAATAAAAGAGAAGAAGTATAACATAGCAAAGACGATTGGGAAGCCAGAGGATTGGGAAACTTTTAAAGAGCAACAGAAGGTAACTAAAAAGGCAATACGCAGAGAAAAAATGAGGTACGAAGGTAAACTAGCCAAGAATATAAAGGAGAATAGTAAAAGCTTCTCTAGGTATGTGAAAAGGAAAAAAATAGTTAAGACCAAAATTGGGCCCTTGACAACAGAAGTGGGTGAATTTATTATGGGGAACAAGGAAATGGCAGACGATTTGAACAGGTACTTTGGATCTGTCTTCACTAGGGAAGACACAAACAATCTCCCAGGTGTAATAGTGGCCAAAGGACCTAGGGTAACGGATGAATTGAAGGAAATTTATATTAGGCAGGAAATGGTGTTGGATAGACTGTTGGGTCTGAAGGCTGATAAGTCCCCGGGACCTGATGGTCTGCATCCCAGGGTACTTAAGGAGGTGGCTTTAGAAATCGTGGATGCATTGGTAATCATTTTCCAATGTTCTATAGATCAGGATCAGTTCCTGTGGTTTGGAGGGTGTCTAATGTTGTCCCTCTCTTCAAGAAGGGAGGAAGAGAGAAAACAGGGAATTATAGACCGGTTAGCCTGACGTCAGTGGTGGGGAAGATGCTGGAGTCAATTATAAAAGATGAAATTAAGACACATCTGGATAGCAGTAACAGGATCGGTCTGAGTCAGCATGGATTTATGAAGGGGAAATCGTGCTTGACTAACCTTCTGGAATTTTTTGAGGATGTAACTGTGAAAATGGACAAGGGAGAGCCAGTGGATGTAGTGTATCTGGACTTTCAGAAAGCCTTTGATAAAGTCCCACATAGGAGATTAGTGGGCAAAATTAGGGAACATGGTATTGGGGGCAGAGTACTGACATGGATTGAAAATTGGCTGGCCGATAGAAAACAAAGAGTAGCGATTAACGGGTCCCTTTCGGAATGGCAGGCGGTGACCAGTGGGGTACTGTAGAGTTCAGTGCTGGGACCGCAGCTGTTTACAATACATATTAATGATTTAGATGAGGGAATTAAAAGTAACATTAGCAAATTTGCCGATGACACAAAGCTGGGTGGCAGTGTGAAATGTGAGGAGGATGTTATGAGAATGCAGGGTGACTTGGACAGGCTGGGTGAGTGGGCAGATGCATGGCAAGTGCAGTTTAATGTGGATAAATGTGAGCTTATCCACTTTGGTGGTAAGAACGAGAAGGCAGATTATTACCTAAATGGAGTCAAGTTAGGAAAAGGGGAAGCACAATGAGATCTAGGTGTTCTTGTACATCAATCACTGAAAGCAAGCATGCAAGTACAGCAGGCAGTGAAGAAAGCTAATGGCATGCTGGCCTTCATAACAAGGGGAAATGAGTATAAGAGCAAAGACGTCCTTCTGCAGCTGTACACGGCCCTGGTGAGACCACACCTGGAGTACTGTGTGCAGTTTTGGTCTCCAAATTTGAGGAAGGACATTCTTGCTATTGAGGGAGTGCAGCGTAGGTTCACAAGGTTAATTTCCGGGATGGCGGGACTGTCATATGTCGAAAGATTGGAGCAACTGGGCTTGTACACTCTGGAATTTAGAAGGCTGAGAGGGGATCTTATTGAAACATATAAGATTATTAAGGGATTGGACACACTGGAGGCAGGAAGCATGTTCCCGCTGATGGGTGAGTCCAGAACCAGAGGCCACAGTTTAAGAATTAGGGGTAGGCCATTTAGAACGGAGTTGAGAAAAAACTTTTTCACCCAGAGAGTGGTGGATATATGGAATGCTCTGCCCCAGAAGGCTGTGGAGGCCAAGTCTCTGGATGCTTTCAAGAAAGAGATGGATAGAGCTCTTAAAGTTAGTGGAATCAAAGGTTATGGGGATAAGGCAGGAACTGGATACTGATAGTGGATGATCAGCCATGATCACAGTCAATGGCGGTGCTGGCTCGAAGGGCCGAATGGTCTACTCCTGCACCTATTGTCTATTGTCTATTGTCTTCCAGTCCAGTGAGCCCTGCTGCCCACAACCCACCCGTTTAACCCCAGCCTAATCACAGGACAGTTTACAATGATCAATTAACTTGCTCAGGTTTGGACTGCAGGAAGAAACCACAGCATCTGATGAAAATTCACACGCACATAAGAAATAAAGTACCCAGGACATCTTCAGGGAGCGGTGTCTCAGAAAGGCAGAGTCCATTACAAAGGACCTCCAGCACCCAGGACATGCTCTTTTCTCACTGTTACCATCAGGGAGGAGGTACAGAAGCCTGAAGGCACACACTCAGTGATCAGGAACAGCTTCTTCCCCTCTGCCATCCGATTCCTAAATGGACATTGAACCTTTGAGCACTACCTCACTTTTTTAATATATATTACTTCTGTTTTTGTACAACTTTTAATCTATTCAATATATGTATACTGAAATTGATTGATTGATTTATTATTATTTTAGATTTTTTCTTCTATATTAGGTATTGCATTGAAATGCTGCTGCTAAGTTAACAAATTTCACAACACATGCCGGTGATAATAAACCTGATTCTGATTCTGATTCTGAAGAATGTACAAACTTACTTACAGAGGACTCCAGAATTGAACTTTGAACTTTGACACCCTGACTTATAATAGCATCACACTAACTGCTACACTACAATAGAGCAATAAATTAAATAACTCTTGAATCTTGAATCATCAAGCCAGAATCTAAAGTGTAGAAAAAGCTGCCAGCAGAAGTGATTGATGTGGGTTCAATTGCAACATTGAAGAGAAGTTTGGATAGGTGCAGGGATGGGAGAGGAAGGCTATGATCTAGGTGCAGGTAGATGAGACTAGGTAGACGATGAGGTTGACACAGATTAGGTGGCATGACGGGCCAGTGTTCTATGACACCATAACTCCAGAAGTGCATTTGCTTCATCTACACATTATCCCACCTCCTGAAAGTATTAAATAGAATTATCAGTCTGGATCTGGCCCTAACACAACTTCCCATATTCCCTGTCTATCTCAGTACAAACTAATCCTTCCTTTTCCATAACTTCCCTGCCACCAATATTAGACTCATTATTCAGATACCTCGGCTACCCTTCTTGAATGAAGATACCATATTCGCAATGCTCTGGTCCATGGCCATAGAAGACTAGGGCGGGCAGAGGAGATTTACTCTGGATGCTGCCTGGATTATAAAGCATGTCTTAGGAAGGTAGGTTGATTTAGTTACAGCTTTTCTCTTTGGAGCAAAGTAAGATGAGAGGGATTTGATAGAAGTGCACATGATGATAAGGTAGATGGAGTGGACAGCCAGAGATTAATCCCCTGGGCAGAAATGGCTAATACACGAGGGCGTAACTTTTAATTGATTGGAGGAAAGTATAGGAGAGATGTCTGAATTTGATTTTACTTCTTACGCAGTGAGCTTGGCGCATGGAATGTGTGCCAGGAGTTGTGGTAGAGGCAAATATATTAAGGACATTTAAAAGACTCTTAGATAAGTGCACGCGTGCACACACACACACACACACACACACACACAAACACACACACACTCACACACACACACACACACACACACACACACACTCACACACACATACACACACAAACACAAACACATATTTGCATGCACATTCATAAGTACACATAGTTATATCTCATACACACACAAACACATAGATGAATTTTATGCTTCTCCTGTATTCAGTTCTGTATACTTGCTACAAACGACCAATTTTCCTTAACTAATCCTTAATATCATTCAATGCCACTTGAATTGATCTTTCATCGTGAGGAACACATCGAATTCCTGTTTCTATTTTGAATGATTCCCACTGTATGCAGTAGCTGTCCTCAGTTCTATTTCAACAGGACATCTAGTGAATCCAGCTTCTCCAATCTCCAGTTAATCTTCATCCTTTTCCAGAACACACGCAACACAGAGTTATGGTCACTACCTCCAAAATGTTCTCCCAGTGACTCTTTCTGCAGATGTCTACTTTATATTCCCCAGAATTAGATCCAATCTATGACCTTTCTCTGTTAGGACTATGCACAGGCTCAGAAGGCTTTTCTGGCTGTACTTTAAAAATTCCACCCTTTTAAAATTTGATACTAACTCAATCCCAATTAATGCTGGGGGAAGTTGAAATTTCCAACTATTTTTACCCCATTATTTTTGAATTTGTTTGCTTTTTGCCTGCTCATCTGTCTTTCACAGAATGTTTGCAAGACTTTTCTTCTACAGTACTGTGCAAAAGTCATAGGCATATATAGATGCATATACCTAGGGTACCTAAAACTTTTGCACAGTACTACAGTAAATTTATATTTTGCACTATATATTGCTGCAAAAAAAAACAAATATCATGACATATGCGAGTGATGATAAACCTGATTCTGATTATTCTAATATGGGTGTCTTGTGGACTGAGAGTGGAAGGGGGGCAGGGAGAGGGAATCATGGTTGGGAAAAGGGAAGAGGGAGAGTAGAGGGTGTAGAAAGCACCAGAGAGACATTTTGTCATGATCAATAAAACTAATTATTTGGAATCAAATTACCTGTCTTGGTGTTTCATGGCTGGGTGTGTCGGCACCCGGGCCAGCCCCTGCCCTTGGCACTCCTTCTCTGCCACTTGTCCCACACCCCTCCCACAGCACTCTACTCTCAACATTCCCAATATCTTTTGTTCCCACCGGATTTACAAACTCGCTCTCTGCTCCATGTTGACAAATGTCTTAGGCACCCTAGAGAATGAGGGGGATCCCATAGAAACATTCCAAATGTTAATAGGCTTGAACAGATTAGATATGGCAATGTTATTTCCCATGGTAGGGGAGTCTAGGATAAGAGGGCAGGACTTCAAGATTGAAGGACATCCATTTAGAACATCGATGCAGAGAAATTACTTTAGTCAGAGAGTGGTAAATCTGTGGAATTTGTTGACATGAGTGGCTGGGTATATTTAAGACAGAGATAGATAGGTTCTTGATTAGCCAGGGTATCAAAGAATATGGGGAGAAGGCAGGGAAGTGGGGATGACTGAAAGAATTGAATCAGCCCACGATTGAATGGCGGAGCAGAATCAATTGGCCAAATGGCCTATTTCTGTTCCTATATCTTATGGTCTTAGGGTCTTATATGTGCTTAAGACTTCTGCACAGAACTGGTCATCCAGCAGAGGTAGACCACAGGCCTCCAAATCCATGCAGCTGGCATCCTTCGAAGAATATTCTGGAATATCTTCTCTTGTCACTGCAGCATAACAACAGTTCCTCGGAAAACTCTTCCAATTCCTTGTGTGTTTTTTGCAAGATCTGTGATTTCTTCAGAATTCTGTACTCTGAATTGAGGACGTGGTCTGCAACAAATGGGCTTTTGAAATGGCTGTGGACTCATTTTCAAGAATTTCAGTTCTGAATGCTATTGGCTTACTCTCATTGTTTGCACAATTTGTTTTTTTTTCTCTGCACGTTGATTGTCGATGGTCTTTTGCTTTAATGGATCTACTGGGCTTCTTTGTTTTGTGGCTGCTGGAAAGAAGACGACTCTCAAGCTAATATAAACTATACATACGTTGATAATAAATGCATTTTCAACTTTGAATTCCGAAATCAGATGTTAGCTGTGTTTTCCCTGACTTCACATTTGTCCACACTTAATCAGCGAACTTAGCTTGTACTAGATTGGAACAAGAACATCGGCTGGTTCTCTTTTCATTTCAATAGACAAGAATGGCTTGACAGACTAAGGTGATCATCATATTTTTAATTAACTTTTGAATCTATTTCCGAAGGCTTAGATGTTTTAGGAAATTTTTGAAATTTTGCAAAGTTTAAAGTTTTTAATACTTTTAATAACTGTTTTATAGATTTTGCCTGTTTCAGGATATTTCTGAACATCAGAAATATTCTGAGTTTAACAGTTCTGATAGCTGGCTAATCTAGAGGCCATGGCTTCACTCACTGTTGAAGTCTCTGCATTTGTTTTGCTGGCAGGATTTGTTCTAATTCTGACCTACCGACACCCCAGTACAATGTGCACATTATTCATTATGTCAAAGAAGGCCAATCGATGAACAGGCCATCACTAACAGTGATGGCTACGTTAGCAATACGTAGCTTCTCTCTGGGAAAACCACATCTGAAATTTCTGTAAAGGCAGCAGTCAGCAACAACAGCTTACAGCTGGCTTTATAAAACTTTCAGAGACCATTAAGCACCGTTATTTGGTTAACTGGACCATTAAACACCAATATACACTCAGTGGCCACTTTATTAGGTACACCTCTACAACTGCTTGTTAATGAAAATATCTAATCAGCCAATTATGTGGCAACAACTCAATGCATAAAAGAATGCAGGCATGATCAAGATGTTCAGTTGTTGTTCAGACCAAACATCAGAATGGGGAAGGAATGTGATCTAAGTGACTTTGACTGTGGAATGATTGTGGGTGCCAGATGGGGTGGTTTGAGTATCTCAGAAACTAATGATCTCCTGGGATTTTCATGTACAACTATCTCTACAGTTTACACAATATTGTGTGATAAACAAGAATAGTGAGTGGCAGTCTGTGGGCAAACACTGCTTGTTAATGAGAGAGCAAGTCATAAACATGAGAAAGTCTACAAACGCTGAAAATCCAGAGCAACGCACATAAAATGCTGGAGGGAACTCAGCAGGTCAGGTACCATCAATGGAAATGAATAGACAGTCGATGTTTCAGGCCAAGACTTTTCATTCAGGACTGAGAAGGAAGGGGAAAGATGCCACAATAAAAAAGTGTGGGGAGGGGAAGAAGGCTAGCTGGAAAGTGAAAGATGAAAGCCAGGAGGGTGGGAAAATTAAAGGGCCGGAGAAGAAGGAATTTTATAGGAGAGGGTTGTGGATCATATAGAGAGGAGGGGACCAAGAGGGAGGTGATGAGCAGGTGAGAAAAGGTAAAAGGTCAGAGTGCAGAAAAAAGGAAGAGGTGAAAGGGGGTGGTTTACAGAATCATTTCCCCGGTTCTAACAAGGATCACTCACTTGAAGCATTAGCTCTTTTCCCACAGATACCACTTCATCAAGCACCTCTGCTCCATCCGCTGCAAGTGGTACTTCCCGCTTGCCAAGTGTTTTATTTCCGATTCCCATTCCTGTTCTGACATGTCAGTCCATGGCCTCCTTTTGTGCCAGAGTGGAGGAGCAACACCTTAAATTCTATCTGGGTACCCTCTAACCTGATGGCATGAATATCGATTTCTCCTTCTGGTAAAAAATCTTGCCCCCCTCCTTCCTTCTTCTATTGCCCTCTGGCCTCTTACCTTTTTCACTTGCCTGTCACATCCTCCTCCTTCCCTTTCTCCTGTAGTCCACTCTCCTCTTCTGTCAGATTCCAGCTTCTCCAACCCACCTGGCTTCACCTATCACCTTCCAGCTAGCCTCCTTCCCCTTCCAACCCCTTTTTATTCTGGTGTCTTCCCTCTTCTTTTCCAGTCCTGAAGAAGGGTCTCAGGCCAAAACATTGACTGTTTGTTCATTTCCATAGGTGCTGCCTGACTTGTTGAGTTCCTCCAGCATTCTGTGTTTTTTGTGTTTAGGATTTCCAGCATCTGCAGAATTTCTCATGTTTAATAATATAATTGTTTTGTGAACCTCTAAGTAATTATCACACAGTTGCTTCTTACTTTTCAGTAGCAGGTCTCATGCCACATCAATCTGGTTAACTGGTATCACTGGAACTTTCTTATCCTTAGTTTGAATATGAGATGACCACGACTACTTTTTAGTCTGATCTTCTCTTTGTTCTCTCAACACCTCCTCTTCTTATTTGCTCTTCTAACACTTAATAAAATGAGTTTTATGCCTCATTCTTGATTTCTGAAGAACCTTTGGATCACAAAAGCATCAGGATCCAACACTATATTGAGGAGTAAAAACAATTTTTCTGCCATTACCTTAAATAGAAGAAGTTTGAGTGTGTTCCTACATTGCTCTGTGCTTGACTTGCCTGGTTGAGTTTTACTCTACACAGATGATTTCAGGAGCATGGTTGAGATCCAGGAAAATCTTTCCAAATGCAGAATTCTTCATTTTCATTTTAAAAATCTTTTTATTGATACATAATCTTCTACAGCTATAAAATGATAGAAGACTTCAACAAATTGATATATATAGTTAATAAACTTATCAAAAAAGAATAATATATGATAATGGAAAAAAAAATATTTTTTATAAAGAAAAGAAGGAAAAAAGAGAACCCCAGCTAACTAAAAGAAAAAAAAACACTAACTACAAGAGAAAGAAAAAGAAAAAAAATAGGAACCAACTCCCGGAGCAATACGTTTTACAATCATCTATATACATAAAGAAGAAAAATCACCAACCGCCAATTCACATTTATATAAAATAAGACTGGAAGGAAACCATATAAATTAATTCAAATTAGATGATAACATTTGGCAAAAGAGCCCCACTTCTCTCAAAATCGAATCGAGGATCAAAATTTCTACTTCTAATTTTTTCTAAACTAAGACATAACATTACTTGGGGAAACCATTGAATTAATGTAGGGACAGAGGTGTTTTTCCATTTCAATAAAACAGTCCTTCTTGCCAACAATATAACAAATGCAATTACATGTTCTAAGGTATTCTAAGAAGCATAATCTGAAGCCGAGCATTTTTCTGGAGGAGTAGAAGAAGCCAATTAACTGGACAATTCACCAGAGCACTTGGTGGCCATCATCAGTGTAGCAAATTACTTTAGAACAGAATCAATTTAATGACAGTTGAGTAGAGATTAAGGATGTTGTGAATGCAGGTATTCCTCAGTTTGAGATGTGCTGGTGCTGGAGCAGAAATCAACACTGGCTTCCTCCCACAGTATTGCAGTAGTTAGCATAACATTATCACAGCCCCAGCAGCCCAAGTTCAAATCCTGCTACTGTCTGTGAGGAATCTGTATGTTCTTCCCATGACCATATGGGTGCTCCAGTTTCCTTTTGCTTTCCAAAGACATACTGGTTAGTGTAGGACTGCGATCCCATGAATCGAGCGCAATGTTATCATAAGGGGTTCTCCACTGGTGGGTCACCAGGAAATATGTCCGGAACTTTGCATATTTTTTGTAACCATTTGATGTGAGAAAATGGATTTGTAGACAATCCCAGAGTGCTAAGCTATGTGACTACAAGGAACGTGCTTACTAAAGGATTACATGACTGCGAGCACCCAATGTACTGAACATTCTGCAAGAATAAGGAAATAGCAGGGACAGATGGCAGACCAAAACAGGAACTGACAATGTATCGGAAGGACTGAGCTCGGTAGAAATATTCTCGTCTCGTTCTTGTGTATAAAAGAAATGCTTTGTAAATGGTGCGTTGGAAGTCCCCTACCATCCCCGGTGGGAGCGGAGGTGAACTTTCCCCTTGCCAGGTAATAAGGAATCAAGCCACTTGATAAAGATCCACTCAGTGTTGTTATCGTGTTTTGTGATAGGAGACTTGGCAGAGAGATACTTGACAGATCTCGGTGTTATGTTTTATTACCTCAAAACATAAAAACTAATTGGATTGAAAGACAGGGGTCCGAAATGATGTGAGTCTAACTTCTTGTTTTACTTTATGCAAGGTGCGCACGTACCACATGGTAACATGACGATGAATACAATTAATTTTTTTTTAAAGTCAATAGATCACGTCATTTTATTTGTCATTTATAACAAAGAACTCAATACCAGCAAGAGGATCGAAAGTCTACATAAAGCAGATAAGTCAAGGCCACAGCACAGCGGTACAAGTCCTCCTGCTTCAGCAGCGACACTCCCAGGCTGATGCCCGGGTGCAAAGAAAGTAAAGCAGTGTCGCTCTGGATCCCAACACCCAGCTCTGGAAGTGGCCCAGCCTGCCCATCCTCCTCCTCAAACGGCAATTTTCACTTCAGTGTTGCTTTCTCCAGAAAGAACAGCCTTCTGTTAGCCTTGCTGTTCCTCCTGTAGGCTGACAGAGAAGAGTAGGACATCCCACACACAACACTACAGTCTGGGCGTGACTGAAAACAGTGGTGATCTTGTAGCAGCCAGGGCACTTGACATCCATGAAACAGGAACTTGGGCTCTGCACCAAGGGCTTCTTCTTGTGCTTCCTCTTCTCCTCCTCAGGAGGCGGGTGCAACAAATCTTTTGCCATGGCATCTTGGCGTCAACTCGCCGCCGTGGTAAAAAAAAGCAACTTATTTTTACTTATAACTGTAATGAATTATTTAAATAAACAAGAATGCTTAGTCAAAGAATATATTATATTACAATATTACTCAAATACTGCTGCAATATTATGTACACAACACTCTGAAATCATCATATTCTGGTTAGAATGGATTCTCTTAGTAGAGAATGCCTGTGTGTGACTTAATTTAACGTGGGTAGGTTTATGCACAGACAGCCATCACACGACCCTCAGCAGATCGGGGTCAGGACCGGGGACCCTTCACTGCTGCAGCCTTCCTCCACTTACACTGCCGTTGTGATGTGTCTTCATCTTCCACCAGCTCCACCAATGACGTCGTGGTAGGTCGCTCTTTGCCTAGAACCTCCTCCTTGATCTTACTGCCATGGGTGACCCTAACAGGAGCCATTGCTCTTGGGATCTCAGGAACTCACCAGCTTCTCCACCATGACAAGATGATGACCCTCGGAGAAGAGTTAGTAAGCTGTGGGCATGCCAATGTTGGCACTGGAAATGTGGCAATATTTGCGGGCTGCTCCCAACACATCCTCAGACAGTGTAAATCACGAATATGAGAAAGTCTGCAGATGCTGGAAATCCAAAACAACTGAAACAAAATGCTGGAGGAACTCAGCAGGTTAGACTGCATCTACGAAAAATGAAGATGAAGGGATCTGTACTGGGTCCAATGTTGTTTGTCATATACATTAATGATCTGGATGATGGGGTGGTAAATTGGATTAGTAAGTATGCAGATGATACTAAGATAGGTGGCGTTGTGGATAATGAAGTAGGTTTTCAAAGCTTGCAGAGAGATTTGGGCCAGTTAGAAGAGTGGGCTGATAGATGGCAGATGGAGTTTAATGCTGATAAGTGTGAGATGCTACATTTTGGTAGGACTAATCAAAATAGGACATACATGGTAAATGGTAGGGCATTGAGGAATGCAGTAGAACAGAGGGATCTAGGAATAATGGTGCATAGTTCCCTGAAGGTGGAATCTCATGTGGATAGGTTGGTGAAGAAAGGTTTTGGTATGCTGGCCTTTATAAATCAGAGCATTGAATATAGGAGTTGGGATGTAATGTTAAAATTGTACAAGGCATTGGTGAGGCCAAATTTGGAGTATTGTGTACAGTTCTGGTCACTGAATTATAGGAAAGATGTCAACAAAATAGAGAGAGTACAGAGGAGATTTACTAGAATGTTACCTGGGTTTCATCACCTAAGTTACAGAGAAAGGTTGAACAAGTTAGGTCTTTATTCTTTGGAGCGTAGAAGGTTGAGGGGGGACTTGATAGAGGTATTTAAAATTATGAGGGGGATAGATAGAGTTGACATGGATAAGCTTTTTCCATTGAGAGTAGGGGAGATTCAAACAAGAGGACATGAGTTGAGAGTTAAGGGGCAAAAGTTTAGGGGTAACACGAGGGTGAACTTCTTTACTCAGAGAGTGGTAGCTGTGTGGAATGAGCTTCCAGTAGAAGTGGTAGAGGCAGGTTCGATTTTGTCATTTAAAAAAAAATGGATAGGTATATAGACAGGAAAGGAATGGAGGGTTATGGGCTGAGTGCAGGTAGATGGGATTAGGTGAGAGTAAGCATTCGGCACGGACTAGGAGGGCCGAGATGGCCTGTTTCCGTGCTGTAATTCTTATGTGGTTATATAACATGATAGAATCAATGAAAAAGCACACACAACGAAGAATAAACAGTTAATGTTTCAGTCCTGAAAAAGCATCTCAGCTGGAAACGCCAACTGTTTATTCATTTCCAAAGATCCTGTCTGGCCTGCTGAGTTCCTCTAGTATTTTGTGTATGTTGCCTCAGACTGTGCTGGACATTGACACAAACAACACATTTCACTATGTTTCAATGTTTCAATGCACATGTGACAAATACAGCTAATCTTTGATCAAACTATTGGCTGTAAAGTGCTTTGAAACAATCTTAAATGAAGCAAGGAAAGGTATAATATCATTGCAAGTTGCTCTTGCAGAAAAATGGAAACGTTCCTACTGCACACTAGATTAAGCCAATGCAGTCATTCACAGAAAAAGAGATTTCAATCACGTCAATATTTTATGTTTAGCTTGTCGTATCTAGCTATTGCTTTGTAGCTTATCCATAACTCAGCCAAGAACTCATTCCCAACAGCAATATATGACAGGCAGACAAGATACCAGAGTCGTAACAGTTTGCAGAGAACCATATTAAAGAAAATACCATTTCAACAGGATCCGTGTAAAATATATAAAACGGGAGCAAAAAAATACAATTAAGTTCACATTGTTCAATTCAGTATGATTTTAAAAAATGACATAAGATTTGAATTAATATGTAACTGGTGCTTAATCATCATTAAGGTTATGATTGGGTATTTAATTAATTGAATTAATTGGCAAAATAAAAACTTGATATTTTTATAAACTAGCAATCACTACTGCTGACTTTTAAATGCTAATAAATTGAAACAATGATAAAAAATTGGACGAACAATTTTTTGTTGCATTTAAAGTAGTATTGATGGCAAGAGTCACTGCAAGAGCACATTAATTATATAATGGTAGTTGATAGAATTGTTACTTAGAAAATGGGTTTGGTGGAAGCAATGAAGACATTACAGATTTATTTTATTTTATTCAGAGATATAGTACGGAACAGGTTCCTTACAGCCGAACAAGCCTCACTGCTCTGGCAACCCACTGTTTAACACTAGCCTAATAGCAGGACAATTTACAATGACCAGTTAACCTACTAACTGGTAAATCTTTGGACTATGGGAGGAAAAAGTTCAAAGTACATTTATTATCAAAGTATATTTACTATATACAGCCTTGAAACTCGTCCCTTACAGACAGCCACAGAACAAAGAAACCAAATAGTACCCTTTTAAAAAGACCGTCAAAGACTCAGTGAGCAGAGAATAAGTAGGCAAATGACATTTAGAAATGAAGTTCACGAAAGTAAGTCCAAAGCCGCGTCACTGCGGCTGATCCAGGAACCTGTTAGTCACAGCCATGGCTTCAGCTCAGCTGAACTCCAGCCTGCCCCTTGCCTCCAGCCCTGACAACCTGCCCTTTTTAATCTAGCCCAGTGCGTAAATCAGCCAAACAGCAGCCCAATGGAAACTGGGGCACCCAAAGAAACTCTGGCGTAGTTCATGTGATGTCTTTACAGACAGCACTGGAATTAAACTCCAATCTCCAAACACCCCGAGCTGTAATAGTTACTGTGGTGCCCCAACAGGCATCTCGAGATCTTAGTCTAAGTAGCCAATTTAAGATTCTAGTAGTGGTTGAAGGTGCTTTGTCATGCTGTGGCAGAATCTTTAATTGCTTATTAAAGGTGACAATTCTCAAATAAATGCACTGTTTGATGTAACAGTGTGTCAAGATGGTGGAAAACGATACACTCAGCTTTTAAGTATATTTGAACACATAATACACTTGGAATATTGTGTTCCGTTCTGGTGGCCTCATAATAGGAAGGATGTGGAAGCTTTAGAGAGGATGCAGAGGAGATTTAGCAGGATGCTGCCTGAATATCTTATGAAGATCGTTTGAGTGAGCTACAGCTTTTTTCTTCAGAAGAAGAAGGATGAGAGGTCACTTGATAGAGGCGTGCAAGATGTTAAGAGGCATAGATTGAGTGAACATCTAAAGACTTTTTCCTGAGGTGGAAATGGTTAATACCAGGGGGCATAATGTTAAAGTGATTGGAGGAAAGTATAAGGAGAGAAACCAGGGTTAACTAGTTTACACAAAGAGAGGCGGGTGTGGAATGCACTGCCAGGAGTGGTGGTAGAGGCAGATACATTAGGGATATTTAAGAAATTATTAGAAAGGCACACTTAGATAAACTGGAGAGCTATGTAGGTTAGATTGATCTTAGAACAGGTTAGAAGGTTGGCACAACATGGGCCAAAGGGTCTGTAATGTGCTGTAATGTTCTCTGTTCTCTGTTCTATATACACTACGCGACATCTGTTTTGAAAATAAATGAATCTAAACAACCGAACACACACTTGCAAATGGACAGCAACAAAAAAGGGTCAATATTTGCATTCATCTGCACCAGGGGTTCCCAACCTTATTTTATGCCATGAACTACTACCGTTAACAGAGAGGTCCATGGACCCCAGGCTAGGAACCTCTGATCTATACAGTTAACAACTCACCTGGTTATAAACCTAACTGATCTTCTAAGAGAAGAGATTCTGTAGATGCTGGAAATTCAGAGTAACACATACAAAATGCTGGAGGAACTCAGCACAAAGAAGCATCTATGGAGAAGAATAAACAGTTGATATTTCAGGTCAAGACCCTTCACTAGGACCCTTCTGCTCATCGTCTGATAGTATTAATCTCTGAGATTCCTCAGATACCACCTCAGGAATCCAGAGTTCTAGTGGGTTACCCCCTCATGCTGGCAGCTTATTGGTCACTCAGCTAGGGAGAGTTTCAGAGTCTGAAGTGCCTTCTGACCTATACCAGGTCCAACAAGCACTGAATCACAAAGGCATCTTGTACCTCATATCATGACAATCTGTACTAAATATTCTCTTTCACCATCTTTATAGGCGTTATGCATCTATACCAATCCATCTGCTTCCAGAACTTCCACAGCCTTCCAAATGAGCTATCAGGAAACGCTGAATTGGTCTGTCCATTACGGATAAAGCCCTCCCTACCAGTGAACACATCTGCATGGAGTGTAGTTGCAGGAAAGCAGCATCCATCATCAGGGATCCCAACCACTCAGGCCATGCTCCCTTCTTGCTGATGCCATCAGAAGAAGGTACGGAAACCTCAGGAAACACACCAACAGGTTCAGAAACAGCTATTACCACTCAACCATCAGGCTCTTGAACCAAAGAGGATAACTTCACTCAATTTCACTTGCCCCATCATTGAATTGTTCCCACAACCTATCATTTTCAAGGACTCTTCATCTCATCTTCTCCATAATTATTGTTTATTTATTCTTATTATTATTATTATTATTATTATTCTTTCTTTCTTTCTTTTGTATTTGCACATTGTTATCTTTTGCACTCTAGTTGATTGCCCATGTTGGTGCAGTCTTTCGTTAATTCTATTATGGTTATTACTCTATTCCGAATTTATTGAGTATGACTTCCAGGGTTTTATGCGGTGACATATAGGTACTTTGATAATAAATTTACTTTGAACTTTGAACTTTTGACTTCATTCCCTGGAGCATAGGAAAATGAGGGGAGATTTGATAGAGGTACACAAAATTATGAGGGGTATCGATAGGGTTAACGTAAGCAGGATTTTTCCACCGAGATTAGATGAGACTAGAACTAGAGGTCATAAGTTACGGGTGAGAAGTGAAATATTTAAGGGGAACCTAAGGGGATCTGCTTCACTCAGAGGGTGATGTTCGTTTGGAATGAGCTGCCAGTGGAAGTGATGAATTTGTGTTCAATTGTAGCATTTTGGATAAGGTCGTGGATGGGAAAGTGTATGAAGGGATATGGTCCAGGAGCTGGTCTATGGGACTAGGTAAAAGAACAGTTCGGCATTGGCTAGGGCATGTCTCTGTGCAGTAGCATTCTATGATTCTATGACGATTCTTCATAACCTGTTGTCAAATTGTTTGCCCAATTTCTTGAAGCTGCCTTGTTACCCCCTCTGGTTCCCTTGCTTTCCCTTCAGTGATCTTGGTATTTGAATTCATATTGGTTTATTATTGTCCCATATACCAAGGTGCAGTGAAAAGTTTCTCCTGCATTTTCTTACAGATCAAATCATTACATAGCACATTGAGCTGGAATGAGGTAAGAATCAGGGATTAACTATATTTGCCATATGCATTTACATGTATTAGGAATTTGCTGCAGTGTGTTGGCATGTCGGCAACAAACCACAATGTTCAACAATTACAAAGAATAATGGATTATATAAAATAAGTTAGGGGTGAAAGTATGGATAGGGAACAAAATTTGCATAGATACATAAATACCAGCATGAATTTACAATGTTAACAGCATTATCAGAAGTGGTTTAAAATGTTTACAGTGCAGCGCAGTGACAGGGGTAATAGATAGAGGTGGAGTAGGGGCGTCTAATTGGAATGGTGGATCAGATTAACTGCCTAGAGGAAGAAATTTTTCAGATGGTGCGAAGTTTTTGTTTTAATAGCCCTATAATGCTTTCCAGAAGGGAGCTTTTGGAAAATGAATCTTGAAGGTCCATAAAACAATAATATTGAAGAATAAAGTATAAAAGCATCCGGAAAGTGCAGTGCAGATAAACGATAAAGTGCAAGATCATAACGAGTTAGAATGTGAGGCCAGGAGTCCATCTTATCGTACCAGAGGTCCATTCAAGAATCCGATAACAGTGGGATAGAAGCTGTCCTTAAGCTTGATAGTACATGTTTTGTATCTTCTGTTCTGCCCAATGGGAGAGGGGAGAGGAGAGAATGTCCAGCATAGGTGTGATCTTTGATTATGCGCATTGCGGTACTGAGGCAACGAGAAGTTCTAATGGTGTCCATGGAGGAACGGCTGGTTTAAGACCTTAAGACACAGGAGTAGAATTAGGCCATTTGGCCCATTGAGTCTGCTCCGCCATTCTTACATGGCTACTTTATTATCCCTCTCAAACTCTTTCTCCTGCCTTTTCCCCGAACGGTAGAATAGGGAGAGTTTCTATGATGTACTGGACTGTGGCCATAACTATCTGTAGTTACTTACAGAGCAGTTGCCATTTTAAACCATTGTGCAACCAACCACGACTGCAGCCAGGTATTTTCTCTGTGGTGGAGAGGATATGCAGTTCAAAGGAGATGTGTGGGGCATGACTTTCCCACACCAATAGATTTGCAGTGTTTGATTCTTTTTGAATAAAATTCCACTGTGTACACCATAACCATTTACTTTGGATTGATTGGTGAGTGGATGTGCAAATAACTATTTTGGAAGAATTTGTAAAGGGGTTATTTATATCTGACATTTATCAAGATACTGATCCAAGCATAACATTTGTTGGCAAACCTGTTACATGTTGAACAGGAATTGACCATATTACGGCCGACCACATCACTGCATGGTGTGTGTGTCTGACTCAGCCGTGGTCGAATGGTAGAACAGACTTAATGTGACAAATGGACTAATTCTATTCCTACAGTATGTCTTATGGTTTAACTGCTGCTTTTCTTGTTTAACAATTAAAATATTCTCATATAAGAATATATATATATGTGTGTGTGTGCACACTTTTATTAAAGCACGACTTTTTTTAAAGACATGAGAAAGGGAATGATCAAATCCTATTTTTCCTTTCATTTCTAAAAAATAGCTGTCAGCAAATTGGTCTTGGTTGTATCCTCAAAATGCTGCCGGCACACAAAGTGTGATGGATCACTTGTGAAATGAGCTGCGTCACCCTGCACCCCACCTATTTGACACTAGCTTAATCACGGGACAACTTACTAAGTAACCTACTAACCAGTATGTCTTTCACTGTGGGAGGAAACTGGAGCACCCAAAGGAATACCATGCATTCACGGGAAGGATGCACAAACTTGTTACAGAAAAGGCCAGAACTGAACTCTGAGCTCCATCACCCTGAACTGTAATAGTCTCACACTAACCTCTACAATACTGTGGTACCCGATGTGCTCATGTAATCATTATCATCTTGTTTCCAATCATGTTTCACTTGGACACTTGTTTTCCATATTTTTAGTAAAAGCTTGCACTCAACATCAGCAAGACCAAGGAACCGATTGTGCATTTCAGGAAGGGGAAGTCGGGACGACACACACTAATCCTCACGTGGGGGAACGGGTGAGCAGCTTTAACTTCTAGGTCATGAGCATATCTGAGGATCTGCCCTGGGCCCCACACACTGATGTGATCACGTCAAGGGCATGCGAACAACTAGAGGAGATTAAGGAGATTTGGTACATCATGAAAGATTCTGGTAAATTTCTACAGATGTACCATGGAGTGCATTCTGACAGGTTGAATCACTGTATGGTACGAAGACTCCAATGCAAAGGACTCTAAGAGGCTTCAGAGGGGTGTAGCCTCAGCCAGTTCCATCAAAGGCACAACCCAGCCCACCAATGAGAACACTGGTGGCTCTAGAAAACCGGGATATGCCCTCTCCCCATCAGGAGCCTGAGTCCATACTCAAGGTCTTAGGAACAGTTTCCTCGACACTGACATCAAATTTCTGACTGTTCCAAGAATCCATATATACTACCTCACTAGTGCTCTTTTGCATTATTTATTTTTTATAGTAACTTACAATAATTTGTTCTTTTTCTGCACTGTACTGCTGCCATAAACCAACAAATTTCACAACTATTCAGTGAACCAAATTTAGTGATAGCAAGCCTATTTCTAGTTTTGAAAAAAAGTGGTTTTAAATCCCTATAATTTAAATATGTCCTGCAGTGCAGATATCTTCTGCAAAATATTCAGAAGCAACTATCATGCTAAAACTAGAGTGCAGGTTACAATGCAATTTCACTTTTGGATATTGAAGACATACATCTTTCCTGTAAAGTTTCAGAAGTCACTTGGCTAAGAGTCCACTCAACCGGCTGATTTATCTCACTCCTGTATGCCTCCCCATCACCATCTGACATTTTGCTAACAACAGCTGTGTCATCGGTGAACTTAAAGATGATGTTAGTGTTCTGCCTAGCCACACAGTCATGAGCAAAGCAACCATTGTTGATCGTGAGCTGGTGGTGAGAGTGTGAATGTCAGACTTTGGTTCACAAGGAGGCGTTGGCTCTGGGTAAGTTTCTGTTAAAGTTCCTTTTTTTTTACTGTGGCAGGGGTACTTAGTGTAGTTTAAATGGAAGTTGTGGCTTCTTCATGCTAGATGTTGGAGTCCTGGAAGATCAAGTGACTCCCAGAGAACTATATCTGTGTGAAGTGCATCCAGCTGCAGCTTCTTGAAGACCAGGTAGGGATCTGGAGCAGCAGCTGGATGACCTTTGGCTTGTAAGGGAGAGTGAGAAGATCACCGATCAGAGATACAGGGAAGTAATCACCTGGGGGAGGTATGACCTGTACAAAAGTGACGGGTTGTACCTGAACCTGAAGGGGACCAATATTCTCTTGAGCAGTTTTGTGGGAGCTGTTGGGGAAGGTTTAAATTAATTTGGCAGGGGGATGGGAACTGGAGTAAAGGGACTCAGGATAGGACGGATAGTAAAAAAAGTGAAACTAGTGTGGAGTCAGACTGTCAGGAAGGACAGGTAGATGATAAGACAAAATTGCACCCAGCAGGAGGAGTATCTATGCATTAGGGATGCAGAATCATAAAGGGTAGCAAATACAGTTCTCAAAGTGTTATATCTCAATGCATCGAGTATAAGAAATAAGGTGGATGATCTTGTTGCACTTTTACAGATTGTCAGGTATGATGTTGTGACTATCACTGAATCATGACTGAAGGATGTTTGCAGTTGGGAGCTGACTGTCTAAGGTTACACATTATATCGCAGGGATTGGAAGGCAGGCAGGGGGGATGGTGTGGCTCTGCTGGTAAAGGGTGATATCAAATCATTAGGAGGATGTGACATAGGATTGAAAGATGTTGTATCCTTGTGGGTTGAGTTAAGCAACTGCAAGGGTAAAAAGACCCTGATGGCAGTTCCCATTTCCAAACAGTAGCTAGGATGTGGACTACAGATTACAACAGAAAAAAGAAAAGGCATGTAAAAGGGCAATAATGTTATGATAGTCATGGGAGATTTTAGCATACAGGTAGATTGGGAAAATCAGGTTGGTAATGAATCTCAAGAGATTGAATTTGTTGAATACCTATGAGATAGCATTTAGAACAGTTTGTTATTGGACATACAAGAGGATCAGCTATACTGGATTTGGTTTTATGTAATGAACCGAAAGGTAGAGGAACCCTTAGGTGGCAGCGATCACAAAATGATTGGGTTTAACTTGAAGTTTGATAGGGAGTAAGTAAGGTATCACATAGCAGTATTTCAGTGGAGTAAAAAATGAAATATGAAAGCAAGCTAGCAAACAATATCAAGGTGGATAGAAAAAGCTTTTTCAAGTATATAAAAAATAAAAGAGAGATCAGCGTGAATAGAGGTCTACTAGAAAATGAGGCTGGAGAAATAATAATGGGGGACAAGGAGATTACAGGAGGGGACAGCCTCAGAGTAGAGGGACATCCATTTAAAACAGATGTGGAAAAATTTCTTTAGCCAAAGGGTGCTGAATTTGTGAAAGTTGTTACCACAGGCAGCTGGACTGAAGGTGTTGTATTTGAATGTGCACAGTATACAGAATAGATTGGGAAAATCAGGTTGGTGCTGGATCCCAGGAAGGGGAATTTCTAATGTGCCTACAAGATGGCTTTTTAGAGCAGCTCATAGTTGACCCCACTAGACGATCAGCTATTCTGGATTGGGTGTTGTGCAACGAACCAAAACTGATAAAAGAGCTTAAGATAAAAGAACTCTTAAAGCAAGTGTCATAAAATTATCGAATACACCCTGAAATTTGAGAAGGAGAAGCTAAAGTCAGATGTATCAGTATTATAGTGGAGTAAAGGGAATTACAGAGGCATGACTGCAGACTTGGCTAGAATTAACTGGAAAAGAACACTGGCAGGGATGACAACACAGCAGCAATGGCTGGAATTTCTGGAAGCAATTCAGAAGACACAGGACATATACATCCCAAAAAGGAATAAGTATTCTAAAGGAAAGATGACATGACCGTAGCTAACAAGATACATCAAAGCCAACATAAAAGCCGAAGAGAGAGCATATCATAGAGCAAAATTTAGTGGGAAATTAGATGTTTGCAAAATTTTTAAAAACCAACAGAATGCAACTAAAAATGTCACTAAGAAGGTAAAGATGGAATACAAAAGTAAGCCAACCAGTAAGATTGAAGAGAATACCAAACGTTTCTTCAGATATATAAAGCATAAGAGAGAGGCAAAAGTAGATAAGAGACCTCTGGAAAATGATGTTGGAGATGTAGTAATGGCAGATGAACTGAATAAGTATTTTGCATTAGTCTTGATGAGGCTGTGTAACAAGCTATGAGCCCATGGTATTACAGTAAAATGCTGGCACGGATAAAGCAGTGGCTGATTGGCAGGACGGAAAGAGTGGGAATAAAGGGAGCCTTTTCTGACTGGCTGCCAGTGACTAGTGGTGTTCTACAAGCAATGTGTTGAGACCGATACTTATTACGTTATATGTCAATCATTTGAATGATAGAATTGATGGCTTTGTTGCAAAGTTCTCAGACAATATAAAGATAGTTGGAGGGGCAGGTAGTTTTGAAAACTTAGAGAGGCTACAGAAGGAGTTATACAGATTAGAAGAAGGGGAAAAGAAATGGCAGATGGAATACAGTGTCAGGATATGGACATGTGCTTTGGTAGAAGAAATGAAAGGGCTGACAATTTTCTAAATGGAGAGAAAATACAAAAAACTGAGGTGCAAAGAGACTTGGGTGTCATTGTGCAGGATTCCTAAAGATTAATTTACAAACAAGACAAAATCTGCAAATGCTGAAAATAGCAGGAACTTAGCAGGCCAGGCAGCATCTTTGGAAAAGAGTACAGTCGACATTTCAGGTTGAGATCCTTCATCAGAGCTGGCAAAAAAAAAGAGGAAGAAACAGAGTAAGCAGGCTGGGGGAGAGAAGGAAAAACACAAGGTGATAGGTGAAACTGGAAGCAGGGGTGGGGTGAAGTAAAGAGATGGGAAGTTTATGGGTGAAAGAGATACAGGGCTGGAGAAGAGGGAAACTGATAGGAGTGGATAGAAGGCCATGGAAGGAAGAAAAGGTGGAAGAGCACCAGAGGGAGGCGATAGGCATGTAAGGGGGTAAGGTGAGAGAGGGAAAAGGGAATGGGGAATAGTAAAGAGGGGGGCCATTACCGGCAGTTCAAGAAATTGATGTTCATGCCATCAGGTTGGAAGCTACCCAGACAGAATATAAGATATTGTTCCTCCAATCTGAGTGTGGCCTCATTGCGACAGTAGAGGAGGCCATAGACTGACAAGCTGAAAAGGGAATGGGAGGTGGAAGTAAAATGGGTGGCCACTGGAGATTCTGTTTTTTTCTGGCGGACAGAGCATAGGTGCTTGGCGAAGTGATCTTCCAATCGACATCGGGTCTCACTGAGAATATCGGATACAGTAGATGACCCCAATAGACTCACAGGTGAAGTGCTGCCTCACCTGGAAGGACTGTTTGGGACCCTGCATGGTCGTGAGGGAGGAGGTGTAGGGGCAGATGTAGCACTTGTTCCGCTTGCAAGGATAAGTGCCAGGAGGGAGATCAGTGGGGAGGGACGAATGGATGAGGGAGTCGTGTAGGGAGCAATCCCTGTGGAAAGCAAAAAATGGGGGGAGGGAAAGATTGGTGGTAGGATCCCATTGGAGATGGCAGAAGTTATGGAAAATTATATGCTAGCCACAAAGGCTGGTAGGGTGATAGGTGAGAACAAGAGGAACCCTATCCCTGGTGAGGTGGTGGGAGGATGGGGTGAGGGCAGACATGCATGAAATGGAGGAGATTGGTTGAGGGCAGCCTTGATGGTGGAGGAAGAGAAACCTCTTTCTTTGACGAAGGAGGACATCTTCATTCAGGAATGAAAAGCCTCATCCTTAGCGGAGATGCAGTAGAGATAGAGGAATTGAGAGAAGGGGATGACATTTTTACAAGTAACAAGGTGGGAAGAGGTATAGTCCAGGCAACTGTGAGAGTCCGTGGGTTTATAATAGACATCGATGGATAAGTTGTCTCTGGAGATAGACAGCAAGATCAAGAAAGGGGGGGAGGTGTTGAAAATGGATCAGGTAAATTTGAAGGAACGGGGGAGGTTGGACGTTGAAGTTGATGAGCTCAGCATTGATGCAGGAAGCAGCACCAATGTAGTCATTGATGTAGCAATGGAAAAAACGGGAAGTGACAACAGTGTAAGCTCGGAACATAGACTGTTCCACGTAGCCGACAAACAGGCAGGCATAGCTGGGATCCATGTGAGTGCCTATGGCTACCCTTTTGTTTGAAGGAAGTAGGAGAAGCCAAAGGAGAAATTATTGAGAGTGAGGACAATTTCCGCCAGACAGAGGAGAGTGGTGGTGGAGGGGAACTGGCTGGGTCTGGTGCCCAGAAAGAAATGGAAAGCTTTGAGGCCTTCCTGGTGGGGGATGGAGGTGTATAGAGACTGGACATCCATGGTGAAAATAAGATGCTCGGGGCCAGGCAATGTGAAAACATTGAAAAGATCAAGAGTGTGTGAAGTGTCACAGGTGTAGATAGGAAGGGACTGACCGGGGGAGTAAAGCTGTATTGAGACATGCAGATATGAGTTCACTGGGGCAGCAACAAGCAGAAACAATGGGTGTACCTGGACAGGCACGTTTGTGGATCCTGGGTAGGAGGTAGAAACAGGAAGTGTGGGGTGAGGGACTATGAGGTTGGTGGCAGTAGATGGGAGGTCCCTAGAGTTAATAAGGTCAGTGATGGTGTGGAAGACAATGGCCTGGTGCTGCTCACTGAGGGGGTAAGTAAGAGAAGATATCTGACAGTTGTCACTGGGCCTCAGCAAGGTAGATGTCAGTCCGCCAGACTACTATAGCACCTCTCTTCCTCTCTTATCTGCGGTTTTGATGGTAAGGTTAGGATTGGTACAGTGGGAGTGGAGAGCTGGGTGTTCGGAAGGAGTGAGGTTAGAATTTGTGAGAGAAGTAGTGAATTTGAGATGGTTGATATCCCATTGGCAGCTGGTAATGGGAAGAACCAGAGCAGGTAGAAGCCTAGAGCAGGGTGTCCAGGAAGAGGAGAAGGGTTGAAGACAGGAGAAGGGGTCATCAGTGTGGGGTGAAAAGTTTGCAAGTTAGGTCTGTGGTGAGGAAGGCAAATGTGATGTTAACATTTATTTCAAGAGGACTAGAATATAAAAGCCAGGATGTAATGCTGAGACTTTATAAAGCAATGGTAAGGTCTCACTTGGAGTATTGTGAGAAGTTATGGGCCTCTTATCTTAGAAAGGATGTGCTGACACTGAAGAGGGTTCAAAGAGGTTCATGAAAATGATTCCAGGATTGAATGGATGTCGTATGAAGAGCGTCTGATGTTGTTTATGTTGCTTATGTTGTTATGTGTTGATTCCTTAAGGTTGTTATGGCCGGGGGTAGTGTGTAGAGGGACAAGCTCCCACTTCCTATTAGAACCATTGTCAGTGTGCTAAATGAAGCAAAAACAACAAACATTGAAGCCTACATCATCAAGAACCAACTGTGTTTTGTGATATCACACCGGAGGAAATATTGTATCATTTCTTAATGCATGCATTACGAAATGACAATAAAAAAGGTCTGTGTGTCTTCATAATCTAAATCTAAGATGGAGAGCTCATGTTGTTCGGAGGAAAGACGAACGTCTGCCGAAACAAATCTTCTACTCCCAGCCTAAAGAAGGCAAACGTAAAAGAGGCAGAAAACAGAAGAGATTCAAAGACGTCTTAAAAGCCAACATGAAGAAACGTAACATCGACATCAACAATTGGGAAACCAATGCCAAGGACAGGAAACTCTGGCAAGCCGTCATCCGACAAGGAACAGCAACTTTCACAGCTAACAGATGTGCAGAATTAGAAGAAAAGAGAAGAAAATGGAAAAAGAGGCAGCAACAACCAAAGCCCGATCTGCCATCTGGAACTACCTGTCCTGAATGCGGAAGAGTTTTCAAAGCCAAGACTGGACTCATAAGTCACTTGAGAGCCCATAAGTAGATCAACAGAATGAAGACCATTATCCTCAACCTCGAGGGATTGCCACGACGATGACCTATTAAATGCTGCCAATGGCCTGCACCTCAAATAGCCTCTGACAACCAAGTCCGGCTCCCGGCCTTCTCTTGTGGCTGAGCTACTAAGCCCAGTGGGAATGCTTTTACTGAAAGGAGAAAGACAAAGGCAGGTCATTGTCACTTAAAAACCAATTGCTTCACACACATGGGGCTCATCTGGGAGGAAATCTCTGATTCCAAACTTCCGCTCCTTTGCAGATATACCCAATCATGGGGAAGGCTTCAGGAGTAAACCCTGAGGGAAAAATCTGGAGCTGAAGTAACTAAGGCGATCCAATGTTGAATTCAATGCTGACTGGCAACTCCTGCAATGCAGCTGGTGCCAAACTGTACCAGTGTCTGCCATTCCTTTGGATTCATCGACTGTGTGGAAAGGGGGATTCTGCTACATGGGCAGCAGTTTGCTCTACATATTATACTGCCCTGGCTTGCCTATCATGTACACAGCCATGTTTGACCCTGACCAACAGAACCCTCATTTTTGTTCTGTTTTTTTGTGCTGATATTGCATGGAACGTGGTGTGCATGTGATGTGGTGCCAGAATGTGTGGTGATGCTTACGAGCTGCCACCAGCACCCCCTTCAGTTGTGTTGGGTGTTAACACAAATGACACATATTTCAATGTATGTTTCAAAGTACACATGACCAATAAATCTGAATCTGAGAAAGAGATCCTGAATAAGAGAGTCTGCAGGTACTGGAAATCCAGAGCAACACACATAAACTGCTGGAGGAACTCAGCAGGTCAGGCAGCATCTATGAAGGGGAGAAAAGTTACAATGTTTCAGGCCGAGACCCTTCATCAGGACCAAAAAGAAAGGGGTAAGAAGCTGGAATAAAGTTTGTCAGGGTAGACATATATCGTAGAGACTTCACAGAGCAGAAAAATAACAAACACAAGAGATACTACAAATGCTGGAAACCTATTCTGGATTTATGGACATGAAGCCGAAGGTCCTTTGGTTCCTCCACACTGCAAAGTATCCTGCCACTAACCCTGTATTCTGCCTGTAAATTCAACTTTCCAAGTGAATCACTTCATACTTTTCTGCATTGAACTCAATCTGCTTTGAAAACTGAACGTCTTTTTTGCCATATCCATAAGAAGTCTCAACTCCACATACCACAAAATAAACCTAAGGATTTTTATACATAAAAACTTTGATTACGAAATCAGTGGCCACTTTTTTTGGTACACCTGTACACACACTCATTAATGCAAATATCTAATCAGCCAATAATGTGGCAGCAACTCAATGCATAAAAGCACGCAGACATGGTCAAGATGTTCAGTTGTTACTCAGACTAAACATCAAAATGGGGATGGAATGTGTAGAGTGACTTTGACTGTGGAATGATTGTTGGTGCCATACAGGGTGGCTTGATTATTTCAGAAGCTACTGATCTCCTGGGATTTCCACACACAACGGTATCTTGAGTTCATGGGGAATTGTGCAGAAAACAAAGAACATTCAATCCAGTGAGGGGCAGTTCTGTAGGTGAAACACCTTGTCGATGAGAAAGGTCAGAGGAGAATGGCTAGACTGGTTCAAGCCGACAGGAAGGCAGCAGTAACTTAAGTAACCACACGTTGCAACAGTGGCAAGCAGAAGAGCATCTCTGAATGCACAACTAGCCGAACCTTAAAGTGGATGGGCTACAACAATAGGAGGCATCTATGGAGGGGAATAAAGAGAAGACATCTCAGACTGAGACCATTCATCAGGACCAAAATGGAAGGGGGAAGAAGCCAAGATAAGAGGTTTAAAGCTTGTCAGGGTAGAAATACATCATAGAGACTTCACAGGGGATCAGAAAATCATAAACGCAAGAGATTCTGCAGATACTGAAAACCACTTTATTAGATACTGGAGATATCTAATAAAGTGGCCACTGAGTGAATATTTTCTTCTCTTAGAGCAGACATTAATCTCTCTCCGAATGTATGAGCCGAAGTTCTACTTAATTACATTCAAAGTGCCCTCCAGAATTTGGGAGCATGTTATTCACTATCTCAAATAAATTGTGTTAAAACCTTATTCCATCCCTTTGTAAATGATATCACTCTCTGGAGCTGTTAAGTTAATGAGTGTGCAATATTGCTTGGAGCTGATTTCTGAAAGAAGTAGAACTTTCTGACACTCCTGAATACCTGCACGTTATCAGCAATCTTCCACCTCAACCACGAGCTGCCAAAAGCATCCTTCACCTCGTCATCAGATGTGAAGGATGCATACAGCTTGCTTTATATCTTCAGGTTGACTGTGAAGCTTCAATCACCATTTTCTTTTCCTGCTACAAATCAAGTCACCATTTTCAAGTCACCTGTGTGTTACTAATTTCATTCTTTGTTTCTGCCACATTTTGGAAACCCAGGCTTTCTTCCTTGTTTTAATTTGGCAACAGAAATCTTGGTTTAAGGTCAGCTATTTACTTTGGGTTCTCCAAGTGGACCACAACCTTGTTGCAGGGTCTGCAGGCTTGCGTGCCTCAGTGACCTGGAGAGATATGTTGGCTGGAGTCAGATCTTTATGCTTTGGCTCTTAGTAGGGTCACCCAAGCCAAACAGGTCGGAAGGTAGAGGGCAGACTAAGAGTGGCCCACTCGTCTCTAGATTCAGGGGTTCAGCTCAGGGCTAACAACCCTGACTGGTAAAACCAAATTATTTCAAAAACAGCAATGAAGATTCCTGGTACCTCCATGTATCATGGTATTCCTGAGTCTCCACCCAGGACCTGTGTGATTGACAGTAGTGAAAACCGAGAGGAAGCTACTGACACGATGAAGGAAGCCTTGAACACCACCAGAGATGGAGAACCTTCATTGCTGTGCTGACGGGAGGAGAAGATGGCGGCGCGCCTGCGTGTGCGCAGCCCTCCAGTGAAAAATGATATCGTACCTGTTAAATAGGGGCCGTGGACAATTCTGATTTGATGGAGAATGGACGTGAAAGCACAGAGGAACATCTGGAGAAACTTCTGAAACGCTCATTTGCTGCTGTCATTACTGCGTGGTCGGGAATCTTTCGGAGGGTAGGCCTCAAAATCCCCGGCCTTGCCTGCTTTTGGCAACCGAGAAGGAGGTCGAATCGTTCGGACAGAGATGGCGCTCAGTACTCGGTGTCGGAGAGCTGATCAGAGCTCGAAGTTTTAGGATGTCTCAGAGCCGGATTGTGGTCGGCATGGCAGGAAGAGTTTTCCTTCCTTCTCCCGTCTGTGTGAGATGTGGGACATTTGAGAGACTTTGAACTTTACTGTACTCATGGACTTCTTCATCAAGTTATGGTATTGTTACACTGTTGTAACTGTATGTTATAATTATGTGGTTTTGTCAATTTTTTCAGTCTTGGTCTGTCCTGTGTTTTGTGATATCACACCGGAGGAAATAATGTATCATTTCTTAATGCATGCATTACTAAATGACAATAAAAGAGGACTGTGTGTCTTCATAATCTAACACCAGGGGCATAATGGGCAGCAAGTAAGTGACATAGTGAGTGGCAGGGAGGGGACACATCTCTACCAAAGGAGGTGTAGGGTACTCCTTCCCTCTGCAAGCCCAGAGGTCACTTTGGGCAAGGTGTAACACCTGTTTACCCCAACCCCAATTAGGGTCTTGTGGGAGCATGGGAGCAGATGGTGGATGGTCGTATAAACTGCTGGTGCATATCACAAATCCTGGTTATGTGACCACTGATGCCAGACATTCTCTGAAGGTAATTGATAATGGCTGGGGTCATCCGCCTTGTAACAAACCTGCCCAGAAGAAGGCAATGGGAACTCACTTTTGTCGAAAAATTTGCCAAGAATAATCAAAGACATGGAAAGCCCATGTTTGCCTACATCATACAACATAGCACATTACAGACAGACTTACTTACTTAAGCCACCACCCCTACTGTGGCGTAGACTGCCAACAACAGCTTCTCAGAGTCCTGTGTCCTGGGCCAGTCTTTCAAATTGTCCCCATGTGCAACCCATCTTCGAAAATCCTTCCTCGCCCAGTGGTGAGGTCTTTGGAGGTTCATTTGGAGTCTCTATAGCTCCAAATTTTTATGAGATGAGGCTGTCTGACATCATTAGTATGGAGTCTGTACTTCCTCTCCATGGAACACATGGGTTTCCTCCAGGAGTTCCAGTTCCCTCCCACAATCCAACAGTGTACTGGTGAGTAGGTTAATTGGTGATTGTAAATTGTCCTGTGAGTAAATTGGGGTTAACTTGAGGAAATGCTGGGCAGTATTGTTCAAAGGGCCAGAAGGGCCTATTCTGTGCTGTATCGCAATAAATAAAAATGTGAAAATGATTGTCAGTAGTTGTAGCCAAGGTGATTTGGGTTTGTTATGGAGTTCATGGCTCATATTCACAGAGCATGTTTCCCTGGGTTTGGATTCTTTTTGCAGTACGAGCATTGCTTCTATCTGCAACTTCTTAATCCCCGCTTCTGACAGAGGTTAGTGAATCTCTACCTCAGAGAGCTACTGAGTTTAGCTGAGTAGAAAGGTTTGAAGTGGAAATAGATGAATTATTGAAAGATCAGGGAATAAAGACAATGGGGAACTAGAACAGAGAAGAGTTGGTGGCTAGGCAGATTACCAACTCATTGAGATGTTGAGCCAGGCTCAAGAGACCAATACATCTACCCCTGCTTCTGTTTTCTTCTGCTTTTGGGTTAAGCAACTTTTTTTTGTCTTTGTTCACTTGCTATTTATATTCACTTTTCATCTCTTCTTGATGTGATGAAACCATAATTAAAAGATTAAAGATTGACTTTATTTGTCAGATGTTTGTTGAAACATATAATGAAATATGTTGTTTGCGTCCATGACTAACACAGTCAGAGGAAGTTCTGGGGGCAGCCTGCAAGTGTTGACAGGCTTCTGGCGCCAACATTATATGTCCACAACTTACTAGCCTTAAACACTACGTCTTTGGCAAGTAGGAGGAAGACAATGCACCTGGAGGAATCCTGTGCAGTGATGGGAAGAACATACAAGCTCGGGACAGGCTGGGGCAGAAATGATCCCCGATTGCTGGTGTTCTAAAGCATTGCACTGACCACTGTGATACAAAGCCAGCCTCTATATACCCTCTTCTCATTCTTAATAGATCAGTTCCGCTTCTGATTCTAATTCCGTTTTGTTTTTAAAATTAGCTATTGCTGATTTGGAACATAATACCACGGAATCAGACCTTTGGCCCACCTAGGCAGTGCCCACTGTTTAGCACAGTGAGCTGATCCTATCTGCCTGCATTTGGCCCATAGCTCTCTATAGCAGTTCAAAACTTCCAAAGTAAATTTATTATCAAAGTACATATATGTCACTGCATACAACCCGGAGGTTCATTTTCCTGTCGGCATACTCAGTAAATCTACAGAATAGTAACTATAACAGGATCAGTGAAAGATCAAGTAGAGTGCAGAAGACAAAATATTGTGCAAATGCAAATGTAAATAAACAGCAATAAATAATGAGAACATGAGATAATAAACTAGAGTCCTTTTAGTGAGATCATTGGTTATTGGAACATCCCAATGGATGGGCAAGAGAACATTTTGCCTGATGGTTGAGGGGTAGTAATTGTTCCTGAAGCTGGTGGTGTGAGTCCTGAGGCTCCTGTACCTTCTAGCAGAGAGAAAAGAGCATGGACAGGATGGTGGTGATCACTGACGATGGATGCTGCTTTCCTACGACAGTGTTTCATGTAGATGTGCTCAATGATTGGGAAGGCTTTACCCGTGATATACTGGGCTGAGTCCACTACATTTTATAGTGGCTACCTCTCCTATCCATGCACTTATCAAAATGGCTTCTAAACGTTGCTAATGTTGTGCCTTGACCACTATTTCTGGCAGCTCGTTCCAAATGGACATCATCCTTTGTGTGAAGAAGCTGCCCTTGGGGCCGCTTTTGAATCTCTTGTCTCTGATCTTGAGCTTCCATGCTTTAGTTTTTCGCACCCCTTCAGTGGGAATAAGGTGATGTGCTTTTGGCCTGTCTATACGCCTCCTCCCTCAATCTCCATCTCCCACTTTCCAAAGTATAAATCCTCTTCTGTTTATGTTTATGAACCTGTTGTCCACTAACAAGCGTGTATATTATTGATTATTGTTACGTACCCCGTAACTGGGTTGCCAAACCAGCAGAAATGGATCACTCAGTTGGAGTCTGGAGTACTAGAACTAAGAAAGTTTTATTAAAGAAACAAGCAACACAGTAATCGAAAGGATAATAAATGCAACAATTCAACAATGATAACCACACATGTGCACAGAATTAAGATAACAGCATCAATCAAGCTCT
Organism: Mobula hypostoma; assembly: GCF_963921235.1. Taxonomy (NCBI): domain Eukaryota; kingdom Metazoa; phylum Chordata; class Chondrichthyes; order Myliobatiformes; family Myliobatidae; genus Mobula; species Mobula hypostoma. Next base: position 9,673,093 of record NC_086112.1, on the reverse strand, counting down.
ATCGTTGTCTAGGGGTAAATGACCAATTTCAAAATGACTCAAAGTTCAGTCCAGTTTGTAGTTCAGTTCGCAGTAATCGTTGCCATGGCGATGGACAAGGTGGGGGAAGAGAGACAGAATAGGAACAACTGATCATTCAGAACACTGCTTCACTCACAGACCAGCGGGATGGCTCACAGACCAGCGAGATGGTTCACAAACAGCTTTTGGGCGGGTCCTTGGTGATGTCACCTGAGGTCACCGACTGTGACCCCTCCTCCAGATGCGGTCGATCCTCTGCAGTGAACCCGGCACCCAGGCAAGGGCGGACACACACCGGGTTCCCGCTGATCGTACCTTTCCACCCTTGTCGTTGTCCGGTACTTCTCACCCACTCGTGAGAGGCGCACCGCTTCCAGGGTCTCGTTACCTCGGGTGGCGTGTGTGTCTGTCTTAGCGAACCTGTCCCTTTTTATCCCCCTGCTGGGGTATCGCCTGTCCATCACTTCAAACAGTTCAGGGTTCAAAGGGGGGAGCCGCTCCAGACAGCTCTTCCTCCCACATCCCTTCATTACACATCTCCAGACGCTGCTCCATTGTTCCTTATCTCTCCTTCCCCTGAGGGCAGGTGGCAGACCAACTGCTGATGCCACTGATGCTAGCCCAGGCCAGCAAACATCTTAATTTTATGTGTATTCTCGTAACACTTCCCCCCTTTAAGGATTTTTACCGGGAGGTAAAAATTACAAACATGACTACATTATCTGATACATACACAATATACATCTTTAACAGTTATTTAGCTAATACAGAGAATTTGAAGCTGTCAACACCTTGACAGACAGTCATCACATTGTCTGTTCCTTTTACACGTGTTATTAATAATCCCTTAGACCAGGCTCCAACTCAGCAAACTTCATAGTGGCCAAAAACACTGATGAATTGCGACCAATGTAACCTCTCATTTGGTTTTGTCCCGGACCACAATAACAAGGGTCGTCCCATTCCGACTCAGTTTTCTCTCGCAAGGGCTTAGTAGGAGGGGGACGGGTATTGACCGCAGAGTTATTGCAAAACTTCCTGCAGTACCCCACCATCTCCAAAAGCCTTCTGAGGGCCCTCTTGTCTGTCGGGGTTGGGAGGTCAGCGATAGCCTGCACTGTAGCTTGCATCACTGCCAGCTGCCCCTGTGTCACCACAATTCCCAGGTAAGTGACCTTCGTGTGGCCGAATTCATTTTTTCCAAGGCTCACTATCACGCTGGCTTCAGACAGCCGTATTAAATTGCCAATACACACCTCTGTGTTCATCAGCCCTTTAGTCACTGAATTACTCGAAAAATATGGGTGTTGTTTGCTTGGCTGCCCTATTGTAACCACAATCACCCAACGTCCCAGTTCTTTGCATTTCCTCGGGACAATCAAACACATAGGTGCGAGTCGTTTAATTACTCCTTCGGGGATTAAGGGAGAGACCTTATCAGTAGACCTGGCCAAAAGAATAGCCTTCTCCCATCTGACCGATCCCATCCTAATCTTTTCAAAATGGTTTTTTCCTCTTAGCAGGGGGCCCCTAGCTTCATTGATTTCCACGCTAACACCGACTAGGTTTGTTAGCATATCAAAAGCCGGTGACCGTCTCAGTTCGCGTCGGTCATGATCAATAACATTCTTCCCCCTGGGCAGCCGGTAAATCTCTTTCATGATTCCACCAACTGTTTCCCCCAGCACCGCAAAATGTCCACCGGGGGGTACCTCGTGGGCCATGTTAAAAACCTCATCCCCGTAACTCTTTTGCACCACCCCCCACTCCTCATCTGCGGATGCTGTACTTGATTTCCCTTTCTTCCTTAGCACTTCCTCATCCGCACAATAGCTTGTCAAGGCTGTGTCAGAGAGAGCGGTCTCGGCAAAAACCATCAGCCCCTCGTCTCGCTCCTGCGTCTGCACAAATTCTTTCCTGGCTACTGCTACGTCCGTCCCAGCTCCCTCACTACCTCTTATCTCACTACACCCTGTCTCATACAAGGTTGGCAGAAATGTTTCAGCCAAATTCACCATCGCGGGCGGGGCCTCCATGCTGGCAGGCTGACCCGTCAATCTCATGACTGGGAACACGATCCCTCCGGCGATGTCATTACCGAGCAAGACTTCCACGTCTTTCATCGGTAATTCGGACCTCACCCCAATCGTGACTAGTCCAGAGACCAGGTTGCTCTGTAAATGTATCTGGTGCAAAGGGACTGACTCTGTCCCTTCCCCAACACCTTTGACCTCTACCTCCCCAGTCTGGGTCTCTGAGCTAAACTCTAATACACTCTTCAGTATTAGTGACTGACACGCTCCCGTGTCTCTCCAGATCCGCACTGGAACTGGTTTTAACCTCTCCTTCACTGACACCAGTCCGGCCGAGATAAACCTCTCGCGCCCTTCCTGGACTTTTTCAGACCTGTCCTTCCCTAGCGGTTCGCTTAACAGCTCAATACAGCCATTCAAAATTTCCGCTTTTCCTTTCCCCGTCTCCTTCCTTGGGGCAAAGCACCTGGACGCAAAGTGTCCGACTTTCCCACAATTATAACAGACGACTCCAGGAGACTTCCTACCAGACTGCTCCCGGTCTACTTTATCCTTTTCACTAGTCCCCGGCTTACTTTCTGACTTTTCCGGTGGACTCCCCCCGCCGTCCTGACTACCCTTCTGGTAGCCTTTACTCGGGGCAACCTTCATTTTATGCGTCAACGCATACTCATCCGCTAACTTAGCAGTTGCGGCTAACGTGGCTGCCTCTTTCTCATCGAGGTAGGGTCTCATACCCTCAGGGACACAACCTTTAAACTGCTCAATCAGAATCAGCTGCAGCAGTCTGTCATAATCCCCCTCTACCCCTTTCGAGGCGCACCAACGCTCACAATATGTTTGCATCTCGCGAGCAAACTCCAAATACGTGCGGTCCCACCGCTTCCTCGCATTCCGGAACCTCTGCCGGTATGCCTCCGGGACCAACTCATAAATCCTGAGGATGGCCTCCTTCACCACCTCATACTTCTGGGCATCTTCCGCGGATAAAGCGGAGTAAGCTTGTTGGGCCTTCCCTTTCAGTACACTCTGAAGTAAAACAACCCACTTATCCCTCGGCCAGTCCTGACTTATAGCTACTTTTTCGAAGTGGAGAAAGTACCGATCCACATCGGTATCGTCAAATGGGGGAACCAGCCTAACCTCCTGGGTCGCCCGGAACCCTCCACCTTGGTTCGGCACGAGCCCCTGCTCGGCCCTTATCTTTAACTTCTCCAGCTCAAATTCCCTTTCCCTCTGTTTCTCCTCTCTCTCCAACTGTCTGTCCCTCTCTCTCTCTTCTCTCTCCAACTGTCTTTCTCTCTCTTGCCTTTCTACCTCTTTCTCTCTCTCCCGCCTTTCTAACTCTCTCTCTTTCTCCTGCCTTTCTAACTCTCTCTCTTTCTCCTGCCTTTCTAACTCTCTCTCTTTCTCCTGCCTTTCTAACTCTCTCTCTCTTTCTCCTGCCTTTCTAACTGCCGTACCCGGAACTCGTGCTCGAGTCTCAGTTTTTCAAGCTGTACCTGTACCGCGTCTCCAGCAGGTTTTTCAATAGACACCTCCCCCAGCTCACCTTGGGGAAACACACCTTTAGATACATAGTGCTCTACAATAGCTCTGTGTATCTCCTCTCTCCTCATTGTCGACTTCACCTTAGCAAGATTCACCCGTTTTGCCACAGCTATCAATTCCGATTTCCTGGCATCCTCTAATGCCTCCAAGGTCGGCGCCTTTATAAATTCCTCAACCTCCATTTCTGCTGTTTGTCTTTTCTTTCTTTCGGGAATTTTAACCCAATCAATTTACTCCGTCCCAAATTTAGCGTTCAAAATCGCGGACGAGAACCCCACTTATGTTACGTACCCCGTAACTGGGTTGCCAAACCAGCAGAAATGGATCACTCAGTTGGAGTCTGGAGTACTAGAACTAAGAAAGTTTTATTAAAGAAACAAGCAACACAGTAATCGAAAGGATAATAAATGCAACAATTCAACAATGATAACCACACATGTGCACAGAATTAAGATAACAGCATCAATCAAGCTCTATCGTTGTCTAGGGGTAAATGACCAATTTCAAAATGACTCAAAGTTCAGTCCAGTTTGTAGTTCAGTTCGCAGTAATCGTTGCCATGGCGATGGACAAGGTGGGGGAAGAGAGACAGAATAGGAACAACTGATCATTCAGAACGGCTTCACTCACAGACCAGCGAGATGGTTCACAAACAGCATTTGGGCGGGTCCTTGGTGATGTCACCTGAGGTCACCGACTGTGACCCCTCCTCCAGATGCGGTCGATCCTCTGCAGTGAACCCGGCACCCAGGCAAGGGCGGACACACACCGGGTTCCCGCTGATCGTACCTTTCCACCCTTGTCGTTGTCCGGTACTTCTCACCCACTCATGAGAAGCGCACCGCTTCCAGGGTCTCGTTACCTCGGGTGGCGTGTGTGTCTGTCTTAGCGAACCTGTCCCTTTTTATCCCCCTGCTGGGGTATCGCCTGTCCATCACTTCAAACAGTTCAGGGTTCAAAGGGGGGAGCCGCTCCAGACAGCTCTTCCTCCCACATCCCTTCATTACACATCTCCAGACGCTGCTCCATTGTTCCTTATCTCTCCTTCCCCTGAGGGCAGGTGGCAGACCAACTGCTGATGCCACTGATGCTAGCCCAGGCCAGCAAACATCTTAATTTTATGTGTATTCTCGTAACATTATTAATTCCAATACAGAAGATACTTTGATGGAAAGTTTTAAAAGAATATCAGAATCAGGTTTAATATTCCTGGTGTATGTTGTGAAATTTACAGCAGTACTGTACATTGCAATACATAATAATATAAAGTGGAAATTACACTAAGAAGTGTATATATATATTTAAATCGTTAAATTAAATAAATAATGCAAAAATATTTTTAAAAAGTAGCGAGGTAGTGTTCACGAATTCAATACCCATTCCAAAATCTGCTGGCAGAGCGGAAGCAGCTATTCCTGAATTGTTGAGTGTGCATCTTCAGGCTCCTGTACATCCTATCTGATGGTAAAAACGAGAAGAGGGCAAGTCCTGGGTGATGGGGTTCTTAATGATGGATGCTGCCTTTTTGAGGTATCTCTCCTTGAAGATGTCCTGGATGCTGAGGAGTCAATGGCATCACATCAATTGTAGACCTATTGTGGTGATAGGCAAATTGCAGTGGGTCTGGGGTCCTTGCTTAGGCCGGAGTTGATCCTAGCCATAATGAACCTCTTAAAGTACTTCTTCACCATAGATGTGAGTGCTAGTGGGTGATAGTTGCTAAGGCAGCTCATCCTGCTCTACTTGGGCACTGGTATGACTGTTGACCTTTTGAAGCTGATGAGAACTGCTGACTGAAGCAGGTGCCATCTTGTTGGTTGGCACAGGTTTTCAAATCCCTACCAGGTACTCCATCAGGGCTTGTTGCCTTGCGAGGGTTTAGCCTCTTGAAAAGAAGTTCTGACATTGGCCCCCGAGACAGAGATCACAGGGTCACAGAACGTTGCAGGGCTCCTCTTAGCCGTAGTTTTATGCTCCCTTTCAAAGTGAGCATAAAACCCATTGGGCTCTTCTGGGAGTGAAGCATCACTGACATTCATAATGTTAGGTTTCACTTTGTAGGAAGTAATGGCCTGCAAAACCTGCTGGTGTTGACATGCATCCAATTCCTCAATAACCTCAATAAGAATTGTTCTTTTGCTCTTGAGATAGCCCTCTGTAAGTCGTACCTGGCCTTCTTGCTGGGTACTGGGTCACCAAAACTGAATGCCACAAATCTAGCCCTCAGCAGACTACAAATTGCCTGGTTCATCCACAGCTTTGATTCAGGTATGTACAGTATTTTTCATAGACACGCATTCATCCACACAGATTTTAAGTCAGTGACAACTGTGGCATATTCATTTAGACTCAAAGATTAATCCTGGAATACTATCCAATCCAGTGGCTCAAAGCAGTCCTGTAAGTGCTCCAGTGCCTCCATTGTCCATACTTTCTTGGTCCTCTCTACTGGTGCTATGGTCTTCAGTCTCTGCCTACACTCAGGAGTAGGAGTACAGCAGGTGATTAGACTTTACAAAGTGTGGGTGTGGAATGGTACGGTAAGTGTTCCTGATGGTAGTATAACAGTGGTCCAGTGTGTTGACTGCTATGGTTCCACAAGTGATAATGATCCAGTGACTTTTTCAAGCTGGTTTGGTTAAAATCCCCCAAAATGATGGGGAAGGCATGTTCCAGGTCCGGTGAGCAAGAAAGGGACAGAACTGTCAAACGTTTGTGCACCATGAGGGGTTAATCATAAAGCACACTCCACCTCCTCTGCCTTTGAATGACTGAGCAATCCCAGCCTGACAATGCAACACACACAAAATGCTGGAGGAACTCAGCAGGCCAAGCAGCATCGATGGGAATGACTAACCAGTCAATGTTTCAGACTAAGACTCTTCAGCAGGTCCAGCACGTTGTGTGTGTTACTTTGATTTCCAGCCTCTGCAGATTTTCTTTTATTTGTGATCCTAACTTGATGGTGAATATTGAAGCCAGTGAGCTGTATCACTGTGTCCAGAACCCCAGTGGATATTCAAGTCTCCATGAAACAAAAAACAACAGTCCCTGATGTCCCTCTGGTATAGAAATCTCGCTCTGAAGTTTGGTTGTTATTTCCCAGAAACTTCATGTTTGCCAGCAGAGTAAATGATAGGGGAAGTTGGAACTCTCTTCTTAAATGAACCTTTAATCCTGCACGGTATCCTCTCTTCCACAGTCTCAAAGGGAACTGTACTCGTATTGTGTTGAATGCTTAATAGTGTTGACAGAATCCATGTATACAGAAGGGAATAGTATCTTGCACTAGAACTCATCTCAATGTGCCGACTGAGTTCTCTGTGATGAACATGCTGAGTTTTTTATTTAGAGACACAGTGCGGTTACAGGTCTTTCTGGCCTGTTGGGCCTGTGCTGACCAGTCACACCATGTGACCAATTAACCTACTAACTCTGGAATGTGGGAGGAAACCAGAGCACCCGGAGGAAAGACATACCATCACGGGAGAACAGACAAGCTCCTTACAGACAGTGGAAGGAGTTGAGCTCGGGTTACTGGCACTCCAACAGCCAGGCTAGCATTCCACCCCATACCAGTGAAAGAGGATTTTACCCCTCATTATTGAGTAAAAGATAAAGCTTAGTTTTATTGTCACGTGCGGTGAAGTGCATCATTTACATCAGCGACCAACACAGTCCTAATAATGAGCTTGGGACAGCCCATCAGTGTCGCCATGCTTCCAGCGCCAACATAACATGCCCACAGCTTACAAAACCTGACCCGTATAGCACGTCTTTGGATGGTGAAGGAAAGCAGAGTACCTGGAGGAAAGGCACACAGCCAAGGGAGAGTGTTCAACTCCTTACAAACAGCAGAGTAAAGCACACACTCTAACCACTGTGCTACTGCACCACCTGCACAGTTACTTGCTGCGGAGATTTCCAATGAAAGGCAGTGAATTAAAAAAGAGAGAGAGAGAGAGAGGTAGCGTGTATGTGTGTGTGTGTGCGTGAGAGGGAGAGAGAGAGACAGACAGACAGAGAGATACTGAGAAATTGACAGAGAAAGAGAGTGAGAAGTAGTGTAAGAGAGAGAGGGAGAGAGGGGGGGGAGAGAGATAGAGAGAGAGAGAGGGAGGATTGTCTATTCCTTCAAATTTTTTATAGTACCTAACTTGTTGATGTGGTGAAGTTGTTCCATCTTCACTCCCATCTTTTTGTGGCATTTCCAAGCCTGAAAGCTTAAACTACAATATACAAAAGAGTTCTGAATTGTTTCAGTGCTTACTTCTCCCCAACTATCAGTGGCAAAAATCATTGTCTTTTTAACACAAACACACATAACTGACTCTATTTAAAACTGTTTGCTGTATGCATGGTGTGGTGTTTAACAGCTACACAAGTGCACAGAATTGGCAATAGTTAGAAATTGTTTGGCAACAATTTCCTGTCCCAATTAAGCAACATAGTGTCCCAAATAATTGAAGGGAGTTCTGGCTATTTTCTTGATTAGTTTTTGTTCCTTAAGAATTGTCCCAAATACATAAGTGGCTGCTTTGATTAACCAATGGTTATTAACTAGAATCCGCTGTACTTGTTTTTGGAAACGTTGCTGAAGTGAGAAGTTAAAGTACTGCACAATAGGATTTTTTATTGTTATTAGTCTCAGAAATTATTTACACTTCTTGTCCTATCCTCTCTGGGGAGGTTTTCAACTTTCATGAAAATTAATTGGCAGAACATCTAGATATGAAATTGTGTGATTTCTCACTAAGCACACTGCCAAGGCTGCAGAAGCACAAAATCTCCCTTTTAGTTATTTAGTCTGGTGAGATCTCCAGTACAACTATAATATTCTAGTTCCAGTGGGAACATCAAAGAGCAGATCAACAAACCAAGACTGGTTAATTCTCAGGATTACAAACAGTAGCTCTTTGCAGAGCGAGTCTGAAACAAAAGTGTTGGTTCCTGACTCACATAGATAAGTACTCTGCTTGGGGAATTGCTGTGAAATACTTGCAATGGGCAAGCTATTTCAAAGCAACCTAATTTCCCAGGTGCACTTGTGTTAACCAACCACATTTGATGCAGATTGTGCCAGGTGGACATGATCAACTGCACGTCCCAATTACTTTCCATACCAATTGGAAAGCCAGCAGATTATTCAGGATTGAACTTCAGCATTCCCCTACTAGCTTCATCCTTAATTCCTATATTTTTGTCAGAGAATTATTCAAAGAAAGCATGAAAAAATACACAATTTATTTACTTCAATGATTTTTCTGGGTTTCTTTTGATAGTGCTCTAGAAATTAATCTTCATAGAATACAGTATATAGAACTGTATCTCATTGGATAGGCATTCTGCCCACAATATTGTGCTGAAGTTGATGCCATGCTATACTGATTGTCCCCCGCCTGTGTATCATCCATATACCTCCATTTCCTTCATAAGTCTAACTAAAGCTGTTTTAAATTCCACCACAACTCCTTCTTCCACAACTAATCCTGACAAACCATTCCAGGCACCTACCAGTCTGCACTCCTGGGTGGCGGATGGAGATACGTCTCTCCAAAGGGAGGTGTAAGAGACTAAGGCGATGACAAACCACTTCTGTAGAAAAGTTTGCCAGGGGAACAATCATGGTCATGGAAAGAGCATGACTACCTACCTCATATGTCATGCCACATTACGAACAAACCAATCACTCTGCATATAAAGCTCGCCTCTCACACCACCTTTAAATCTTTCCTCTCTAACCTTAAAAGCATGTCCTTTGGTGCTTGGGGGAAAGAGTAGAGTTTATAGGAACTCCTTTACAGTCAGTCATGTTGCCATTCTGAGCCAGTAAGTCCAACAGTAGGGCGATATCTTTATCTCCAACACAAGAGATTTGGCAAATACTAAAAATCTTGAGCAATACACACAAAATGCTGGAGGAACTCAGCAAGTCACTGTTGAATCCTGATGTTTTTGTGATCCAAAAGTTCTTTTGAAGTGAAAAATGAATCAAAATCAGAATCGCATTTAATAGCACCGGCATAAGCCATGAAATTTCTTAACATTGTAGCTGCAGTACAATGAGATACAAAATAGTAGAGAGAAAAAAACTGTGAGTTACAGTAAGTAAAATATATATAATAGTTAAATTAAATAAGTAGTGCAAAAATAAAAAATAAAAAGGTAGTGAGGTAGTGGTCATGAGTCCATTCAGAAATCAGATGGCAGAGGGGAATAAGCTGTTCCTGAATCGTTGAGTGTGTGTCTTCAGGTTTCTGTACCTCCTTCCTGATGGTGGCAATGAGAAGAGGGCATATCCTGGATGATGGGGGTTTCTTAATGATGGATGCCACCTTCTTGAAACACTGATCCTTGAAGATGTCCTGGATACTACGGAGGCTAGTGCCCATGACGGAGCACACTAAGTTTCCAGCTCTCTGCAGCTTACTTCGATCCTGTGCAGTAGCCCCACTCTGCGACCCGCCTCCAAACCAGACGGTGATGCAGCTTGTTGCCTACGGCCATTTTGTTAAATATCACGGGAGCAAAGCAAAACAAGTAGAAGAGTTGAAAGAATAAAGAAAAGACCAGGCTAAAAAGTAGTAGTGGTTGTCTTCATACTCAAACTGGAGATAACAACATTCCAATGAAAACAATTAACCTATAATATAGCCAGACTCAAGTAGTGTGTGACTTGCTACTGAAAACTAAGGTTTCTAGAAAAACACGGAAGCAGATGTACCATAATCACTGTAACATTTTTGAACAATTACGTGCTTATTAGATTTATATAAAAATACAAGCATGAATAGTGATGCACTATCAGTTGCTCCAAAAGACTGGAAGTAGAGTAAATACTGAAAGGTTTTTATTAACAGTAAAATGGGTCCTCGTCCATGCTGTGTCTGTCCTGGACTGAGGGAGGAGAAATGGCACAATCGCCTTTATTCAGGGGTCTGTGGGAGGAGCCACAGTAGCAGTCAGCAGAGGGGCGTGTCCAGACAGGTAACCCAGTTACAACCTATATACATGGTTTACCACAAATAGGAAAGTTAAACTACAAGAAAAATAACAATTTTACATGATTGGTTCAGCTCGCTGTTCCGCGAGGTTTATTCAGTTCTTCACTGAAATGAGGCTGTGGCCTGCAATTAACAGGCTCCTGAATTGACTGCTGGCCTCATGCCTGTGGTCTCACTTTCACGAACTTCAATTCTAAATGCTTTTTACTCATTGTTATTGTTTGCACAATTTGTCTTTTTTTCAGCACATTGGGTGTTTGACGGTATTTTTTATTGGGTTCTAATGGGAATCTTTATTTTGTGGCTGCCTGTAAGGAGACAAATCACATGGTTGTATATAGTATTTTATCTTGATAATAAATGTACTTTGAACTGTGAACAATCCAACATCAGGCAATATCTATGGAGAGGAATAAACAGTCGACGTTTTCGGCTGAGGCCCTTCATCAGGACTGGAAGGGAAGGGGATAGAAGTCAAAAAAGCTTCAGTTTATTTTCAGTAGGCTCAGTTTTATTTTTGTGGTCTTGATAGTCTTTATTTTCTTAGATTACAAAATGTGAAATTTAACCAAATATTTTAGCCCAGTTGTTACAAATGGTATAACTATTCATTTTATGTGGATATTCCTGCTTTAATTCTTTTTGACTGTGACCGATAACCACTAGCCTGAGCATTGCCCCGTGGAAAAATAGTTTGCTATAAAATGTCTTAATTCTGACTGTTGCGTGCTTGATGAATGTTTCCTCAGCAAAGTGCTACTTCTTGGAGTAGTTTGTAACATCCACAAACCTACCTTCAAGGGCTAATAAATCAGAATCAATAGCACCATGAGACATTTCAAGAGCGTATGCTATCACGTGCATAAAGTAAGGTACCTTTGCAGTGCATATAGCTGAAGGCATCCAATTTAAAATCTTGTGCACATTGATAAATGCAATCATCATCATAATCATCATCATCATCATTATGTGCTGTGTTGTATGACATGGACGATCATGGTCTTCCATCTGTCTCTAATCTGAGAAGTTCTAATAAGCTCTTCAAAACTTTTGTCTGTCCATCCTTAGATCCCAAACTCCTCTCATGCAAGGTGTTGCCCTTTGGTAGAACCAGCCAGGGTAGGTCTTAACGGTGAATGGTAGGGTACTGAGGAGTGCTGTAGAACAAAGGGATCCTGGAAAACAGGTTCATAATTCATAGAAAGTGGTCACAGATAGATAGCTTCATAAAGAAAGCTTTTGTCGCATTGGCCTTCATAAATCAATGTATTGAGTACAGGAGATGCTATGTTATATTGAAGTTGTATTAGACATTGGTGAGGACTAATTTGGAGTATTGAGTGCAGTTCTGGTCACCTACCTACAGGAAAGATGTCAATAAGGTTGCAAGAGTACAGAGAATATTTACAAGGATGTTGCCAGGTCTGGAGGACCTGAGATATAAGGAAAGATTGAATAGGTTAGGACTTTATTTTTCGGAACATAAAAAACTGAGAGGAGATTTGATAGAGCCATAAAAATTATGAGGGGTATAGATAGGGTAAAAACAAGCAGGCTTTTTCAGCTGAGGTTGGATGGGACTACAAGCAGAGGTCATGGGCTAAAGGTGAAAGATGAATGGTTTAAGGAGAACATTAGGGGTAACTTCTTCACTCAGAGGGCTGTGAGGGTGTGGTACAAGCTGTCAGTGCAAGTGGCATATGCAAGGTTGACTGCAATGTTTAAGAGAAGTTTGGATAGGTACATGGATGGTAGGGGTAGGCGGTGGTCCGAGTGCAGGTCAATGGGAGTAGGCAGTTTAAATGGTTTTGATCAGACGAAGGGCCTGTTTCTGTGCTGTACTTCTCTATGACTCTATAAAGATTAGCTTTACTTGAAGTAACTGATGAATTTCAAGTGCTATCAACCACGACATTTTCTTCCTTCAGTTATTACTGTCACTGCAAGAAGTTTGAGCTTATCTTTCCTCAGTTCTTGTCCCAGAAATTCCAGCTGCCATTTCCTGATTCATGATATCACCTCTCTCCTTGTTTTGGCTTTTCACAACACTTCCTCGTTTGTTACTCTGTCCTTCCACGATGTTTACAGTACTCTCAGAAGCCACATTTCTGCAGCTTTAAGCCTTTCCTTATTTTGCTTTGACATTGTCCAATATTCACTTCTATATGTCAGTGTGGAGTGAACGTAGCACCACAAAACTCTGAGTTTCGTACTCATAGAATTATGTTATACTTTAGTATCTTGCTCAAATGCTCGAATGTGCATTTAGCAATCCCAATCCTTCTGATTTCATGCTCCCTAAGTAACTGAACTTCTATGTTTGTTTAATTGTTTCATTGCTCACTTATATATCACATTTCTGTGTTTCTTTCTTCTCTGTGACAACCATACATTCGATCTTCTTGCAGTTGAAGGTCAATAATCTCTTGGCACTTTCTTCGACAGCTCAATCTAGTAAATTATTTTCATATTCGTGGAATAATTATAAATTATGATTATTGAGTTTCTATAAAGTGGGATTGACTTCAGGAGCCATCAGCTTATGTTGCGGTTCTAAAACCTCCAGTATTTATTTATTTTTATTTACAGATACATCACAAAACAGGCCCTTTGTGCTTTGTAAGCCCCACTGCCGAGCAACCCAACTAATTAACCCTAGCCTAATCACAGGACAGTTTACAATTACCAGTTAACCTACTAACCAGTACGTCTTTGGGCTGTTGGAAGAAACCAGAATACCAGGAGGAAACCCACATGCTCAAGGGAAGGACGTACAAATTTCCTGGAGAGGGCATCAGAATTGAACTCCAAACTCCTTTGCCCAAAGCTTTAATAGTGTCGCACTAAAAGATACGCTAACATGGCACCCCACTTGAAGTATTTCTGAAGAGAAAATCCGCAGGAAATCCAAGCAACATACACAAAATGCTGGAGGAACTCAACAGGCCAGGCAGCATCTATGGAAAAGAGTAAGTGGTTAACGCTTCAGGCCGAGACCCTTCTTCAGGACTGGAGAGAAAAAAGACAAGGAGTCAGAGTTGTGTTTTGAAGTATGTGTGTCTAGTTCCAGTCACCTCATTATAACAGGAAGGATGTGGATGCTCTAGAGAGCGTGTAGAGGAGAATTACTGGGATATTGTCTAATTGGAAAGCTTGTCTCATGAGGAAAAGTTGAGCAACCTCGGGCTTTTCTCTTTAGAAAGAAGGAGGATGAGAGGTGATTTGATAGCAGTGTGAAAGATGACAAGAGTCATAGACCATGTGGATAGCCAGACATTGTTAGTTCAGAACAAATTTCAGGAACCTTCAATACCATGATAGCACAGCAGTATCAGTTAGCACAACGCTATTACAGATCAGGGCATCAGAGATCAGAGTTGAATTCTGGTGCTGTCTGTAAGGAGTCTCTGTACGTCCTCCTGTGGAATGCATGGGCTTTTCCCCAGGTACTCCAGTTTCCTCCCACACGACAAAGCTGCACTGAGTAGGTTGATTGATCATTGTAAATTGTCCCATGATTAGGTTAGGGTTAATCGGGGTTGTTGGGAGTTGCTGAGGTTGCATGGTTCAAAGGGCTGGAATGACATACTCCACACTGTATCACTAAATAAATATGATATAATAACAAAGAAAACTGGTGTGTACTATCAAAGAAAACCACATCTTCATGTTCATCTCAAACAAAAGAATGCAGGTTGAGTCAGTGGTAAGGAAGGCAAATGCAATGTTTGCATTCATTTTGAATGCGTAAGGTATGGATCTATTACTTTTAGAGCAATGACTACCCTTAGCACTATGTATGGACTAATAACTTACTTATGCGCATTGATCTGTTGTCTATGCACGTGTATTGATCTCGCTCTCTCTATGGCTGCAATGTGAATACATTAGTTTAAGCCACCTCTTGTGTGCATGCTTCCATTTAATATATATGTGTCACACTTTTTAACTTAACAGGTGCTAAAATGTACAGGCCCTTACGCAACCTCATAACTCCAGAAAAGACAGCAAGCAAGATGTTCAACAAAATTGTTGCAATTTTAAAAATCACTTGAGCCCTAAACTGCTGGTAATAGCTGAGAGATTTAGATTTCACAAAAGGAACCCATAAAAGATTGAATCATTTCTGAATACATTGTAGAACTGCACAAACTTTCCCAGTATGTTTCTATGTTTCTATGTCATGTGGACCAGGTATTGGATGTTCAACCGAAGGACACACCAGAGTCAACTGTGTCTAACAAGATGGACACATTACAGCCACTGGACTTACCTCTCAGTGATGATGTCACTAACAACAATGTGACACCATCAACTGAAAATGTTATCTATGTCAAGACACCAGCCTCACCTGATGCCACTTGACAAGTCCAGAAGTGCAACAAGAATGTTATCATAGAAAAATAGAAACATAGAAAACCTACAGCACAATACAGGCCCTTCGGCCCACAAAGCTGGGACAAACATGTCCGTACCTTAGAAATTACCCATACCCCTCTATTTTTCTGAGCTCCATGTACCTGTCCGGGAGTCTCTTAAAAGACCCTATCGTATCCGTCTCCACCACCGTCGCTGGCAGCCCATTCCACACAGTCACCACTTTCTGCGTAAAAAACTTACCCCGATGTCTCCTCTGTACCTACTTCCAAGCACCTTAAAACTGTGCTCTCTCGTGCTAGCCATTTTAGCCCTGGGAAAAAGTCTCTGACTATCCACATAATCAATGCCTCTCATCATCTTATACACCTCTGTCAGTTCACCTCTCATCCTCCATCATTCCAAGGAAAAAAGGCTGAGTTTACTCAACCTATTCTTATAAGGCATGCTCCCCAATCCAGGCAACATCCTTGTAAATATCCTCTGCACCCTTTCTATGATTTCCACATCCTTCCTATAGTGAGGTGACCAGAACTGAACACAGTACTCCAAGTGGGGTCTGCAACATTACCTCTCGGCTCCTAAACTCACTCCTATGATTGATGAAGGCCAAAGCACCATACGCTTTCTTAACCGTGGAGTCAACCTGTGCAGCAGCTTTGAGTGTCCAAATCCTATGGATTTGCACTCCAAGATCCCTCTGATCCTCCACACTGCCAAGAGTCTTACCATTAATACTATATTCTGCCATCACATTTGACCTACCAAAATGAACCACTTCACACTTATCTGGGGTTGAACTCCATCTGCCACTTCTCAGCCCAGTTTTGCATCCTATTGATGCCCCACTGTAACCTCTGACAGCCCTCCACAATATCCACAATACCCCCAACCTTTGTGCCATCAGCAAATTTACTAACCCATCCTTCCACTTGCTCTTCCAGGTCATTTATAAAAATCATGACGAGTAAGGGTCCCAGAACAGATCCTTGAGGCACACCGCTGGTGACTGACCTCCATGCAGAATATGACTCGTCTACAGCCACTCCTTGCCTTCTGTGGGCAAGCCAGTTCTGGATCCACATAGCAATGTCCCCTTCGATCCCATGCCTCCTTACTTTCTCAATAAGCTTTGCATTGGGTACCTTGTCAAATGCCTTGCTGAAATCCATATACACTACATCTACTGCTCTACCTTTATCAATGTGTTTAGTCACATCATCAAAAAATTCAATCAGGCTGGTAAGGCACGACCTGCATTTGACAAAGCCATGCTGACTCTTCCTAATCATATTATGCCACTCCAAATGTTCATAAATCCTGCCTCTCAGGATCTTCTCCATTGAAAGAAACAGAGCGCCCCCCGAAAAACTGAATCTTTTGTGTAGTGAAGTTAGTTATGGACCGATTTTGTGAAAGCATACTTGTTTGAATATGGTTTGTGAAAGAGAAATTGAATGTTTTGTACTTATACAGTTTTATGGTGCATTAATCAAAATGAGGAGGAAGTGTAATGTAAGGATCTATTTCTTTTGGAGCAACGACTCCCCTTAGCACTACATACAGACTATTAAACTTACCGATGTGCATTGATCTGTTGTCTACAGGCATTTTTAATCTCCCTCTCTCCCAGAGTGCCCTCTTGCTTCAAATTATCCACCATTGTCCCTGTACCAAAAAAGACCAAGGTAACACGCCTGAACGACTGGTATCCTGTCGCACTCACCTGAATAATAAGCAAATGCTTTGAGACGCTGGTCAAGGGTTAGACCTGCAGCTTGCTACCACCCAAACTGGACCCCCAACAATTCACCTGCCAGCACAACCAATCGACAGACAACACAACAGCCACTGCTCTACATACCGTCCTTACACATCTGGAGAAGAAGGATGCCTATGTGAGAATGCTGTTCTTGGACTACAGTTCATCATTCAACACGATAATACCATCCAGGCTCGACAGGAAGCTCAGAGACCTCAGCCTTGACCCTGCCTTGTGCAGCTGTATCCTGGACTTCCTGTCAGATCGCTGGCAGGTGGTAAGAGTGGGCTCCCTCACCTCCAACACTCTGACTCTGAACACAGGAGCCCCTCAGGGCTGTGTACTAAGTCCCCTCCTTTATTCCCTGTATACCCATGACTGTGTCACCACCCACAGCTCTAATCTGCTAATTAAATTTGCCGACGACACTACATTGATTGGCCGAATCTCAAACAATAACGAGATGGCCTACAGGGAAGAAGATATCTCTCTGACACAGTGGTGTCAAGAAAACAACCTCTCCCTCAATGTCGCAAAAACAAAGGAGCTGGTTGTGGATTACAGGAGGAATGGAGACGGGCTAACCCCTATTGACATCAATGGATCTGAGGTTGAGAGGGTAAACAGCTTCAAGTTCCTCGGCATCCACATCGCCGAGGACCTCACGTGGTCTGTACACACCAGCTGTGTGGTGAAAAAGGCACAACAGTGTCTCTTTCACCTCATACAGTTGAAGAAGTTTGGTACGGGCCCCCAAATCCTAAGAACTTTCTACAGGGGCACAATTAAGAGCATCCTGACTGGCTGCATCACTGCCTGGTATGGGAACAGTACTTCCCTTAATCACAGGATTCTGTAGAGAGTGGTGTGGACTGCCCAGCGCATCTGTAGTTGTGAACTTCCCACTATTCAGGACATCTACAAAGACAGGTGTGAGGAAAAGGGCCCGAAGGATCATTGGGGACCTGAGTCACCACAACCACAAACTGTTCCAGCTGCTCCCATCTGGGAAATGGTACCGCAGCATAAAAGCCAGGATTAACAGGCTCCAGGACAGCTTCTTCCACCAAGCCATCAGACTAATTAACTTACGCTGATTTGAGTGTATTTCTATGTTGTATTGACTGTTCTATTTATTATAAGTTATTATAAATTACTATGATTGCACATTGCACATTTAGATGGAGATGAAACGTAAAGATATTCACTCCTCCTGTATGTGAAGGATATAAGAAATAAAGTCAATTCAATACGCTTGTGCTTTTATTTGCTCTCTCTTTCTCGCTGCAATGTGAATACACCAGTTAAAGCCAGCTCCCACGTGTATGCTTTTATTTAATCAATATGTAGTTGCTCAGCATGCGTGCAGGAAGCAGCGCCAATGCAGTCGTCGATGTAGCGAAGGAAAAGTGGGGGACAGATACCAATATAGGCTTGGAAAATGGATTGTTCCACAAAGCCAACAAAAAGGCAGGCATAGCTGGGACCCATATGGGTGCCCATGGCTACACCTTTGGTTTGGAGGAAGTGGGAGGAGCTAAGGGGGAAATTATTAAGGGTACAGACTAATTCCACTAGACGGAGGAGAGTGGTGGTAGAGGGGAACTGGTTAGGTCTGGAATCCAAAAAGAGGCGGAGAGATTTGAGACCTTCCTGATGGGGTTTGGAAGTATATATGGACTGGATATCCATGGTGAAAATAAAGCGGTGGGGGCCAGGGAACTTAAAATCATTGAAAAAATTCAGAGCGTGAGAAGTGTCACGAACATAGGTAAGAAGGGATTGAACAAGGGGGATAAAACAGTGTCGAGGTATGCAGAAATGAGTTTGGTGGGGCAGGAGCAAGCTGAGACAATGGGTCTACCTGGACAGGCAGCTTTGTGGATCTTAGGTAGGAGGTAGAAACCGGAAGTGCAGGGTGTGGGAACTATAAGGTTGGGAGCAGTGGATGGGAGGCCCCTGCGTGGATAAAGTTGGTGATGGTGTGGGAGACAATGGACCTAACTAGTTCTCCCTACCACCACTCTGCTCCGTCTAGCGGAATTAGTCCTTACTCTTAATAATTTCTCCTTTGGCTCCTCCCACTTCCTCCAAACTAAAGATGTAGCCATAGGCACCCATATGGGTCCCAGCTTTGCCTGCCTTTTTGTTGGCTTTGTGGAACAATCCATGTTCCAAGCCTATAATGGTATCTGTCCCCCACTTTTCCTTCACTACATCAATAACTACATTGGCGCTGCTTCCTGCATGCATGCTGAGCTCGTTGACTTCATGAACTTTGCCTCCAACTTTCACCCTGCCCTCAAGTTTTCCTGGTCCATTTCCGACACCTCCCTCCCCTTTCTAGACCTTTCTGTCTCTGTCTCTAGAGACAGCTTATCTACTGATGTCTACTATAAGCTTACAGACCCTCACTGCTACCTGGACTATTCCTCTTCTCACTCTGTCTCTGCAAAAATGCCATCCCCTTCTCGCAATTCCTCTGTCTCCGCCGCATCTGCTCTCAGGATGAAGCTTTTCTCTCCAGAATGAAGGAGATGTCCTCCTTTTTTTAAAGAAAGGGGCTTCCCTTCCTCCACTATCAACTTTGCTCTCAAACGCGCCTCTTCCATTTCACGCACATCTGCTCTCACCCCATCCTCCTGCCACCCCACTTGGAATAGGGTTCCCCTTGTCCTCACCTATCATCCCACCAGCCTTCGGGTCCAAAATATAATTCTCCGTAACTTCCGTCACCTCCAACGGGATCCCACCACTAAGCACATCTTTCCCTCCCCCCCCATCTCTCTGCTTTCTGCAGGGATCGCTCCCCACACGACTCCCTTGTCCATTCGTTCCCTCCCCATCCCTTCCCAACGATCTCCCTCCCGGCACTTATCCTTGTAAGTGGAACAAGTGCTACACATGCCCTTACATTTCCTTCCTTACCACCATTCAGGGTCCCAGATAGTCCTTCCAGGTGAGGCGGAACTTCACCTGTGAGTCGGCTGGAGTGATATACTATATATTGGCGAGACCCGACGTAGGCTGGGAGACCATTTCTCTGAACATCTACGCTCTGTCCGCCAGAGAAAGCAGAATCTCCCAGTGGCCACACATTTTAATTCCATGTCCCATTCCCATTCTGATAAGTCTATCCATGGCCTCCTCTACTGTAAAGATGAAGCCACACTCAGGTTGGAGGAACAGCACTTTATATTCCGTCTGGCTAGCCTCCAACCTGATGGCATGAACATCGACTTCTCTAACTTCTGTTGATGCCCTACCTCCCCTTCGTACCCCATCCGTTATTTATTTATTTATTATTATTAATTTTTTTTCCTCTCTCTCCTTTTTCTCCCTCTGTCTCTCTCACTATACTCCTTGCCCATCCTCTGGGCTTCCCCCTCCCCCTTTCTTTCTCCTTGGGCCTCCTGAACCATGATCTTCTCATATCCCTTTTGCCAATCACTTGTCCAGCTCTTGGCTCCATCCCTCCCACTCCTGTCTTCTCCTATCATTTCTGATCTCCCCCTCCCCCTCCCACTTCCAAATCTCTTTGTGTTGCCCTTAAGGCATTTATTTGACTTTGTTGAGTCTACGCTTTAAATGATTTGTTTGTAACTATTTTCTAGTTAAAGTTAAAGGTTGATACATATGTTACAGTTTAACAAAGGTAAATTCATTGTCTATGGTATATCGCGGCATGTGATGACGTCACCTCCGGTTTCGCCACATCTTATATGTATAGGTGGATGAATTGAAAGTGCAGATTGTTATTAATGATTATGATATAGTTGGGATCACAGAGACATGGCTCCAGGGTGATCAGGGATGGGAGCTCAACGTTCAGGGATATTCAATATTCAGGAGGGATAGACATGAAAGAAAAGGGGGTGGGGTGGAGTTGCTGGTTAAAGAAGAGATTAACGCAATAGAAAGGAAGGACATAAGCCGGGAAGATGTGGAATCGATATGGGTAGAGCTGCGTAACACTAAGGGGCAGAAGACGCTGGTGGGAGTTGTGTACAGGCCACCTAACAGTAGTAGTGAGGTCGGAGATGGTATTAAACAGGAAATTAGAAATGTGTGCAATAAAGGAACAGCAGTTATAATGGGTGACTTCAATCGATATGTAGACTGGGTGAACCAAATTGGTAAAGGTGCTGAGGAAGAGGATTTCTTGGAATGTATGCGGGATGGTTTTTTGAACCAACATGTCGAGGAATCAACTAGAGAGCAGGCTATCCTGGACTGGGTTTTGAGCAATGAGAAAGGGTTAATTAGCGATCTTGTCGTGAGAGGCCCCTTGGGTAAGAGTGACCATAATATGGTGGAATTCTTCATTAAGATGGAGAGTGACATAGTTAATTCAGAAACAAAGGTTCTGAACTTAAAGAGGGGTAATTTTGAAGGTATGAGACGTGAATTAGCTAAGATAGACTGGCAAATGACACTTAAAGGATTGACGGTGGATATGCAATGGCAAGCATTTAAAGGTTGCATGGATGAACTACAACAATTGTTCATCCCAGTTTGGCAAAAGAATAAATCAAGGAAGGTAGTGCACCCGTGGCTGACAAGAGAAATTAGGGATAGTATCAATTCCAAAGAAGAAGCATACAAATTAGCCAGAGAAAGTGGCTCACCTGAGGACTGGGAGAAATTCAGAGTTCAGCAGAGGAGGACAAAGGGCTTAATTAGGAATGGGAAAAAAGATTATGAGAGAAAACTGGCAGGGAACATAAAAACGGACTGTAAAAGCTTTTATAGATATGTAAAAAGGAAAAGACTGGTAAAGACAAATGTAGGTCCCCTGCAGACAGAAACAGGTGAATTGATTATGGGGAGCAAGGACATGGCAGACCAATTGAATAATTACTTTGGTTCTGTCTTCACTAAGGAGGACATAAATAATCTTCCAGAAATAGTAAGGGACAGAGGGTCCAGTGAGATGGAGGAACTGAGCGAAATACAAGTTAGTAGGGAAGTGGTGTTAGGCAAATTGAAGGGATTGAAGGCAGGTAAATCCCCAGGGCCAGATGGTCTGCATCCTAGAGTGCTTAAGGAAGTAGCCCAAGAAATAGTGGATGCATTAGTGATAATTTTTCAAAACTCGTTAGATTCTGGACTAGTTCCTGAGGATTGGAGGGTGGCTAATGTAACCCCACTTTTTAAAAAAGGAGGGAGAGAGAAACCGGGGAATTATAGACCGGTTAGCCTAACGTCGGTGGTGGGGAAACTGCTGGAGTCAGTTATCAAGGATGTGATAACAGCACATTTGGAAAGCGGTGAAATGATCGGATAAAGTCAGCATGGATTTGTGAAAGGAAAATCATGTCTGACGAATCTCATAGAATTTTTTGAGGATGTAACTAGTAGAGTGGATAGGGAAGAATCAGTGGATGTGGTATATTTGGATTTTCAAAAGGCTTTTGACAAGGCCCCACACAGGAGATTAGTGTGCAAACTTAAAGCACACAGTATTGGGGGTAAGGTATTGGTGTGGGTGGAGAATTGGTTAGCAGACAGGAAGCAAAGAGTGGGAATAAACGGGACCTTTTCAGAATGGCAGGCGGTGACTAGTGGGGTACCGCAAGGCTCAGTGCTGGGACCCCAGTTGTTTACAATATATATTAATAACTTGGATGAGGGAATTAAATGCTGCATCTCCAAGTTTGCAGATGACACGAAGCTGGGTGGCAGTGTTAGCAGTGAGGAGGATGCTAAGAGGATGCAGGGTGACTTGGATAGGTTGGGTGAGTGGGCAAATTCATGGCAGATGCAATTTAATGTGGATAAATGTGAAGTTATCCACTTTGGTGGCAAAAATAGGAAAACAGATTATTATCTGAATGGTGGCCGATTAGGAAAAGGGGAGGTGCAACGAGACCTGGATGTCATTATACACCAGTCATTGAAAGTGGGCATGCAGGTACAGCAGGTGGTGAAAAAGGCGAATGGTATGCTGGCATTTATAGCGAGAGGATTCGAGTACAGGAGCAAGGAGGTACTACTGCAGTTGTACAAGGCCTTGGTGAGACCACACCTGGAGTATTGTGTGCAGTTTTGGTCCCCTAATCTGAGGAAAGACATCTTTGCCATAGAGGGAGTACAAAGAAGGTTCACCAGATTGATTCCTGGGATGGCAGGACTTTCATATGAAGAAAGACTGGATGAACTGGGCTTGTACTCGTTGGAATTTAGAAGATTGAGGGGGGATCTGATTGAAACGTATAAGATCCTAAAGGGATTGGACAGGCTAGATGCAGGAAGATTGTTCCCGATGTTGGGGAGGTCCAGAACGAGGGGTCACAGTTTGAGGATAGAGGGGAAGCCTTTTAGGACCGAGATTAGGAAAAACTTCTTCACACAGAGAGTGGTGAATCTGTGGAATTCTCTGCCACAGGAAACAGTTGAGGCCAGTTCATTGGCTATATTTAAGAGGGAGTTAGATATGGCCCTTGTGGCTACAGGGGTCAGGGGGTATGGAGGGAAGGCTGGGGCGGGGTTCTGAGTTGGATGATCAGCCATGATCATAATAAATGGTGGTGCAGGCTCGAAGGGCCGAATGGCCTACTCCTGCACCTATTTTCTATGTTTCTATGTAACTTCCGGTTCGGAGAAGGTGTGAAGGCGTGTGCCATGCGTGCAGCTTGATTGTGAAGAGCTCCGTTTCTACCCACAAAGAAACATAGAAGCAACGCCATAAGTTCACAAGGAAGTATTTGAAGTAAAAATATTAATGAAGCGGCAATTTGGGGCGGCGTGCGTGTTGTCTTTTCAATTTCAAACGCGGGGTGGGCTCGAGCCCGATGGCGGTTTGACGGGACCCCCTCGCCCGCTACTCGGGGCGGCTGGAGACACTTGCTAAAAGATGAGGCCTCCAGAATGAAACAGACACTGTAAATGTTTGTATTTTTTATCAACAGTTTTCACCATACGATGTTAATGTGGAAGAGTGCACAGTAAATGGTTAACCTTACTATGATTCTGTCTTCATTGGCTCCAGTTTAACTTGGTGTTTAGTCAGAGTTTCAACACACTGCACGAGAACACTACAGTGAAAAGGCGGAATCATTAGATTTTTCGACAAGTGGTATGATTGCTTAGCGATCAAGTACCAAGTCGCTTGCATCCAGCGCCAAGAGCAGTAGGACATCGACAAGTGTGGCTGCCCTTGCAAGAGCTAAAGCAGAAGCCGCCAAGGTGCGAGCGTCATGTGCTAACCAAGAAGCAAAACTGAAAATGGATAAAGCTGCCAAAGAAGCGGAAAACCAGAAGGAAAAGGCAAGGATAGATTCAGAGTCAGAAGTGCTGACGCTACAACGTGAAGCTGATGCGGCCACGGTGGTAGCACAAGTGTTGGAAAACACTGAAGAAATGCACGTTCTAGACAAAACAGGAAAACAACTCACACCAAGCCAGTCAAACCCATTTTGAACAATTTTGTCATCAATAAACCCGTCTCAGTGCATAAAACCGAAGTCTCCGCAATCAACGATGACCCTAGCAAGAATTGTCCATTGCACAACAAACCCCACCCCCTCAAAAAAATGCAAAATGTTTCGAAACAAACCCTTTGACGAAAGAAAGGCCCTTCTCAAGGAAAAAAGAATATGTTTTAACTGCTGTTCCTCTACCTCCCACCCCGCTAAAGAGTGTACGTTCCCCAAAAGTGCTCGGAATGTAACAGCACTAATCACAATGGGGCCATGCATCCCGGCCCGTCACCGCATTTGATAAAGTGAAACACAATAAGTTATTCGAAATATTATAGGAAGCTCTAGATCTAGATTCAAAAGTCATC
This sequence comes from Mobula hypostoma, assembly GCF_963921235.1. Lineage (NCBI taxonomy): Eukaryota > Metazoa > Chordata > Chondrichthyes > Myliobatiformes > Myliobatidae > Mobula > Mobula hypostoma. The sequence goes on along the minus strand of NC_086112.1, from coordinate 9,648,556 downwards.
TGCCTAATCAGAAATCTGTACTGTTAAATACTTCATGGATATCTTGTGATTGTCTTATGAGGATGATGTAATGGTCTTGCAGAGGTCACATGATGTAATTTTCCCACCGATGTGAGGTCACGTGATGGCCTGTTCTCACCAGGTATATAAGTGTAGATCCCTGGTGACACAGTTAGTTTACAGTTAGATCGTCAGTCAAATACTTTGCTACGCTACTTATTAATCTCATGACGCAGTATAGTTTTAAAATAGAGTTTTACTTTCTATTGTAAGGTACAGAAGTGTTGGGCCAGCAGTTTCACCAATAGCTGCCAGATTTGTTGATGTACTTTTTCAGTCACATTGGAGAGTGAAGACAGGAACCTGAAGGAGTCGTTCGACGGTTTTGGAGAGAATCGACCATTATTGAATTCATTCAGGTAAGATTGATCTGCATGAGATAACCTCTGCTAAAAGCAGCAGAAAAGGTTGTGCAGTATCTAGTCTACAGAGGAAAAAGGTCAGTGCTTTTAAACCGTTTTATTTCCGTCGTCTAAGAACTGTGTTTGAATTTACCACTTTAAGACTGTTTTTGCACTTACTGCTTTAAGAACTAATACTGAATAGCGGTTTGTTAAATGGCTTTATAGCAGTTTACTTCCGGTTAAGGTTTTTTTGTTTCTTTTTACTAATTTTGAGCAGAGTCTAATAAATGTTTATTTGTTTATAAAACCTGACTCATTTCTATATTCATTGTTGCCAGTCACGTGACAGTGCTGGGAACAAACTGCCGCTGTAAGAATAGATGGAGAAGTGAGTCAGTTTACAAAAATCAAGAGAGGCGTTAGACAAGGGTGTGTTTTCTCCCCTAATTTGTTTAATGTGTACAGTGAAACAATATAACAAAGTATAAGAGACATCTTGGGTATCAAAGTTGGTGATGAAAACATCAATAATTTTAGATATGCAGATGACACAGTGTTAATTACAAGAACGAAGGAAGAACTACAAAACTTAATTGATATAGTTGTTGAAGAAAGTGCAAAAATGGGTCTATCTATCAATTGCAAAAAGACAGAATGTATGGTGATATCCAAAAAGAAGGAGAATCCTATCTGCAGGCTAATAATAAATGGGGAAGACGTAAAATAAGTACAGAACTTTTGCTACTTAGGAAGCTGGGTGACATCAGATGGCAGGTGCGACATGGACATCAAAAGAAGAATAGAGATGGCAAAAGACACCTTTACGTGAATGAAGAGTATACTGACCAATACTAAACTAGGCATGACAACCCACCTCAGAGCACTGAAATGTTACGTTTATCCAGTTATGTTATATGGCTCAGAATGTTGGACAATATCTAGTAGCATGAGGAAATGAATTGAAGCAGCAGAGATGTGGTTTTTGAGGAGGATGCAAAGAATATCATGGACGAAACGAATATCTAACGATGATGTCATGAGCAGAGCAAGCACAAAAAGAGATATAATGTATGAGATCATGAAAAGGCAACGTGACTTCATTGGACATGTGATTAGGAAAGAGGAGTTAGAATGCACAGTAATTATGGGAAAGATTGAAGGGAAGAAAGCAAGTGGAAGGCAAAGACAAATGATGATGAAGACAGCAGCCAGAGAACTGGAAATGAACGCCAATGAATCGATCCACTTGACCTGAAACAGGAATGTGTGGGCCATGAGTTAGATGATCAGCCATGATCGTACTGAATGGCGGTGCAGGCTCGAAGGGCCGAATGGCCTACTCCTGCACTTATTTTCTATGTTTCTATGTTTCTATGGCAATCAAAGCTTAAACTGGGCATGGCACCTGATGATAATGATGATGATGTAGTTGCACAGGCACAACAGAGAGGACTAGAATATCAGGCCGCATTTGGAGTATTGTGTGCTGTTTTTGGCCCCATATCTCGGAAAAGATATGCAGGCATTGAAAAGGGTCTAGAGAAGGTTCACGAGAATGATCCCAGGAATGAAAGCATGAAGAACGTTTGACGGCTTTGGGATTGTAACCACTGGAGTTCAAAAGAATGACGGAATCGCACAGAAAACTATCAAAAATTAAAAGGCCTGGATAGAGTAGATGTGGAGAGGATGTTTCCTATAGTGGAGAGGACTGGGACCCCCAGTGTACAGACTCAGAATAGAGGGATGTTATTTAAGATAGGTGTGGTGTGTGGCCAAGTGGTTAGGGCGTTGGGTTCACAATCTGAGGGTCGTGAGTTCGAGTCTCGGCCAAGGCAGCATGTTGTGTCTTTGAGCAAGGCATTTAACTTCGCACTGCTCCAGTCCACCCAGCTGAAAGTGGGTACCGGTAAATGCTGGGGGTTAACCTCGCGATAGACTGGCATCCTATCTGGCGGGGGGGGGAGTCTCGTACTCTCAGTCGCTTCACGCAACAGAAACCGGCATAAGCACCAGCCTGATGGGCCACAAGGCTGGGGACAGACTTTAACTTTAAATTTAAGATAGAGATGAGTAGGAATTTCTTCAGAAGCTGTGAATCTGTGGAATTCATTGCCACAGATAGCAGTGGAGGCCACGTCATTGAGTAAGTTTAAAGTGGAGGTAGATAGGTTCTTGATTAGTCTAAGTGTCAAAGGTGACAGGGAGAAGGCAGGAGGATGAGGTTGAGAGGGAAAATAAATCAGCCATGATGGAATAGCAGAGCAGACTCAATGGGCCAAAGGGCCTAATTCTGCTCCTACGTCTAATGGTCTTATAAAAGGAAATAGTTACAAGATAAGCAAACATTTAAAATAGAGATGTTTAGGAACCTTTTGCAGAGAGTGATATATTTCTGGACTTAACTCCCTCAAGGGACACAGGATCACTGTAATTTAAAGAGAGGTAGATGTATTGTTGAAAGATCAAGGAATTGCGGATTGCATGGAACTGACAGGCATGAGGAGTTGGGGCCTAGGGCAGAACACAGTGTTTGTTGGTGAAGGCTTGAGATTTCAAGAGATTGAATCCCCATTGCGATTTTCCTGTTTTCTCAATGAATTCTTTTGGGATGTTTTCAAAATTAAACTTTCCGCACAATTATGTTACAGTAGTGTAGCTGTCATTGTTACTTCATGTCCAAATGAGGAAACTAGATCACCTCCTACTCTGGTGATCGGATAATTGTAAAGATTATTCCACGTAAACCTTAGTTATTCTCAGTTCCAGACACATGACACAGCTAAACTGAAGAATGTATTTGTAGTATATAATTTCAATTAATTACAATGACTTTTATATGGTCTATCTGTTATAGATAATACCATCAGCTTTTAGTTTGATCCACTTATTATTCATTCTTATTTTATAGCGATGAGAATCAAACAATTAAGTACTTATCTACCTCACACTATTGAACTTCCCAGTTTTAGAAACAGTTAGGTCTATTAACCTGCACTAAACTGAAGAGCTTGAAAAATGAAGAGCTTGGGAAGATAATTTGTCTCTTTCACTTTGGAAAGCTGCCACATGAAGCAATTAAGTAATAATCTTCGTACACGACTGGCTAAATTGCATACACACAAAGCTGCCATTCCCATGTACACTCAGTGGCCACATTATTAGGTACACTTGTACAGCTGTTCATTAATGCAAATATTTAATCAGCCAATCACGTGGCAGCAACTCAATGCAAAAAAGCATGCAGGCATGGTCAAGAGGTTCGGTTGTTGTTCAGACCAAACATCAAAATGGGGAAGAAAAGTCACCTAAGTAACTTTGACTGTGGAATGATTGTTGGTGACAGACAGGGAGGTTTGAGTATCTCAAAAGCTGCTGATCTCCTGGGATTTTCACACAAAATACTCTCTAGAGTTTATAAAAATGGTGTAAAACCAAATAAACATCCAGTGAGTGGCAGTTCTGTGAGAGAAATGGCCAGACTGGTTCATGCTGACAGGAAGGTGACAGTAACTCAAATAACCACACGTTACCACAGTGGTGTGCAGAGGAGCATCTCTGAATACAGGACACATCAAACCTTGAAAGGGATAGGCTACAGCAGCAGAGGTCAGATGAATGTAAACTCAGTGGCCACTTTATTAGGTACAGGAGATACTGGAGGTGCCTAATAAAGTGGCCACTGAGTTTAGATATCAAGGAGATAAGGGGATCAGGCAGAAGTGCATGATGAAACAGGATCTGCCATAACACTGAGTGCAGTCAACAAACAAAACAGTGGAAAATTGACCTGAACTGAACTCAGCTGAACGTTCCTAGACTGTTTCAATGACTCTGTGGTTTGGTGTTTTGTAATCTGTGTTTTTCACTCGTTTCTTGCCGTTGTGTGATTTGTTCGCTTTTTCCGGGTTAGATGTTTGGTGTTTCCTTTGAATGAGTTTCATGTTGTTCTTTTGCTTCGTGTCTGTCTGTGGGAAGACAAATCTCAGGATTGTACACTGCATACAAACTTTGATAGTCAATGTGCTTTCAATCTGAATCCAATTCAGTTTTATATTTATTATCACTGACATACTGTATGCTGTGAAATTTGTTTTGTGACAGAACTATAGTGTGAATCATAAAAATTGCTATAAGTTACAAAAATAAATAAATAGTGTAATTAATGGATAACTAAGTGCATGTCGATTTATTGATTGATTGAGACACAGCACAGAATGGACCCTTCCGGCCCTTCAAGCGGCACTGCCTAGCCATTCCCTGAGTTAATCCTAGCCTAATCATGAGACAATTTACAATGACCAATTATTCTGTAAACTAATACATCTCTGGGAGGAAACTGGAGCACTCGGAGGAAACCCACACAGTCACGGGGTGAATGTACAAACTCCTTACAAACAGCGGTGGGAATTGAACCCATGTCGCTAGTACTGAAAAGCGTTGTGCTAATCACTACTCTACTGTGCCACCTAATGTCTCTCTTATCTCTCTCTTCTCCACTATATATCCTGTATCCTTGTCACCACTACTATCATTTCTACAAACTACTGTGGGATATTGAACTGTTTGCCTTACCTTTGTCATATTTGAACTTGAAATAAGTTTCTGACCACATTCCCATGTTATCACTCACATCACCTAGCTCCACTTCAACAGTATTGCTCAACTCCTCCCCTACCTGTCACTCTGAGGCAACAACCCTTTATTGTAGCTTTTCCCGTGTTCCTTTAATTAAATGTATTTAAATTGTGGAGAATATGTGAACTGTAACCCAGTCTTCTGTGAATTGTTTGAATAATCAATGACCCTTAGAGAAAGCCTTCTGCAAATATTTCACACATGCAAAATGTATAACTCAGATTCTGGCTGGATCTGAAAAGCTGATTGAAACATCCCTTAGGAAATTTAACATTCTGACTTATACTGTAAATACTTCAAGATTATTACAGAAAACAGTCAGTGTTACAGCTTACAAAGTTAAGGAGAACTGTCATTTTCTTAAAATTTGGTGATCATGTGCATTTAAATTTCAAGCCCTTTAAGCTCAGATTTGATTCCAGTTCAATTCTAATCATACACAGAAAATACTTCATACCTTAATCCGTATGTAATAGATGAATGAGTCAGAAAGTTTAGAAATCATTGCAAAATTCACTACGTGTCAATATTCCTCATATTAATATCTAGAGTTTCAAATCAAAATTCAATAATATCCAGCAATATTTATCTTTGCTGTTTGCCAAAGGCTAAATCTCATTTTTCACAACCTCAATATCATATCTGATCAAGAGCAATATATCCACGGTTCTTTTAGATTACTTTGTGGCAAAATTTGCCTGTTGTCCTGCTATCCTGTCTCCTTTTGAGGTGGCACGGTAGTGTGGTGATTTACGTAATGCTGTTGTTACAGGGCTAGTATTCAGTTAATGGGGTTCGATTCCTGCCACGATCTACAAGTCCACCTGCTCGTTAATGCAAATATCTAATCAACCAATCACATGGCAGCAACTCAATGCATAAAAGCATGCAGACATGGTCAAGAGGTCCATCATCAGAATGGGCAAGAAATGTGATCGAAGTAACTTTGATCGTGTTAATGTGCAAGGTCAGAAGAGAATGGCTAGACTGGTTCATGCTGACAGGAAGGTGACAGTAACTCAGATAACCACACGTTACAACAGTGATGTGCAGAACAGTATCTCTGAATACCAATGGCTGTAGTTGTGGAATGTTTTCATTAAGCCTCATTATTACTCTGCTTTAATCCTTATCCTTAAACCTAGCTCAATGTCCAAGTCATAAGACAATAACATAGGAGCAGAATTCAGCCATTTGGCCCACCAAGTTTGCTCCACCATTCCATTATAGCTGATATATTATCCCTGTCAATTCAATTCTCCTGCCTACCACACCCCTCTGCAACCTTTGACACTCTTACTAATCAAGCTTTTGGTCTTTTAACCTAATAGATGGTTTTGTGTTCAAATCATTGTTAGTTCTGCTGGGATGTGTATTTTGGCACACTATTCTCTAAAAGGAACTATATAATTAATATTGTGTTGCTGCTTTGAATAAAAAAGTAGACATGCCCTTCAAAAAAGATACGCATCTCATTTGAGAATAATTTGCCAGTTTACTTTATTGCCGATTATGACCATATCATCTGTATTCTCAAATTCATTAAAGTAAATTGATAATTAATTGAAGATGCATTCTGTAAAAATTCTAATGGTGCTTAAAGGCATTCTTAAGCGGATTGCTATGAGGAAGCACACCCTTGCTAACTAAAGGATTGCGTTCAATTTTATTGTTAACAAGTCTGCTTCTGACAAGCATGGAAAAGAACCAAGACTTGATTTAAACTCAGTTGGCAGAATACAATCAAAAGTCTAGAACCTTCTTTCAGCTTTCAAGAGAACTTTTGATACTCTACGACTGAGTTTAAAATTATTCTTTTCTTACAAAACAATTATGAGTAAGGTTTTCTTCAATCTATTTCTCACTTGGCTGAGACTGCCTCTGAATTCACTGGGATTATTACATGGGCTGTCTATTATTGAAGCAAGAGTGATTGTTTCTCCTTGTGTATCTAACACAAATGCCCCAACCACAAAGCCAGATTTGGTGTATGAAATTGTATGGGGTATAGAAAGGCAAGCAGGCTTTTTCCACTGAGGTTGGGTGAGGTCAGAACTAATAGTTATAGGTGAATGGTGAAAGGTAAAACAGTTACTAACCTACCAATTTAACCCAAGCCTACTTTCAGGACAGTTTACAAAGACCGATTACCTACTAAGCAGTACTCTTTGGACTGTAGGAGGAAACCAGAGCAACCAGAGATGACCCACGTACACACGGCAAGGATCACAAACTTTCTTACAGAGGATGCTGGAATTGTACTCTGGTCTCCGATGCCCTGTGCTGTGCTGACCACTACACTACCGTGGCACCCTAAGTTGTTTCCTCAAGATTCAAACTCAGGTTACTGAATTCAAAGTCCAGAGAGCTCACCATAATACCATGGAACCTGCATACTAGACATGCAAGAGTCAAGATCGCTGTATTGCTTCGGAGTACAACTGCCAGTCTCCCCCTCCCCCTCCCACTTTCAAATCTCTTACTCACTCTTCCTTCAGTTAGTCCTGACAAAGGGTCTCGGCCCGAAACGTCGACTGTACCTCTTCCTGGAGATGCTGCCTGGCCTGCTGCGTTCACCAGCAACTTTATCCGTGTTGCCAGTCTATCACCCAGTTTTTCAAAGTCCACACACTGATAGCTTAGCCTGCAGAAAGTACTTTCTAGAACAAACATTTGCATTGCAAATCTTTACCTTTATTTAATTATTTAATCGAAAGAAAGGATTATATGAAGTTAGAGTCTGTGGGCATGAATACACATCAGTCTGAAAATCACTTCCAGCATAAATTTCCACACTGGTTGTGAACTGAATTCTCCCTTTAGAATAGAGATGAGGAATTTCTTTCATCGGGGGATGGTGAATCCATTGCCACAGGTAGCTATGGAGGCCAAGTCTTTGGGTATGTCTAAAGAGGAGCTGATAGGTTCTTCATTCAGAATCAGAATCAGGGGGCTAATATTACCGTCACATATTGTGAAATTTGTTATTTTGCAGAAGTTGATACATTGAAATACGTACTAATAAATCTATAAATTACTATAAATTCCTGAAATGTTGAGTGTGTGGTCTCCAGTTTCCTTCATTAGTAAAGGCATTCAAGCAGGACAGACTTGATGACCCAAATGGTCCAGTTCTGCTCCAATGTCTTATGGTCCTACAAGGACTGGAAGGCAGAAAGCAAAGTGCATCACCTGTGGACTCACTGTTTTGACCTGAGTCACAACTAGTTCCAAGAACTCACCTCAGCAGCTGCTATCAGAAACCTTCGTCCCGTCAGTGCGGCAGATAGGAAACTACCTGCTACATAAATCTTTATAATGTATTTAAAACAGACAGTAGTTATTCTAGTATTGAAATGCATAGTGAATGAAAACTACAAAAATTGTTAAATTATTGTCAAGTCTAGTTTATTGTCATATACATTAGATTAGATTAGATTATGAGGACACGCAGTCCTCTTTTACTGTCATTTAGTAATGCATGCATTAAGAAATGATACAATATTCCTCCGGTGTGCTATCACAGAAACACAGGACAGACCAAGACTGAAAAACTAACAAAAACCACATAATTATAACGTATAGTTACAACAGTGCAACAATACCATAACTTGATGAAGAACAGGCCATGGGCACAGTAAAAAAGTTCAAAGTCTCTCGAAAGTCCCACATCTCACGCAGACGAGAGAAGGAAGAAAGCTCTCCCTGCCATGCCCGACCACAGTCCGACTCTGAGTCATCCGAAAACTTCGAGCCTCCGACCAGCCCTCCAACACCGAGTACCGAGCACCATCTCTGCCGAATGCTTCGACCCCAGCCTCAGTCGCCAGCAGCAGGCAAAGCCGGGGGTTTTGGGGCCTTCCCTCTGGAGATTCTCAATCGCACAGTAGCAGCGGCAGCGAACCGGGCATTTCAGAAGTTTCTCCAGATGTTCCTCTGTGCTTCTCACGTCTGTCTCCATCAAATCAGAATTGTGTACGGCATCCTACTTACAAATACGATATCATTTCACCGGAGAGCTGCATGCGCTGCGTCGTGCCGCCATCTTCTCCTCCTGCCCATAGTATCCATACCAGGACCACAATACTGAAAAACAGTTACTTTACCCAAGAGTCAGGCTGAGCAACACCTCCACCCACTAACCCACTAATACTTTATTATTTCTCATCTGTCACCTTACATACAGACGGTAGGCGTCACTTTATGTATTTTACCTATAATCAATCTATTTATATAAACTATCTTATGTATTTATATTTATTGTAAGCACTAGAAAGTCTGCAGATGCTGGAAATCCAGAAGAATGCACATAAAATGCTGCGAGAAACTCAGCGGGTCAGGCAGCACATATGGAGAGGAATAACAGTTAACATCTTGGACAGAGGTCCTCCATCAGGACTAGAGAGCAACAGAAATACACCAGAATAAAAAGGTGAGGGGAGGGGGAGGATGCTAGATAGAAGGTGATAGGTGAAGCCAGGTGGGTGGGAAAGGTGAAGGGCTGGAGAAGAAAGGAGAGGAGAGTAGACTGAGGAAGAAAGGGAAGGGGGGGGCACCCAGGAGGAGGTGATAGGCAGACGCAGAGGGGTAGGAGGTCAGAGTGGGAAGTAGAAGAAGAGGTGAGGGAGAAAGATATTTTATTACCAGAAGGAGAAACTGATATTCTTGACATCATATTTACAGTGCTTTTTAAAAAAATATTATTGTGTTCTTTATCTTCTGTGGATGTTTTTTTGTGCTGCATCAGATCTAGAAGAACAATTAGTTTGTTCTCCTTTACACTTGTCTACAGGAAATGACATCGAACAATCTTGAATCTTGGTGAAGTGAAAAACTGACTTACAGCAGCATCACAGACACACGGCATCACCTCAGAAGCATCACTAGAAAAGCGTTAATCTGAGTTGTGGGTGAAGTGCTGGAGGAACTCAGCAGGTCAGACAGCGTCCGTGGAGAGGAATAAGCCGTCAGCGTTTGGGCCAGGACCCCAGCATTTTATGTGTGTTATTTAAGGTGTCCAGCATGTGCAGATTCTCTTTTATTAAACAGAACCACACACAATTTTTACAAGAACACAATCAGAGCAAATTTTAGTGCAGTAATCAAAGTGATCACGGTGTGACTAAATTGTATATAGTAGGGTTTTGCCAGTTGGTTTAGGAACGAAATGGATGAAGGGGAATAACTGTTCTTGAACCTGGTGGTGTGGGACTTCAGGCTTCTGTACCTCCCACCTGATGTTAGCTGCAAGAAGATGGTGTGGTCCGGATGGCAGAGATAATTGATGGTGGATGTTGCCTTCCTGAGGCAGCACCTCCTGTAGATACTACTGATGGTGGGGAGGGAAATACCCTTGATGTATTGGGCAGAGTCCACTACTCTCTGCATGCAGTATTTTATTTTCCTGTACGTTTGACTTGCCGTACCAGACCATAATGCAACCAGTCAGCATACTTCCAACAGTGCATCTGTAGAAGTTGATCCGAGTGTTCGGTAACAAGTCAAACCTCCTTGCATCTCTGAAGAATGATGCTAACACGATTTAATTATGATTAAATCCACATAAAGAAAATGTATGGCCCATGGGGTGTATGGGCTGTCCGGAGTTAAGGGTCCTGCATTTATCAAGTCCTGTGCTTTATACCAAAGATCAAAGCCAGAAGGTCGATTGGAAGGTAAATGGACGAAGCCCTGAGTCTGTGAGTCTACACGGGAAGTCAGGGGCTCAATGTTTGCGACTCCACCAGTCCAGTGGAACGCCTGGAGACAGCCTGACCTAGTGTTGGAGGTGTGTGTGTGTGTATGTATGTGTGTATGTGTGTGTGCGCGTGTGTGTATGTGTGTGTGCGCGCGTGTGCATGTGTGTGCGCGTGCGTGTGCGTGTGTGTGTTTGTGTGCTGGTGTGCGTGTGTGTTTGTGTGCTGGTGTGCGTGTGTGTTTGCATGTGTGTGCGTGTGTTTGTATGTGTGCGTGTGTTTATGTGTGTGTATATTTGCATGCGCGTGTGCATGTGTGTGGACGTGTGTGTGTGTGTGTGTGTGTGTGTTTGTGTGCTTGTATGCATGTGTGTTTGTGTATGTGTTTGTGTGTGTGCGTTTGTGTGTGCGTTTGTGTATGTGTGTGTATAAAGGATCTTCTTTAGCTGTTGTTCTTTTGTTACTGTTCTGTTGAACATGTGATGTTGGTGCCAGTATGTGTGGTGACACTAGCAGGCTGTCCCCCAGCACATCCTTAGCTTGTGTTGGCTGTAAGTGCAAATGACCTAGTTCACTGTACATTTTGATCTACGTGTGATGAGTAAATGAATCTGTAGCTGAATATGTGTTGCACCACTGTTCTATTCATTACTGGGATGTGGACATTGCTGGAAGCATCATTAGCTCCTTAATTAAGAAGGGAGCTACATTGAAAACCTGCTGTGCAATTTGAAGAAGCTAATCTGAAAAATAGGGTCATGAGACCATGATCAGCCACGTCATACGACACAGTACGTTATGATGATAATCGTGAGGTGGGGCCTCCGTCAGTCAGGATTGGCCACGGATATTGCATCTCAGCTCTCTAGATACGCAAGCCCGGGCAGTACGATATGGAGAGCAAGCTGTTGCTAATGTAGCAAGCTTGCCCTCTCTATGCTTCTGATGAACCCAAAGGAACAGCAAAGACTGATACAGTTTGGCACTAGCAGTGTCGCAGGAGTTGTGTAAGACTGCCTTATGGACTCCAGCTCCAGATATTTCCCTCTGGGTTTACTCCCAAAGCGTGTGGTGCGTGGCCAAGTGGTTAGGGCATTGGGCTCACGATCTGAAGGCAGCGTGTTGTGTCTTTGAGCAAGGCACTTAACCACACACTGCTCTAGTCCACCCAGCTGAAAAATGGGTAAATGAAAAAAAAAATGCTGGGGGTTAACCTCGCGATAGACTGGCGTCCTATCTGGGGGGGGGGGGGGAGTCTCGTATTCTCAGTCGCTTCACCCCACAGAAACTGGCATAAGCACCGGCCTGATGGGCCACAAAGGCTCGGGGCAGACCTTATCTTTTAACTTACTTCCTCATGAATGGGTATAGCCACAAGGCAGCGGAGCTTTGAGATAATGGTACACAATATATATTTATGTACATAGCACATATATTATGTAAGTATATTTGAGTGGATAATTATACTATTTATTGATACGGTTAGATAGCTTCATCTTATCGCACTTTACATTCACCTCTTCACCCCACTTACTTCCTTCATTCAGCTTTGGAAGTCCCACCTCAGTAAGTATCACTCAATAAAGTGCAATATCATGCATGGGGTCCCTCATAGACTGGATACGATAAGTGTGCAGCTGCTTATCTTGTCTTGAGAAGTCGGCTTTAGCTTTCCTACAGAGGAGGCAACTGAACAAAATTGTGCTGCTCAATATCTACAGTTTCTGTTAACTCATTTTCGTCCATGCTGCATGAAGCCATGGGAGCAGGTGGTGGATGGTCAAATGATCAGATGGAGGAAATCTCAAGTCCTGGTTATGTGACCACTGTCGCCAGGCAGGCATCTCTGAAAAGTATCGATAATGACTAGGGTCACTTACCTTGAAAAGACACTACCTAGAAGACAATACAATAGACAATAGGTGCAGGAGTAGGCCATTCGAGCCAGCACCAACATTTTCTGTGATCATGGCTGATCATCCACAATCAGTACCCTGTTCCTGCTTTCTCCCTACATCCCTTAACTCCACTATCTTTTTTAAAATACTTTATTTTCAAAAATTTCAAAAAAAAACAATGAGATCAACAAAAATATACCAGCTCAGACATGTGTAAAAATGAAATAAGCAAAAAAAAAGGGATATAACATTAGAGGGATGCCTATTGTACAAAGTGCTCAAAAATACTAAACATTAAATCTAAATGAGGGCTGTGACAAATCAGCTGGGAGGAAATTGCTCATCTACCCCCGGCCTCGTCCAGGTAGGCTAGAAATAGATCCCAGGTAGCCGAAAGTTTTTTAATTGAATTGGTTCTCAAGAACCTAAGTTTCTCCACCTATATGACTGAGATCATATCAGCCATCCATCTCCGAAAGGAAGGAGGAGAGGGTGATTTCCATTCCCTCAAGATAAGTCTTTTGGCAACAATCATCCCCAGCATCAGAGACTGTTGTATGGCTGCAGGGAAACAAATAGTAGATTACGAGCAGCCAAATATGGCGAGACCAGCTTCCAAGGGGAAGGATCTTTTATAGGCCTTTTGAGTACCAGTCGAATATTTTGGACCAAAATCCGGTCAGTAATAGGCAAAACCAAAAGGTATGTGACAACGTGGCTTCCGTCCCTTGGCATCTATCACACATTGGCGAGACAGAAGGGTAAATCCTGTGCAACCTAAGTTTAGAGTAGTGGAGACGGTGGACAACTTTAAACTGGATCAGTTGGTGCCTGCTGTTAACAGAGCAAGCCTGTATCATAGACAAACACTTATCCCAGGCAGCTTCAGATAATTCAATGCCCAGCTCCTCTCTCCAAGGCATCCATAATCTTCACAGTAGACGCAACATTGCAATTATCAAACAAACGTACAAACTTAGAGACGAGATGCCTGGAGTCAGGAGGGTTCTTTAAAATATCAAAAAACATATGTTTCCCTGGAAGGATTTCAAAATTACAAATCTTAGATTGAATGTAGTGTCTAATTTGCAAATAACGAAAAAATTGCGAGTGAGGCAGCTCAAATTTCTCTTTCAGCAGACTAAATGTTGCAAACCGTCCCTCTATGTACAGGTCTTCAATAGAAACTAGATCCTTCTCCCTCCAAGCATGGTAGGTTTTATCTGACCATGAGGGTAGAAAGGAGTGATTGAAACAGATTGGTGTTTGTATAGGTAAATTCAGAACACTCCTAATCTGATTTAGAATTTTGACAGAATTTTTCAAAACAAAACTCAAACTTTTTGAAGTCCCAGGCCTCTCTAACTTGGAGAACAGCATGGCTGGCAAGGAGGAATTGACAACAGAGTTGGACTCCATACAACCAGGGGCTAGGTAACCAGATAACCAGGGGCTACGTTATCCGGAGCCCCCTGTTGCCAAAACATTAAAGCCCTAACATTGACAGCCCAATAATAGTGTCTAAATACAAGTAATCCCAGCCCTTCTTCAGATTTGGGCTTTGGTAAATGAATTTTCGAAATCCTGCGATTCTTATAATTCCAGATATAAGACAATATTATGGAGTCCAACTCTTTAAAGAAAGCTGATGTAAGAAAAATGGGGAGATTTTGACAAAGATAGAGAAACATAGGAAGGGAAACCATTTTAATTGAATTTATATGACCAATCATGGACAGAGGTAGGGTTTTCCAACTTTCTATATTCTGTTTAAGTTTTGAAATAAACTCCGCGAAGTTTAATTTGAATATTAATTTAGGATCTTTGGGGATTGTCAAGCCGAGGTAAGTAAAGTGATCTTTAACTACTTTGAACGGGACACTTTCCAAAAAACCCCACGTGTAGTTGTTGGAGAGGGGCACAGTCACTTTTTGTCCAATTGATTGAGTATCCCGATAGTCTGCCAAAAGAGGTGATTAAATCTAGAAGAAGAGGGACTGACTTTTCTGAGTTTTGTAAATAGAGTATCACATCATCAACATATAAACTAATAAGTATTTCAATACATCCCACTTTCAAACCCAGAATATTTGGGTCACTTCTTATTTTTAGGGCAAGGGGCTCTATCACAACGGCAAAAAGGGCCGGCGAGAGAGGGCACCCCTGTTGAACTGAACAGTGTAGGGGAAACATAGTTGAATTGTTACTGTTAGTTATAATAGAGTACATTGGGCTCTATCAGTTTTACCCAAGATACAAATGACTCGCCGAACCCAAACCTGTACAGTGACTGAAACATGTAAGGCCACTCAATCTGGTTAAAAGCCTTCTGTGCATCAAGGGATAAAATTGTTGCCCCATTAGCTTTCCCATGATCAGCATATATAGTATTAAGGAGGCATCTGACATTGGAAAACGAGAACCTACCCGGGATAAATCCTGTCTGATCAGGATGAATGATAGATGACAAATGCTTATTTAGTCAGTTAGCCAGCATTTTAGTAAGTACCTTTCAATCAAAATTCTGGAGTGCAATGGGCCTATAGCTGGCCAGGTCTGTTTCCTCTTTACCTTTCTTTACTTGAGGGAAATGTTAGCCTCGTACAATGTCCTAGGCAAGGCTTTATCTCTCTCAGAGCAAGATATCATTCTGAGGAGAAGTGGGGCAAGGATATCACAGAATTTCTTATAAAATTCACAGCCAAATCCATCCAGCCCATCAGCCTTGCCGGTTGGAAATGACTTAATGGCAGAAGTTATTTCTTCCAATGTGAAGTCAGATTCTAAGTCCTCCCTAGCAGCGTCACTAGGTTTCGGCATTACAAGAGAGTCAAAGAAGTCATTCAAATCAGATTGAGTGTAGAGGTGTAGAGTTCACTGTAAAATCCTTTAAAACAGTCATTTATCTCCTTGGGGTTAGTTAACAGGGTACCCACCCTCGATCTAATGCAATGAATTGACCTTAGGACCTGGGTGCCCCTGAGCTGCCGCGCCAGGAGCCCCACAGGCTTGTCCCCCATTTCCAAATGCTTTTGTCTTAATTTTAAGAGGAGGTTATTTATTTGACTACCCAAGATACAATTGTACTCATATTTAAGCTTCATTATTTTATTATAATCTTCAGAGGATTTCGAAGCCTGGTATGTCGCTTCGAGGGTTGGGAGAGTATTCTGAATCTCTAATAATCGCCCTTCTCTCTCCCTCTTAGCAACAGATTCATATGAAATTACATACCCACGAATTACAACTTTTAATGTCTCTCAGAGTATGGAATCTGACACCTCGCCGTTATCGTTAATTTCTATAAAATCTTTTAATCTAGTGGTGATATATTCTATAAATTTTTTATTGATGCGTAGGGAGGGGTTAAAAAGCCAGGAATAGATTCGTTTGGAAAGGGAGACATTGTCAAGGGGCTATGGTCAGAAATTAATCTATAATGATATTTTGTATTAGTAACACGAGATATTAAATGAGAATCAACCAAAAATAGTCTATTCTACTATAAGATTTGTGAACATGAGAATAATAAGAATCATCCTCGTCGGTGGGATGTTGAACTCGCCAAATATCTACTAAATTCCTAGATCTAATCAAATTATTTGGGACCTGCACTGACACGATATTTGAGGGTGGGTGGGAGGAAAATCTATCTAAATATGGGTCCAGGTTGCAATTCAAGTCACCGCCAATTATTATATTTGAATTACTGACAACCGGAAATAAATCAAAAACTTGCCTAAAAAAATTTGGCTCGTCTGTGTTTGGACCATAAATATTAAGGAAGGTTAGCGGAAACGAATTAATGGTGCCAGAGATCATAATAAACCTGAAGTGAGTTGAAATGGAGTATTTTTCCTAAAGAGGATAGCCACACCACGGGCATGAGAAGTAAATGGCGACTGGTAAACCTGCGATATCTGCTGGATCTCAATCTGCGTTGCTCAATTACTTTGATATGGGTTTCCTGTAGAAAAATCACATCTGCAGATAGAGATTTGAGATGTCTAAAAACTTATCCCTCTTACAACATGACCAAGCCCCTTAACATTCCACGAGACTATTGTAATATCTTTACCCCCCCCCCCCCAGCTGCGTTCTACTGCAAGGCCTCTGCATATAAGAATAAAAAAGAGATTATTAGAGTTGAGCACAAACATAGTAAACAATTCAAAGTAGCTGGCAGCCTCATAAAAACACAACATACACAAAAAAAATATGTCTGAGCCATAAACAAGAACAACACACACCCTCACCCACTCTCCTTCGTGTCTCCCTAAACCAGACACATAGTTCCCCATTTCCAGCCCAAAAGGAGCTGCTGGGCAGGTAACTAACATTACAGAGTTATCACAAACCCCCCTCCGAGAAAATTTATAACACAAATTATATAATACCGTTAAACAGATGCTATTAGGGCTGGGGACGGTTATCCTGTTTCCACACCTGAAGCTGAACATTCATGACACCAACTCAAATTTAACCCTTATAAAAACAGAAATATTTAGAACATTCTCTGCAATTAAATCCCAGTGTGGCATACGGCATTGTAAAACTATGTATAACAAGCAGGTCCCTCCCCATATCCCAACATGGAAACTGGCACAAATGTAAGCTGAATAAATAGTGTCAATATATCTACTCCACTTTGCGTGCGTTATTCCTTTCCAAGAATTGTGCTGCTTCTAACAGGTCATCATATACTTTAGGCGCTCTTCCATCTTGATGATAAATATAGAGCCTAACCGGATACCACAGGGTGTGCTTGATTCCTCGGTCGCGCAGAGTTCGCAGTACATCACGAAAGGCACGACGTCGAGTCATCACCTCTTTAGTATAATCCGGGAAGATCAAGACTTTGTTTCCCCTGTACTCCATGGGTTGTAGTCTGCTGCGGTGCAGGATCAGCTCTTTCACTTAAAAGTGATGGATACGTGCCAAGATGGTGCGCGGTTTCCCGCCGGCAGCTGGTTTAGGATAGAGACAGCAATGCACACGATCGACTTTAACCGGGTACGGGAAGTGCTCTTCCCCGAGCAACTTGGGAATCAGTCTGGAAACAAATTCAGTAGGTTTACCATCCTCCTCGCCCTTTTGTATCCCTACAATCTTAATATTATGCCTCCGGGAACGAGCCTCTAAGTCATGCACTTTAGCTTGAAGCTGGCTATTTTGTCTCATTAGCTCTGAGTACTTAGCTTCAAGCTCTTGCACGCGTGCTTCAAGGTCACTGGTGGTGAGTTCTTGATTAGTCACACGGGCTTGTAAGTCAGCCTGGGAGTCCAAAAGCGCCTCAAATTTGGTCTCAAAAACATCAAAGCGGTCGTTAATGCCACGCAGAACTGACTGAGAAATCTTCTGACCTAATTCCTTGCACATGGCATAAGTTTTATCCGGCGGTATCTCAGACGTGGAAAAGTGCTTTACCGACCCGTTGTTGACACTAACTTCGGTAGTTTGGCAGTCAGCGGTCTTGGCTTTATTTACCTTCAGCATTGTCAACCTTTTCCAGACACTTGGTTTGGACACACACTGTTGGCCTATGAATGAATAAAACACGGTATAATAGTAATTTTATCGAGGTCTCGGAGAGGAGCACTGACCAAACACGTCTAATCCATAGGCATGCGCACTAGCATCCCGACTCCGCTATCTTTAAGAGCTCTATCTAATTCTTTCTTGAAAGATCCCAGAGAATTGGCCTCCACTTCTGTAGAAAAATTTACTAAGAACAATCACGGTCATGGAAAGACCATGATCGCCCACATCATAGGACACAGCACGTAATGATAGGGATGAATCTGAAGAAGTGAGAAAAACTGATCACACACATGTACATTTGGGCCAGAGTTGTACGTTTTAAATTTGAAGCACTCCCATATCTATTCTGGGATCAATTGATATAAATTTAACAAATACAGTATATCATGTGTTGTACTTATATCCTTCAATGGGCAACACATCAGGTACGTGTCCCTTTGAACCCACATTTTTCTTGCCTTAGTCCCCATTGCGTCTTTCAGAATCTCATAAAACGAGAGCTCAACTTGTCCTTGGCAAAACAGGAGGAGCTGCTATGAGTCTGCTCTTCCTGGTTCTCAAGAGGCTTGTATTATAGATTGCAGACTCATTATCAATACAGTTTTGACACCATAAATATTTAATTTTAAAAGGACTTGAAGCAAAGATTAGTGCCTTTGATGATGCCTGTTGATTCTGAATTACAATCCTTATTATGTTCAGCAAATGCTGAATGGTCTCTTCAAGTTGAGTTTGATCAGATCTCAATTCAGTCAAGTGCTCCTGTAGGCCATTGCTTATGAAAAGCGTGTCTTATGAGAGCAAAACACGTGACTGAAAGGAATTGCTGTGGAGTGTTCAGCTCTCTGCCTCACTGTTGTGTTTAAAGATGGATTGCATAGTGAAAACCAGCTGGAAAATTCAGATAAATTGAGTAGGGAAACAAATCTCCTTCACTCTCCAAAAAATCATAACAAGTAAAGACATCTCTAAAACAAAAAACAGCTTCCTCAACTATGATTCATTGAAATAGTAAACAAACCCGATTTGGTATGCATAGCACTTCAAACATCCTTCTTCTTCCAAGAATATCTTATTTCTTATTAACATTGGCGGACATTTCTCAATGCAACCATTTCTCCAAGGTTCACAGCTAGTGTTTGATACAATAATAAAGGTTTGCTTCACATCAATAAGGAGCCGAGAGCAAGATCACACTTGGAATAGAGCCAGCCATCAGCAGAGTTAGTTAGAAAGCTGAAAAGTGGGACCTCCAGGGTAGTAATCTCTGGATTGCTGCCTGTGCCACATGTCAGTGAGGATAAAAATAGTATGGTTTGGCAGATGAATGCAAGGCTGACAAATTGGGCCAAGGGGTAGGGTTTCAAATTTCTGTGTCATTGAGATCTCTGCAAGGAAAGATGACATGTACAAAAACAGTGGGTTACATCTGAACTCGAGGAAGACCAATAGTGGTTTGTTAGAACTGTGGGGGAGGGTTGAAAATTATTTGGCGGGGGATGGGAACCGGAATGATAGGGCTGAGGACGGGACAGTTGGTATACAAGTAGTTCAGGGGTTCCCAATCTTTTCTTTTATGCCATGGACCAATACCATTACGCAAGATGTCTGTGGATTCCAGACTGGAAACCTCTGAAGTAGATGCAGTGTGTAGTGAGATTGTCAGGAAGGACAGGCAGATGATGGGGCAGTGGGATGAGTTGCAGTCTGACATGGGGCCAAAAGCAAAAAGGGTGACGAATACAGGAATATATTTAAATGCATGCAGTATACGGAATGAGGTAGATAATCTTGTAGTGCAGTTAGAGATTGGCAGGTATGATGTGGGCATCTCTGAGTCATGGCTGGACAAAGGTCATAGTTGGGAGATTAGTGGTAGGCAGCCATCGATCCCAAGGGATCATGGGTTTGCGCCTCTGGTAGACTGTGTCCTCTCCAGGGTGCAAGCCTGGGCGGGAAGATTTGAAGAATTGGCTGTTGCCCATGCAGCGGGTTCCCCCTCTCTACGTCACTGACGTAGTCCAGAGGAAGGCAAAGCACCGATATAGCTTTGCACCAGTGCCGTCACAGAGGCTGCCAGACTGAAACTGTAAACAACATCAAACTGCCTTTGAGACCCCGGCTCCCGATTTCTTCCTCAAGATTTAATCCTGGAGCCTTTCCCATGGGTGGGTCTGGCCGCAAGGCAGTGGAGGTTTAAAATCAGTTTTCCTTCTCCTAGGTGGGTTGCCATCCAAGGCTGATGAGCCCCAGCTGCCCAAAGCAACTGGATTTGAGGCACCGGTAGTCCGCCTTTGCCCCTTCTCTTGTCAGTAAAAACAGTTCCGCCGGGCCTAGTAGGTAAACCACACGTGAAGGCCAAGAGTTGGATTTGGTTGTCAGAGGCTGTTACAGTCGCACGCCATTTGGAGCACTTTGTAGGTAGTGGGAGCTTATCCTCACTACCACCCCGGCTATGTCAACCTTAGGAACCAACCTAATGGGAGCTTACCATCCATGGAGACAAATTGATACACATTGTATTAAAAGAATAGGCAGGTAGGTAGAGGGAGAGTGGTGGAACTGTTGTTAAAAATGTGAAATCAAGTCCCCTTAGAAAGAGGTGGTACAGGTTCAGAAGATGCAGGACCCTTGGAAGTAGAGTTAAGAAAATGCAAGGGTAGAAACAGCCTGATAGGAGTTATATCCAGGCCTCAGAACAGTAGCCAGGATGTGGGCTACACTGGGAGATAGAAAAAGCATGTCAAAATGCCAATGTTGTGATAATCCTGGGGGATTTCAATATACAGATAGATTGAGAAAATCAGGTTGATGCAGGATCCCAAGAGAGGGAATTTGTAGAATGCCTACAAGATGACTTTTTAGAGCAGCTTATGGTTCAGCCCACTGGGGAAATGGCAATTCTGGATTGGGTGTTATTTAATGATCCAGATTTGATTAGAAAGATTAAGATAAAGGAATGCTTAGGAGGCCGTGATCATAAAATGATGTAATTCATCCTGCAATTTGAGAAAGAGAGGCGAGAGTGGATATCAGACCACTGGAAAATGATGGGAAACAATGAAATAGTGAACAAACTGAGTAAGTATTTTGTATCAGTCTTCACTATGGAAGACACTAGCAGTATGGTGGAAGCTCCAGGTGTCAGGGAGCATGAAGTGTGTGAAGTTGCCATTACTAGAGAGAAGGTTCTTGGGAAAGTGAGAAGTCTAAAGGTGGATAAGTCACCTGTACCAGATGGTGTGCACCCTAGAGTTCTGAAAAAGGTGGCTGAAGAGATTGTAAAGGCATTAGTAATGATATTCCGAGAATTGCTAGATTCTGTAATGGTTCCGGAAGACTAGAAAATTGCAAATGTCACCCAACTCTTCAAGAAGGGAGCGAAGCAGAAGAAAGGAGACTATTGCATTGAATTGACTTTATTACTTACATCCCTTCACATACATGAGGAGTAAAAATCCAGTTAGTCTGCCCTCAGTGGTTGGGAGGATGTTGGACTCAATTATTAAGGATAAGGTCTTAGAGTACTTGGAGGCACATGATAAAATAGGCCGAAGTCAGCATGGATTCCTCAAAGGAAAATCTTACCTGACAGATCTGTTGAAATTCTTTGAAGACATAACAAGCAGGACAGACAAAGGAGAATTGGTTGATGTTGTGTATATGGATTTTCAGAAGGCCTTTGACAAAGTGCCACACATAAGGCTGCTTAACATGCTATGAGCACATGGTATTACAGGAAAGATACTAGCATGGGTAAAGCAGTGGCTGATTGGCAAGAATCAAAGAGTGGGAATAAAGGGAGCCTTTCCAGATTGACTGCTGGTGCCTTATGTGCTCCACAGGTGTTTGTGTTGAGACCGATTCTTCTTACGTTGTACGTCAATGATTTAGATGATGGAATTAATGGCTTTGTTACAAAGTTTGCAGACAATATGAAGATAGGTGGAGGGACAGGTAATTTTGAGGAGAAGATAGGCTATAGAAGGACTTTGACAGTTTATGAGACTGGGCAAAGAAATGGCAGTGGGGAAATGAATGGTCATGCACTTTGGTAGAAAAAAATAAAAGGGTTGGCTATTTTCTAAGTGGGAAAAAAAGGTGAAATGAAAATGGATTTGGGAGTCCTTGTGCAGGGTTCCCTAAAGGTTAATCTGCAGGTTGAGTTTATGGTGAGGAAAGCAATTGCAATGTTAGGATTCATTTCAAGAGGACTAGAATACAAATACAAGGATGTAATTTTGAAGCTTTGTAAAGCAGTGGGGAGGCCTCACTTGGAGTATTGTGAATGGGTTTGGCCCCTTAGCTTAGAAAGGATGTGCTGCAACTGGAGAGGGTACAAAGGAGTTTCACAAAAATGATTCTGGGATTGAACGGCTTATCATAAGAAGAGCATTTGATGGCTCTGGGTCCGTATGCACTAGAGTTCAGAAGAATGAGGATGACTTTATTATTACCCATCGTATGTTGAAAGGCCTTGATAGAGTGGATGTGGAGAAGAGGTTTCCAATGGTGGGAGAGTCTAAGACCAGAGGACACAGCCTCAGAATAGAGGGACATGCTTGAGATGAGGAGGAATTTCTTTAACCAGAGAGTAATGAATCTGTGGAATTCTTTGCCATCTTCAGATGTGGAGGCCAAGACTTTATCTACATTTAAGTTTGAGGTTGGTAAATACTTGATTGGTCAGGGCATGCAGTGATACGGGAAGAAGGCAGGAGATTGTGATGAGAGGAAAATTGAATCAGCCATGATGAAATGGTGGATCAGGCCTAATGAGCCAAAAGGCCTAATTCTGCTCCTATATCTTATGGTCTTATGTTCTTAACAAGAAAAGAACCCATGGTATTACAGGAAAGTACTAGCATGCATAGAAAATTGGCTGACTGACAGGAGGCAAACAGTGGAAATAAAGTGGGGCTTTTTCTGATTGGCAGCCAGTGAATAGTGGTGTACTGCAGGCATCAGGGTTTGAACCGTTACTTGTCACGTTATATGTCAATGATTTGGATGAAGGACTTGAAGGGTTTGTGGCCAAATCTTCAGACGATACAAAGATAGGTGGAGGGGCGGGTAGTGTTGAGGAAGCAGATAGCCTGCAGAAAGATTTAGGCAGTTGGGGGAATGACGAAGAAGTGGCAGATGATCACACACTTTGGTCGATGGAATAAATGTGTGGGTTATCAAAAATCAGAGGTGCAAAGAGACTTGGGGAGTTAACTTGCAGGTTGAGTTGGTAGTCAAGAAGATAAATGCAATTTTAGCATTCATTTTGAGAGGACTGGAATATAATAGCAAAGATGAAAAGCTGAGACTTTAAAAGGCAATGGTCATACCACACTTGGAGTATTGTGAGCAGCTTTGGGCCCCTATAAGAAAAGATGTGCTGATTATTTGGAGAGGGTTCAGGGGATGTTCACAAGAATGAACCCAGGAACGAAAGGGTTAATATATGAGGAGCATTTCATGGTTCTGGACCTGTACTTACTCGAATTTAGAAGGATGAGGGGAAATCTCATTAAAATCTACCTAATATTTAGAACAGAGATGAGGAGGAATCTCTTTAGTCAGAGGGTGGTGAATCTGTGGAATTCATTGCCACAGATGGCTGTGGAGGCCGAGTCATTGGGTATATTTAAGGTGGAATTTTAGGTTTAAGGTATTTATTAAACAGTTAATTTAAATAAGTAATGTGTGTACATATATATTTTTTCACCCCTTATTGGTGGTGTGCATGTGTATTTTTTCTCAATCTCAGGTCCTCTACCAGAGGTCTGGGAGCTTGAGGATTTGGCCCAGTATCCTTGCTGTTCCTAGTCGTGTGCTCTTCTGGACTGAGATCTCAAATGTTGTTCTGAGATTTGTTGGAGCCATTCTCCCAGTGGGAAACAAAGGAATGTAATGTTTTGTGCTTCATGGAGACCTGGCTGACAGAGGAGATACCGGACCATGCTAATGAACCCTCTGGGTTCTCCCTGTTCCAGGCAAACAGGTCAAAAAAACCTCTCTGGGAAGAGTAAAGGAGGAGGGGTATGTGTCATGGTCAACAATGATTGGTGAGACTCCCGGAATGTGATGCCCTCAAATCATTTTGTTCTCCAGACCTGAAGTACCTGGTGTTACTGTGCAGAGACTACTGGCTGCTGAGGGAGTTCACAGCTGTTATCATCACAGTGGTGTACATTCCACCGCAGGCTGATATTGACCTGGCTCTCAAGGAACTGTACGAGACCATCAGCACGCTGGAGACTGCGCACCCAGAGGCTGCCTTCATCGTCGCCAATGAAAGTCTCTCGGAAGTTTTGTCAGCGCATCCAGGTGAGCACTGGTGGAGATAACACACTTGACCACTGCTACACTCCCTTCCACAATGCTTACAAAACTCACCTTTACCCAGCTTTTGGAAAATCAGACCACTCTTCGATCCTGCTTTTGCTGACGTACCTATCAGTCTCTATGCTGCAGAACTGCTTCGATGACATCGACTGGAATGTCTTCTATGATGAGGATGTCTCCGAGTTCATGGATGGAGTCATTATTATTACAGTGAGAATTTCCTCCACCACCCCCCACCCTTTTCCTTTACCTCTACGTTATGAACGCACCATCCTTTATTATGATGAATTCGCAAAAGTCAGGGTGCAAGCTAAGGGAGAAAGGAAGCTTATGTTTCTTCAGAGGGATGCAGCAGCAACTTTGCAGACATGTACCCATTAATCTACTGTAACTGCATCCAATTCCCCAGAGAGTATCTTTCCCTAGTAAATGAAAACCAGAAAACAGTGGATGCTAGAACTTGAATCAGAATCAAGTTTATTATTGAACACAGGATATAGAACATTGTATGGGCCCTTTGGCTCACAATGTTGTGCCAACCTTATCATCATCATCAGGTGCCGTGCCCAGTTTGAGCTTTGACTGCCATGGCCCACACACTCCTGTTTCGGGTCAAGTGGATCAAATCATTGGTATTCAATTCCAGTTCTCTGGCTGTAGCCTCCATCATCATTTGTCTTTGTCTTCCTCTTGCTTTCTTCCCTTCAACCTTTCCCATAATTACCATGCATTCTAACTCCTCTTTCCTATTCACGTGTCCAAAGAAGTTACGTTGCCTTTTCATGATCTCATACATTCTTTTTCTTTGTGTGTGCTCTGTTCATGACATCCTCGTTAGATATTCATTTCATCCATGATATTCTTTGCATCCTCCTCAAAAACCACATTTCTGCTGCTACAATTCGTTTCCTCATGTTACTAGATATTGTCCAACATTCTGAGCCACATAACATAACTGGATAAACATAACATTTCAGTATTCTGAGGTAGGTTGTCATGCCTAGTTTAGTGTTTGTCAGTATACTCTTCATTCTCGTAAAGGTGTCTTTTGCCATCCCTATTCTTCTTTTGATGTCCATGTCACACCTGCCATCTGATGTTACCCAGCTTCCTAAGCCAACCTTATACTTACTCCATAATCAATCTAACCTTTTCCTCTGAAAGAGCCCTCAATGCTGGTGTGACACAGCTCACAGCAGCCACTCCGGTGGTGATGTCTGTTATTTGTCAAGTAGGGTGCCGTGCACAATCCTGATTTGATGGAAACAGACATGAGAGCACGGAGGAACATCTAGAGAAACTTCTGAAATGCCTGCTTTGCTGCTGCTGCTATTGTGTGGTCCGGAATCTCCGGAGGATAAGGCCCCAAGTCCTCGGCTTTGCTTGTTGCTCGGCGGCCGGGGCAGGGTCAAAGCAATTGGCAGAGGATGGTGCTTGGAGAGGCTGTATCAGAGGGTCTGGTCAGAGGCTCGAAGTTTTCGGACGGACTCAGAGTTGGCTGCGATCGGGTGCTCCCAACGCATCAGTAAGTTGTCGGCGCTTGGAGGTTCATGGCAGGGAGAGTTTCTCCCTTCTGCTGCCTGCGTTAGATGATGAGTCGATCAGGACTTAGAGACTTTTTTTTACCGTGCCGATGGTCTACTCTTTATGAAATTACGGTATTGCTTTGCATTGTTCTAACTATATGTTATAATTGTGTGGTTTTGTCAGTTTTAGTCTTGGTTTGTCCTGTTTTTTTTGTGATATCATTCTGGAGGAACATTGTATCATTTTTTAATGCATACATTTCTAAATGACAATAAACGAGGACTGAGTGTCCTCATAATCTAATCTAATTTTTCTATCATCCAAGTGCTTCTTGAATGCCCCTAATGTATCTGCCTCTACCACCACCCTGGCAGGGTGTTCCATGCACCCAACACTCTCTGTGAAAAAAACCTAACTCTGACTCCCCCAAGTGATGTTATCACTGACATGTCGCAAAATTTGTTGATTTGTGACACCAGTAGAGTGCAAGGACATAAATATTACTATAAGTGAAGATAGTGGATAGATAGAGCAAAAGAGGAATAAAGAGGTCGTGTTCATTGTCCATTCAGAAATCTGATGGTGGAGGGGTGACTCTGCTCCTAAAACATTGAGTGTCAGCTTATAGTCTCCAGTACCTTCCCCTGTGACAAAAGACCTCAGCGGAGATGGTAAGGGCCCAAATGGTGGAGTATCCGAGACTAGAGTTGAGACACAATATAAGACTGAGATGAGTACAGGGTTATAAACCAGACACTAGACAAGTATCCAAAGTAGAGCTGACAACTGAGTTCTGGACCTTAGTTCAAGTGGTCTTTAAATATTAAAATCCTGGTGCCGAAACATGGCTGCCAATTAGTAGTGGGGCAGGCCTGAGTCTTTAAAAGTGCTGCACCAATAATCCATATTCTGGAGAGTCAGAGCTCTAAACCCCGGAGGTTAGCGTGGTTGGGTGTTTATCACAACACTTCCCTGATGATAGTCATGAGAAAAGAGCATGTCTTGGATAGTGAGGGTGCTTCCTGATGGATTCTACCTTCTTGAGACAACGCCTCTTGAAGATGTCCTCAATAGTATGGAGGCGAGTTCCCATGATGGAGCTGGCTGAGTTTACAATCCTCTGCAGCATTTTTTTCCGATCCTGTGCATTGGTGCTTCCATACTGGAGGATGATGCAGCCAGTCAGGATGCTCTCCATGGTACGTCTGTAGAAATTTGCAAGAGTATTCAGATATGGTACCAATAATCAAGAGTCCATTTAAGGCCATGGTCTGAATCTTGATGTGAGAGAGAGATGGTGTCAAAGGGTAAACTGCTGATCAGACATCAGAGCTGAGAGTCCGGTAGAACCAAAGGTGAGTGAGCTGCCCCAGAATGGACATGACAAGCCCCTTCACCAGAGGTGCTAACCTTCCTGGGCATCCCATATACCCCGGTAGAAATATACTTCAGCATTAATATGTCTTAATTTATAAAATGCAGTTTGGCCCTATATACATTACCACAATGCCCCACTTCACCAATGCATGCACTAGAACCCTGAACTTACTGGCACTGATGTGGATCTGCTGGCATTTCTTGGTAAATGTTGGTGACAATTCTGGCAGATGGGACTCATCACTCATGGTTGGCAGCTCATCTAGGAGCAGGAAAACCTCGATCTCAAACTTCTGCTGCCCTGTTGCTATACCTACTCATGGAGAAGACTTCAGGAGATAAACCTGAGAAAAAGTCCAGAGCTAGGGTCCCTAAGGCAGTCCAATGTTAAGTTCAACACTGACTGGCAACTCCTGCAATGCCACTGGTGCCATCCGCCTTGTGGAGAGGGGGATCCTGCTGCAAGGGAAACAACTTGCTGTCCATATTATGCTCCCCAGGCTTGAGTCCTGGCTTGGGTGTCACGTAATCAGCTGAGACGCAACATCCACAGTCGATTCCGAACAACGGAGGGCCTCCAAGTTGATGACAAACAACAGGGGCCGACACTGATCCCTGCGTCACATCATTGCTCACAGTCCTCCCGTCTGAGAAACAACCTTCCACTCGCAGTATGCCAGAAATCTGAACGTGTCAGGAGCCAGGAGTGAGTGTTGTTGCTATTACTAAGGAGAAGTTGCTCGGGAAACTGAAAGGTCTGCAAGTGGATAAATCACCTGGACCAGACGGTGTACACACCAGGGTTTTGAAAGAGCTGGCTGAAAAGATTGCAGAGGCATTAGTAACGTTCTTTCAAGAATCACTAGATTCTGGAATGGTTCTGGAGGACTGGAAAATTGCAAATGTCACTCCGCTCTTCAAGAAGGGAGTGAGGTAGAAGAAAGGAAATTATGGGCCAGGCAGCCTGATTTCAATGGATGGGAAAATGCAGGAGTTGATTATTAAGGAAGACGTTTCAGGTATTTAGAGGCAAATGATGAAATAGGCTAAAGTGAGCATGGTTTCCTTAAGGGAAAATCTTGCCTGACAAATCTGTTGGAATTCTTTGAGGAAATGACAAGCAAGGTTGGCAAAGGAGAATCAGTGGATGTTGTGTGCTTGGATTTTCAGAAGGCTTTTGACAAGATGACATACATGAGGCCATGAAGCTACTTAACAAGCTATGAGTCCATGGTATTACACGAAAGATGCTAGCATGGATAGAGCAACACACATCAAAGTTGCTGGTGAACGCAGCAGGCTAGGCAGGTAGCATCTCTAGGAAGAGGTGCAGTCGATGTTTCAGGCCGAGACCCTTCGTCAGGACTAACTGAAGGAAGAGTGAGTAAGGCTTACTCACTCTTCCTTCAGTTAGTCCTGACGAAGGGTCTCAGCCCGAAATGTCGACTGCACCTCTTCCTAGAGATGCTGCCTGGCCTGCTGCGTTCACCAGCAACTTTGATGTGTGTTGCTTGAATTTCCAGCATCTGCAGAATTCCTGTTGTTAGCATGGATAGAGCATTGGCTGATTGGCAGGAAGCAAAGAGTGGCGATAAAGGGAGCCTTTTCTGGTGCCTAGTCGTGTTCCACAGGAGTCAGTGTTCAGGCTGCTTCTTTCTATGCTAAATATCAATGAACTGGATGAGAGAATTGATAGCTTTGTGGCCAGGTTTGCAGACAATACACTTGTAGTTTGAGAGGCGGGTAATGTTAAGGAAGCAGGGAGGTTACAGAAGGACTTAGATTAGGTGAATGGGCAAAGAAGTGGCAGATGGAGTACAGTGCCAGGAATTGTATGGTCATACACTTTGGTAGAAGGAATAAACGTGAAGACTATTTTCTACATTGTGAGAAACTTCAAAAATCCAAGGAGCAAAGGGACTTGGGAGTCCTCGTGCAGGATTCCCTAAAGGTTAATTTGCAGGCTAAGTCAACGGTGAGGAAGGCAAATGCAATGTTAGCATTCATTTTGAGAGGACTAGAATATAAAAACAAGGGTGTAATGATGAGGCCTTATAAGGCATTGGCCACACCTCACTTGGAGTATTGTGAGCAGTTTTGGGCATCTTATCAAAGAAAAGATTTGCTGACGTTGGAGAAGGTTCACAGGAGGTTCATGTGACTGATTCCAGGAATGAAAGGGTTATGATTCTGATTGTTTGGTTTAACTTCCAGGTTTAGTTATTCAATTGGCTTTAACTTTCCCAGTTATCTTTGTGGGATTTGATCAGATCTCCAAATCATTCATCCAGGCCTTCAGATGCTTAGTCTGTAACATAATCCCACTGGTGTTCTCTTCAGGCCTTCTTGAAGGATCATCACTTTGTTATGGCGGTGAGGTCGGTGAGTTCTTGAAATCCCGAGAGTGATTATGACTGGTGTTTAGCTCCTGGTAGGGTCACCCATGGCGATGAAGTCAAGGGAGATGTTCCAGATAAAATGTGATCCACCCAAGACGTCATTGGTAAAGCTGGCAGAAGATGATGAGACATCACAGCAGCAGAGAAGGTGGAGGAAGGCTGCAGGAGTGAAGGGTCCCCATTGTCTTGCATTGATACAGTGGACAGAGATGATCTTTCTCCACGGGTAGAACTGTATACTACGAGAGGGCATGCATTGAAGGTGGTGGGGGCAGGGCAGGTTCAAAGGGGATGTGAAGGGTAAGTTTCTTACTCAGAGAGTTGTGGATGTTTGGTATGGTGGTAGAGACAAATTCATTAAAGTCTTTTAAGATTCATTTAGAAGGATTAGTTTTTGGGATTTCTTAAATCTACTTTTCAGGTGGTTTGGCACAACACTCTGGGCCAAACGGCCTGTTCCTGTGTTGTACTGTTCTATGTCCTATGACCCTGACCCCTGACCCCTGACCCTGATCTGTCATGCACCATGTGGTGGCTGCCAGTACAGCATGCAGCAGCCTCCCCACGTTAAACGAAGCCAAGCACAGCAATTTTCCATTAAGGGAATCCACCCTAACCAGTATATGTGGATCGTGAAATGGCCTCTACAACCACCTGAGGACCCACAAATAGTCAACCCCTTAGGAGAACATCATACTAGACCCGAGTGAGTACACTGCTACTACTGTCTTCAGAGTCAGTTGTAGAGTTAAGAGTTTCAAAAGTACGTACCTCTTTACCTTTGGGAGAAAGTTGAGGTCCTTATTATCACTTCTTTGGGTCCTTCTCACTTCCATATGGCCACTTTCTCTGCAGCAGAGAAGAATCAGGGAAGATTTGACAGAGGTATACAAAATGATGATGGGTATAGATGGGTTAAATGCAAGCAGGATTTTTCCACCCTAATTGGGTGAGACTAGAGCTGGAGGTCATAGGTTAAGGGTGAAAGATGAAGTATTAAAAGGGAACCCAGGGGGATGATCTTCACTCAAAAGGCGGTGAGAGTGTGGAACAAGCTGCCAGAGGAAGTGAAGGGTGCATGTTCAGATGGAACATTTAAGAGAAGTTTGGATAACTACCTGAATGGGAGTATAGAGGCCTATGGTCCAGATGGGACTAGACAGAGTAACAAATGGCATTGACTAGATGGGCCAAAGAGTCCTTTTTCTGTGCTGTGCTCTATGTCTATGATTCCATGGCTCTACGACATCCAGAAATTTGTACCAATGAGACTGAAAGTTTTTGGCCATGGCACCACCCTTTCAAGTGCAGCAGGCATGTAACTACAACCACAATAAAGATTGGAGGAGGGGTGGGCAAAAGGACAGAGTTGACCCGCTGGTGATCCTGGAAAACAACACCGAGCAAATTTGATGCAACCTAGTCTTAATCTCAGATTACCTATTTTGAATTAGCTTTATCTTGCTGCAGTTTAGAGTTATCGAATAATTTAAATGATCATAGATTCAGGTTTATTACATGTGCAGTGAATTAGCTTGTCGGCATTTACAAGCAACACAAATTTGGGTTGTGCCGGGGGCAGCCTGCAAGCATCATCATACGTTCCAACGCCAACAAAGCATACCCACAATGCCCCGCAGAACAGCATGCGCAACAAGCCCCTTTCCCACCCGCCCAGCCACTCAGTCACACACATGCAGGCCTCCAGCACCAGTACAGTCCTTAGCCCTGGACTCTCAAACATCGAGCCTTCAACTTCCAGTTCTGAGCACGGACTCGCAGATTCTCAGGTATCAGGCCTCTGAACTTTGAACTTACGATAAATAGTATAAGCAATCAACAAAAAAGCTAAACAAAAACCTAGAGACAATTTAATTTCTCTTCTGAAAAACAAAAGGCAATAATTCAAATGTGCTAGAAATTATTGTTTGCACTATTAGACAGTAAATACTAAAGAGAATTCCATAAAATGTCTTTATTTGCTATTTTAATGGGGACGTTAACTTTAATACTATAAATGCCTCCTAGGTTTGTGTTTATAGCTTGTTTATAATTAAATTTACAATGATACAAGCAGTAATTTATATTAAATTACTCTACAATTAATTGCCTTAGTTATAAGTTAATTACTGCAGAGCTTCTGTTTTGGGCTTTAAGGCAATGATTATAAAATGCGAAGTCATTTGCTGCAATATTTCAGTGCAGCAATGTGTTCTATCCAGTGAGGGATATGAGAGAGATTATACTATTACCGGTTGTTTAGAAATGAACAGAGAAAGTTTCTTCATTTTTTTAAATAAAGCTTCAAACTATAATGGGTGTGTCAGTGGGTGGGAGGGGGAATAGGGTTTGTTTTGTTGCTTGTTGTGTTCGGTGATGTCACGCTGAGCAAGTAGTCACCAGATTACATGATAACCCTTGTGGGCTGCTCCCAGTATATCCTTGGGAGTGGTGATTGTGAATGCAAATGACACATTCCACTGTACGTATGTTTCAATGTACATGTAATAAATAAATCTGAATTTTGAATCTTATAAAAATATGTATTAAAATGACATTTTAATTGAGTCAGGGTTCCTGAAGGTTGTCCTAGCCAGGGGTGGTGATGGGAAATAAGCTCCCACTATCTATTAAATGTTCGCAATGGCATGTGCCTCAACTAGCCTCTGACAACCAAGTACAGCTCCTGACCTTCATGTGTGGCTTAGCTCCTAAGCCCAGCAGAACCATTTCCACTGACAGGAAAGGGGGCAAAGGGCCAGTCACTTGGGCAGAGGGGACTCGTCAGTCGTCATTGGCAGCTCATCTTGGAGCAGATAAATTCTGATCTCAACCCTCCCCTGACTTGCGGTTGTATCCCTTCAGGAGTAAACCTCAAGGAAAAATTCAGAGCCTGAGTCTCCAAGGCAGCACAATGTTGTACAATTCTGGCTGGCAACTCCTACAACACGGCTGGTGCCAAACTGCATCAGTCTCTGCCACTCTTTTGGATTCATCAGCTGTGTGGAGAGGGGCACAGCTTGCTCTCCAAATCACAGTGCCCTGGCCTGCGTACTGGCCTGCGAATCACGTAGGGAGCTTGGATGCAATATTCATGGCCGACCAACGGAGGGCCTCACAATTGAGTCAGAGTGACAGGGTTATAAGGTTTGTAGATGGGCATCTGTGCTGTGTCCACTGTCAGCTCAATGTGCATATCTACCGCAGGCCAGCATCGGGCAGGAGGTACAGAAACCTGAAGTCCTACACCAGCAGGTACAGGGACAGATACTTCTTTTCATCAGTTCAGCTCTTGGCAAAATGCTAGTCACTATGGTTTAGTAACACTACGACCACTTTGATCACCTCCCTTCAGCCATGTTCCTATAAGTCTGACAAAGACAAATTGGCGAGAGTGCAAGAGGGGACCGCTCGATGTTCTCCTCCCTCACTGGTGGAGATGGCGGAAGATGATGACACATCACAACAGCAGTGAAGGTCGAAGAAGACTGCAGCAGTGAAGGACCCCAGCCTGGCATTCCACTTCCCTTGATCCTCTCCCCGATCTGTCAAGGACCCTGTGGTGGCTACCCGTGCATCATCCTCCCCACATTAAACAAAGTCACCCACAGGCATTCTCCATTAAGGGAACTCACCCTAACATCCCAGTTGTGTGATCCCAGATCAACCTCTACGGAGGACTCACCAATAGACAACCCCTTAGGACAGGGGTCCCCAACTTCTTTTATGGCATGGACCCCTGGTTGGGAACCCCTGCCTTGGAAGAACATCATATCAACTCAAGTGATCCCATTACTACTACCTTTCCCTGTGGCAGTGGGCAAGGAATGCTGGGTAGTCCTGGGATGCCTGCTAGCTAGTTTCCTTCCTTGGACACTTTTTGTTCTAATTGAATTTTGACTGTTTAAAATGTTTATAATTTATGTCTGTTTTATGTATGAATGCTGATGGTGTCATGCTATGGGCCTGCACTGCTGCTGCAAAAAGGATTTTCATTGCATCTGTGTGGACATGTACCCGTGTGTATAACAATAAACTCAGCCTGACTTGACTTGAAGGTTTATGTACTGTGTGTAACTTCAGGAACTGTGTGTGGACCACAAGCCGTGAAGCCGCCTACTGTATATAACTAACAGGAGAAAATCTGCAGAGGCTGGAAATCCAATCAACACAGATAAAATGAGGGCGGAACTCGGAAGGCAGGCAGCATCGATGGAAAAGAGTACAGTTGATGTTTCGTGCTGAAACCCTGCATCAGGACTGGAGAAAAAAAGATGAGGAGTCAGAGTTAGAAGGGGAGAAAGAAACACAAGGTGATAGGCAAAACTGGAAGGGAGGGGAGGGCTGAAGTAAAGAGCTGGGAGATGATTGATGAAAGAGATGAAGTGTTGGAGAAGGGGGAGTATGATAGAAGAGGACAGAAGGCCATGGAAGAAAGAAATGGGGAAGGAGCATCAGAGGGAGGTGATAGGCAAGTAAGATGAGAGACGGAAAAGGGAATGGGAATAATGAAGGAAGAAGGATGGCATTACCTGGAGTTCAAGAAATCGATGTTCATGCCATCAGGTTGGAGGCTACCCAGATAGAATATGCTGTAATATAGTGTACAGTGTACAAGATAATGAGAGCCATTGATCGTGTGGATAGTCAGAGGCTTTTTCCCCAGGGCTGAAATGGCTAGCATGAGGGGACACCAGGGTTCTGGTGGTAGTGAGGGAGGAGGTGTAGGGTCAGGTATAGCAGCTGTTTCACTTGACAGGATAAGTGCCAGGAGGGAGATCAGTGGGGAGGGACAAATGGACAAGGGAGTCGCGCAGCGCGTGATCCCTGCGAAAGGATGAAAGCGGGGAGGGGAGGAAAGATGTGCTTAATGGTGGGATCCTTTTGGAGTTGGTGGAAGTTACAGAGAATTATGCACTGGATGCAGAGTCTGGTAGCATGGTAGGTGAGGACAAGGGGAACCCTATCCCTGGTGGGGTAGCAGGAGGATGTTGTGAGGGCAGACAAGCGTGAAATGGAAGATATGTGATTGAGGGCAGCATTGATGGTGGAGGAAGGGGAGCTCTTTCTTTGTAGAAGGAGGACATCTCCTTCATTCTGGAAAGAGAAGTCTCATCCTGAGAGCAGTTGCGGCAGATTTGGAGGAATTGGAGAAGGGGGTGGCATTTTTACATGTATATGACTGCATATGTCTCCTATCCTTGGCTGAATCAAAGACCCTACCAACTTTGGGCCTCCTCTTTTCTTCCCCTCTCCCATTGAGATGCAAAAGCCTATCACCAGGCTCAAGGATGGTTTCGATCCCACTCTTGGAGCTCTAGAGCCACAGAGTGATACAGCAGGGGAAACAAGCCCTTAGGCCAAACAAGTCCATACTGGCTCAGCATCCTCCCTGTTACCTAGCTTGATGCATTCAGCCCATAACCCTCCAAGACATTCCCATTTATGAACCTATCCAATGCTTCTTAAATGTTGCAATTGTATCCAGCTCGACCACTTCCTCTGGCAGCTCATTCCAGATACTCAGTATCCTCTGTGTAAAGAAGTTTCCCGTCAGGTCTCTCATAAACCTCTTTCTTCTTATCTCATATCTTCCCCCTCTAGTTTGGACTATTTGACCCTAGTGAAAAGATTATGCCAAATATGAGAGATTCTGCAAATGCTGGAAATCCGAAACAACACACACAAATTGCAGGAGGAGCTCAACAGGTCAGGCAACATCTATGAAAATGAATAAACAGAAGACGTTTCAGGCAGAGATCCTTCATCAGGACTGGAAAGGAAGGGGGAAGATGCCAGAATAGAAAGGTGGGGAGAGGGGAAGGAGGATTAGCCAGAAGGTGATAGGTGAAGCCAGGTAGGTGGAAAATGTAAAGGGCTGGAGAAGGAATCTAATAGAGGGGAGAGGACCATAGGAGAAACAGAACAAAGAGAGAACCAAGGGGAAGGCGGTAGGCAAATGAGAAGAGCCAAGAGGCCAAAGTGGGGAATAGAAGCAGGGAGGGGAGGTGGTTTTACCAGAAGGAGAAATCAATATTCATGTCATCAGGTTGGAGGCTACCCGGACAGAATATAAGGTGCTTCTCCTCCACCCTGAGAGTGGCCTCACCTTGGCATAAGAGGAGGCAATCAGCCGACATATGGGAATTA
This sequence comes from Mobula hypostoma, assembly GCF_963921235.1. Classification (NCBI taxonomy): domain Eukaryota; kingdom Metazoa; phylum Chordata; class Chondrichthyes; order Myliobatiformes; family Myliobatidae; genus Mobula; species Mobula hypostoma. The sequence continues at coordinate 9,612,590 of NC_086112.1, read as the reverse complement.
AAATGTATGGCAATCAGGAATTTCCACTTTTGGCGGATGGACTGGAGGTGCTCGATGAAGCAGTCCCCCGATTTACGATTGGTCTCACCAATGTAGAGGAGGCCACATTGGGAGCACCGGACACAATAGACAACTCCAGCACATTCACAGATGAAGTGTTGCCTCAACTGGAAGGACTGTTTGGGGCCCTGAATGGAGGTGAGGGGGGAGGTGAATGAGTAGACTGTCCATCTTATCCATATCCCTCATGATTTTAAAATCTTCTAGGCTCTAGAAAGCTGTACAAACATAACAAATATATTATGGGTCAAACATAATACAATTATTTAATGGCATCATACAGCCAATACCATACAGAAGTATTGCATCCTAGAGATGGAAAATGCCCCTTGCTAGTAAGGTGGTCTCTTGACTTCACAATCTACCTTCTTATGGCATTGCACGTTGCTGTCTACTTTCTCTGTAGCAGTGACACTTTATTCTGCATTCTGTTATTGTTTTACCTTGTTCTACCTCACTGCTCCATGTAATGAATTGACGTGGATGAACAGTATGCAAGACAAGCTTTTCACTATACCTCAGTACATTGCGACAATAATAAGCCAATTCTAATGCCAGTGGTATTTCTGAGACTGAACGATTCATAGCAGTATCAAACACTCTAGAGTGTTCTGCTGTGGGATGTTGGAACAGGCAAGGAAAGAGGCTGAAATTAGAGACTGAAAAAGCAGTGATAATCACCAGGAGAGACAACATAGCCCACAGAACCATACAGCACAGTGCAGGCTAATACATTACAGGCTGAAGCAGATACATTAAGAACATAAATGTATCCTCACCTGGATTATAGAAAATGGAGAGCTATGGGGGATGGAAGAGTTAGATTGATCTTAGGGTAAAGGGTCAATACAACATCGTGGATTGAAAGGTCTGAACACAACAGATGTAATGTTCCACGTTCTATGCCCTATGTTCCATAAACACAACGGATTCTGCAGATACTGGAAATCTAGAGCAACGCACCCAAGATGCTGGAGTAACTGAGCAGGGCAGGTAACACCTAAGGAGCGGGATAAACAGCCAATGTTTCAGGTTGAGACCCTTCATCAGAACCTGGTGGTATCACAGAGTCATAGAGCATAGAGACAGAGCATAGAGCATAGAGATAGACTACAGCATAAAGACAGAGTCATAGAGCATAGAGATAGACTACAGCATAGAGACAAGCCCTTATGCCCATCTAGTTCATGCTGAACTGTATCCTGCCTAGTTCCATTGAAGTACTGTTGGACCATAGCCCTCTATATCCCTCCCATCTATGTACCTATCCAAACTTCTCTTAAATGTTGAAATCAAAGCCACATCCACCACTGGCGCTGGCAGCTAATTCCATACTTTCAGCATCCTCTAAGTGAAGACGCATCCCCCCCGCCCCCCGCATGTTCCCCTTAAACATTTCATCTTTCACCTTTAACCCATGACCTTTAGTTGTAGTGTTACCCAACCGAAGTGGAAAATACATGCTTGCATTTACCCTACATTTACCCCTCACAATTTTGTATTCCTCTTATCAAATCTCCCCTCATTCTCACATACTGCAGGATATAAATCCTAACCTATTCAACCTTTAACCTATAACTCAGGTCCTCAAGCCCTGGCAACATCCTTGTAGATTTTCTATCTATTTGTTCAATCTTACTGATATCTTTCCTATAGGTAGGTGACCAGAACTGCACTCAATACTCCAAATATGACCTCACTAACATCTTTAAAAACTTCAATTTCACATCCTAATCCTGTACTCAATATTCTAAATTATGAAATCCAATGTGTCGAACACGCTCTGACGAAAGATGAAAGGTCTTGGCCTGAAAAGTTGACCATTTCCCTCAATAAATGCTGAGTTCCTCTAGCGTTTTGTGTGTCTTACTGAAATATAATCTATGGTAGACGCATAGTTTAAGATCAGGGTTAACATGCCATCATGAAGTAGATATAAGACAGAAGTACCGAAGGTAGAGTGTACCAGCCCATCAAAGTCCAAAGAGAAACTTGACTCTGTCTTAGACTCATTGCTTGGAACCATGTGACAAAGGCAAACTGAGAAGGATACAACTAATATTCTGTTCTATTAGGACATATATACAGAAAGGTATTAGAAAAAGGCCAGTAACTTCATAAAGGATCCCCCCACCCTGTTCATGAACTATTTGTCCCACTCCCAATGGAGAGGAGGCCATGTAGCATCCAAGCCGGTACCACTAGACACAAAAACAGCTTTTTCCCCAAGCACTAAAGCTGAGCAATATCTCCACTCACTAACCTAGCCCACCATATCACCCCCCCTCCCCACTACCACGACTTTATCATTTCTTGTCAGTCACCCTATGGGTGCCACGATAAGCGTAGTGGTTAGCACGTTCAGTTCCGACACTGTCTGTACCCCGTGGTATCCCTTTGGGTGCATTTGATTTACCTGGGTTCTCCGTTTCCTCTCACAGTCCAAAGACGTAGCAGACATGTTAATTGGCCATTGTAAATTGTTCTGTGATTAGGTTAGACTTCATTGAGGGTGTGGGATTGCTGAGGCAGCGTGACTCTAAAGGCCAGAAGGGCCTATTCTGTGCTGTATCTCTAAATGAGGCTGACCATTGGATGGGATCGACCTTGAATGTTGCATCCTTGATGTCTACATGATATGCAAGCCAGGGCAGTATGATATGGAGAGCAAGTTATTGCCCATGCAGCAGACTCCCCATCTCCGTGCAGCTGATCAATCCAAAGGAACAGCAGACACCGATACAGTTTGGCACCATTGACATCACAGGAGTTGCCGGTCAGCATTGAACTCAATGTAAGACTGCCTTAGGGATTCCATCTCTGGACTTTTCCTCAGGTTTTACTCCTGAAGCCTTCCCCGTGAGTGGTTATAGACACAAAGCAGCAGAAGTTTGAGATGAAAGTTTTCCTTCTCCTAGATGAGCTGCCAACCACAGCTGATCAGCCCCATCCATCCAAAGTGACTGATATTAAGGCACCAGTAACACACCTTTACCTCTTCTCCTGTCAATAGAAATGGTTCTGCCAGGCTTAGTAGCTAAACCACACATGAAGGCCAGGAACTGGATTTGATTGTCAGAGGCTATTTGAGATACATGCTATTGGGAGCATTTAATAGGTAGTGGGAGCTTATTTCCCATTACCAGCACCCCACCACCAGACCCCAGCTATAACAACATTAAGGAACCAATCGGGGATGGATAGATAGATGGATGAATGTACAAACACTTCTGTACCTAGTGTTTCTTTATGTATTCAAAATTCAGAATCAGGTTTAACATCACTGGCAGATGTCGTGAAATTTGTTATGGGCATACAATAAATCTAGTCTGTGCATGTAAGCTATCTTATGTATTTACTATATACTTATTGTTTTTTTATTGTGTTCTTTATCTTATTGTGTTTTTTTGTGCTACATCTATTCTGGAGTAACAATTATTTCATTCTCCCTTCCACTTGTGCACTGTGACATTAAACAATCCTGAATTCTATCTCGATTTTAACAGAGGAAACTGCTGTCTGCGAGATTGTAAAAAATGTCAGAGAATAATATGGAATTGTCAGTCTTGAAATGAGTACTCTCAATTCAAACAGAGATAATAAACCAAGGATAATTTTTAACAGAAGTGAAATAGTGCTTCCAGAGTACTGAGAATATGAGAGATGATAAAAGCACTTATCATTGTCTGTTGAAAAAATATTTGGATGGGGGGAAAATGCTAAAACGCAGGTAGGTGACCAAATTGTACCTTATGTGTCAAGAAAGGAAAAAGGCAAAATATAGGAAATTATAAGGCATTAGCTTAGTCTTATTTTAATAACGGACAAACACTTGGCCCAGGACTCCCCATTAGTCAATAACTCCCATTCAGTCTGACACACCTACTAAGACAGTGTGTTAAAAGCAGGTGCTACTTTAAGACTGGCGAGCTGTCTCTGCCTTTTGGAACTGTGCCACGTGATTATCTTTTGTAGCGTTGTATCGTGCTTTCCATTCATCTGTCACAAAGAAAGGTTGTGCAGAAATGAGTCACACTGAAGCTCTTTAGAAAATAGTTCAGAAGAAATCACAATAGACTACCAATGCTAATGATGCTACAGTGATGTATGTCTCATGCTCTGTCATTTTAACTTCTTAATTTCTCTTCATAGAAGATATCTACAAGGAGAAGTAACTTTAAAAGGACAAGCTGATTTGTATGCAAGTACCAGAAATACCTGAAAACTCTGAAATTTCATCACGTTGACATAAAGACAGAGTGGGGCACGGTGATCTTGATCTGCAAACTTACTGCCCATTACACCGCTGGTGTTTAGAGCAGCAATGAAGGTCCTCCATCTCTGTCTGTCCTTGGCCACCTTCACTACTGTGGTTCAAGGTCCACTGTTCTGCCTTTATGGTATGGCTTGGGTCTCCCGTGTTTCCTCAATGGTCCAATGAAGTGTTGTCTTGATGACAGAGTTGGCCTCTCTTCTCATCATGTGCCCAGTCCCTCTCCAGGTTTTCCCCATGATGATCGTGGCCGTGTCCTTTCTGAGACTGAAGGAGTAGGGCCTGGTTAGAGATCTTCCTAGGCCAGAAAATATGGAGGATCTTCTGGAGAATCATGGTGTGGAATGACGACCGTTTGGCAAGGTTGTACTCTGCCGTGTGGCAGCATCCTGACTCGTGCAGGAGTATAGACACAATACAGCCTTGGCACAGCTTCTCCTTGGTGTGGACACGGCACTTTGCTGATTCCCACCTGTGGCTCATTGATCTGAAGATGCACCATATAAAAGAGGATAACTGCTTGAGCCTGTCCTGGTGTATGGGGTCCTGTCATCAGCAATAGCAAAAATCAAAGCCCAAAGGTCAATTGGAGGTCATGATAGCCTGATAGTGACACTTCTAAGTGAGAGATTCAATAGGCAGGGACTGTTTTCCTTGGGGCGAAGATGGCTGAAATCCAAACCCCTGGGTCTGCAAGCCCGCAAGTCCAGGGTAGCGTTAACATTGTTACAGCTTGGCGTATCAGAGTTCAGAATTCAGTCCCGGTGTCCTCTGCAAGGAATTTGAGCGTTCTCCCTGTGGACTGCGTGGCTTTCCTCCGGGAGCTCTGGTTTCCTCCCACATTCCAATGACACACTGGTTAATAGGTCCTTTGGTCATTGTAAATTATCCCGTGTTTAGGCTAGGCTTTAATCAGTGACTTCTGGGTAGCACGGCTTAAAGGGCCAGAAAGGCCTGTTCCACACTGTATCTCTCCAACTCACTATCTAGCTGGAGGCAGCCTGTCTTGGGGTGAGAGGACTGTCTTTGTGTGTGGGTGGATGAATGGAAGGAAGAGAAAGTATGGTTTTGTGCATGGGAAGTCATGTTTCATGAATTTAATTGAGTTTTTTGGTGACCAAGGGATTGAGAAGGGTGGAGCAGTAAATGTTGTCTACATGTCCAAATAATTGTACCGGCCTGGACCACTTCTCTGGCAACATGTTCCATACACCCACCATCTTCTGTGTGAAAAAGTTGTGCCTCAGATGCCCTTTAAATCTTTCCTCTCTCACCTCAAGCCTAGACACCCTTACCCTGGGAAAAGGACTGTAACAGTCTAAATTCTCTTTGCCCTCCTAATTTTATAAACCTTTCAGCCACCTTTGCTCCAGGGAAAGCAGTCCCAGCCTATCAAATCTCTCTTTTATAAGTCAACAGGGACCAATACCAATTCCTGGCAGTTCCCATGATCAGAAAAATCAATTCTGGTGTTTTTTTTTCATTTAAAGATTAGCTCTATTTGTCACATGTATATTGAAACATCAAAATATACAGTGAATGTGCCATTTATGTCAACAATCAGCACCAGCCAGATCTGTGTTGAAGGCTGTGCTCTAGTGTCACCATGATTCTGGCACCAGCATAGCATGCCCACAACTCACTAGCTCCAACTTGTGTGTATTTGAAAGTGGGAAGAAACCAGAGCAACCGGAGGAAACCCATGCAACCCTGGGGAAAACGTACAAGCTCCTTGCAGACAACGGCAGGATTGAACCTGGCTCACCGGTGCCATAAAGCATTGCCTTAAACGTAACGCTGTCATGCCGCCCCCTACTACGCAATAGTGCCACCTAACGTTTACCTTCTTTAGATTTCATTCACAGAGTTATAAAGCATTACAGCAGCAAAACAGGCTCTTTGGCCCATCTACTCCTATCACCCTGCACCCAGACCTTCCAAACCCCTCCCATCAATGTACCTGTCCAAATTTCTCTTAAATATTGAAATCAAACTCACAACCACCACTTTCGCTGGCAGTTCATTCCACACTCGCACTGTCCTCGGAATGAAGAAGCTCCCCCTCCTGTTCCCCTTAAACATATCACCTTTCACCCTTGACCCATGACTTCAAGTTCTAATCTCACTCAACCTCTGTGGAAAAAGCCTGCTTGCATTTACCCTACCTATACCCTTCATACTTTTGTATACAGTATCACCATCAAATCTTCCTTTAATCTTCTATGTTCCAGGGAGTAAAGTCCTAACCAATTCAACCTTTCCCTATAACTCAGGTACCAAGGGAATGAAGCTTATAACAAGAATCAAAGACAACAGTCCAGAAACTCAGCTCCATTCTATTTACACATATCAGACCATCGTTCTCCACCCTTGAAGATTGTACCAAGTCACTAGTGTGTTTGGCATGACCATGAATTCCTAAATAAATAGCTTTCATCTAGACAATAGTGATCTGAAAAATGTTCTGTTTATCTAGTATTGGATGTTAGACAAGCAATGTGACTGGTTAGATAGGAGGGTCACCTTGGAAAGATGGAACCAAAATGAACTATAACTCTAATTATTTGTTATCTGATGGTTCTGCATTAGGCCCACAGCTGCCAATGTCTGCATTCTCCATATCCCATTGTTATCAGACTCTTGAATGAACCTCTTATTCAAGATTCAAGTTCATTTATTATCGAAGAATATGTAAATATACAGCCTTGAGATTTGTCTGCTTACATGCAGCTAACAAAGCAGGAAACCCAAAAGAACCCAAATAAAAAAAAATACATACCAACACCCGATGCACAGAGAAAGAGAAAAAAAAAACACAAATCACACAAACAATCATGCAAGTCTGCCTGACTGTCCCCTCCGGTCTTGACAACCTGCCTTTCCAGTCTAACTGGTCCGGCATTTAAAGTGTCCGAACAGTGGATCGTGCCGATCGTGCTCGCATTAGGACCCAGGCCCTGCTGCAGTCAAACTTTTCAGCCCATAACTACACTGGCTAGCCCAAAGCTGCTCTCGACCTCTCCAAACTGGCTGAAATGGACTCTTGGCCTCAGAATCCACCTTGATAGGATCTTGCACTTTATTGTTTACCATATCTGCAACCTTTCAGTGGCTTTTACACTTGATTCTGCATTGTTATTATTTTCAGGGGTTCCCAACCTTTTTTATACCATGCACCAATACCATTAAGCACAAGGGTCCGTTGACCCAAGGTCAGGAACCCTTGTTCTAGATCAATACATTGAGTAATGACTTGATCTGTTTTTATTACTTAGAGATACTGCAGGGTAACAGGCCCTTCTGGCCCAAGAGCCAGTGCCACCCAATTACACCCATGTGACCAATGAAGCTACTAACCAATATGTCTTTGGAAAGTGGGAGGAAATCGAAATACCTAGAGAAACCCCATGTGGTCATGGGGAGAGCAGTACACACTCCGGACCAACAGCAGCAGACCTGAACTCAGGTAGCTGCCACTGTGATAGTGTTATGCTAACGGCTACACTACTTTGCTGTGCCAAGTATGCAAGTTAGGCTTTTCACTGTATCTCAGTACATGTGACAATAATAAATCAATACCGTTACCAATACAAAGCACTTGCGCACAATTTTCCGCACTCTCTCCAAAAAAAAAAGGGCCCTAGTTTCTGTGCTGCCTGTAAACTCACAAGAACCCTATTTTCCACATCGCTTTTGAGCGTTATTGAGCGTATCTATACAAAGAGTTGTCGCAGGAAAGCACCATCCATCATCAGGGATCCCCGCCATCCAGGCCAAGCTCTCTTCTTGCTGCTGTCATCAAGAAGAAGGCACAGGAGCCTCAGGACTCACAACTCCAGGTTCAGGAACATTTACTACCCCTCAACCATCAAGCTCTTGAACCAGAGGGGATAGCTTCACTCAACCTCACTTGCCCCATCATTGGAATGTTCTACAACCTAAGAACTCATGTTCAAGGACTCTTCATCTCATGTTCTATATATTTGTTGCTTATTTATTATTATTATTATTATTTATTTCTATTTGTATTTGCACAGTTTGTTGTCTTTTGCAGATTGGTTGAACGCCCAAGGTGGTGTGGTCTTTCAATGATTCCAGCATGGTTATCATTCTATAGTGGATTTATTAAGTATACCCACAAGCAAATGAATATCAGGGTTGGATGTAGTGTCGTGTGTATTTTGATATAAATTTATTTGGAACGTAGAGGATTGAGGGGAGATTTGATAGAGGTATACAAAATCATGAGGGGTACATATAGGGGAAACTCCTTCACTCAGAGGGTCGTGGGAGTGTGGGAAGAGCTGCCAGCACAAACCGTGCAAGCGAGCGTGATTTCAACGTTTAAGAGAAGGTGGATAGGTACATGGACGGCAGGGGTATGGGGGGTTATGGGTCTGGTGCAGGATTATGCGGGGTGTCAGAAACTATAGGGCTCCAAGGTTTTCAGAGCAGCTGAACTGGTTTATCATTGTTTAACGAGAGTCGGTAATCATTCAGAATACCTTGCTACTCACTCTTTGTAATGCAGTCTTCTGGTGCTTTCTGCTTAAGCTTGTTAAACTGACTTTGATAGACTCGGGATTTTGTTATACTTGTATTACTTAAGCGGGTGCCCCATTAGTGCTAATCACAAAGTCCTAGTTTTGAGAATGTTAGTTTTTGCCGTGTTTCTTGGCCAAACCACCGATGTTCCATTGGAAACAACAGGAATTCTGCAAATGCTGGAAATTCAAGCAACACACATAAAAGTTGCTGGTGAACGCAGCAGGCCAGGCAGCATCTCTAGGAAGAGGTGCAGTTGACGTTTCAGGCCGAGACCCTTCGTCAGGACTAACTGAAGGAAGCGTGAGTAAGGGATTTGAAAGTTGGAGGGGGAGGGGGAGATCCAAAATGATAGGAGAAGGCAGGAGGGGGAGGGATGGAGCCAAGAGCTGGACAGGTGATAGGCAAAAGGGATACGAGAGGATCATGGGACAGGAGGTCCGGGAAGAAAGACAGGGCGGGGGGACCCAGAGGATGGATGTGGCCTTTTATATATTGGCGAGACCCGACGCAGACTGGGAGACCGCTTTGCTGAACATCCACGCTCTGTCCACCAGAGAAAGCAGGATCTCCCAGTGGCCACACATTTTAATTCCACATCCCATTCCCGTTCTGACATGTCTATCCACGACCTCCTCTACTGTAAAGATGAAACCACACTCAGGTTGGAGGAACAACACCTTATATTCCATCTGGGTAGCCTCCAACCTGATGGCATGAACATCGACTTCTCTAACTTCCGCTAATGCCCCACCTCCCCCCTCGTACCCCATCTGTTACTTATTTTTATACACACATTCTTTCTCTCACTCTCCTTTTTCTTCCTCTGTCCCTCTGAATATACCCCTTGCCCATCCTCTGGGTTCCCCCCCGCCCCCCGTCTTTCTTCCCGGACCTCCTGTCCCATGATCCTCTCGTATCCCTTTTGCCTATCACCTGTCCAGCTCTCGGCTCTATCCCTCCCCCTCCTGTCTTCTCCTATCATTTTGGATCTCCCCCTCCCCCTCCAACTTTCAAATCCCTTACTCACTCTTCCTTCAGTTAGTCCTGACGAAGGGTCTCGGCCTAAAACGTCGACTGCACCTCTTCCTGGAGATGCTGCCTGGCCTGCTGCGTTCACCAGCAACTTTTATGTGTGTTGCTTGATGTTCCATTGGAATTTTTATGAATAAACTCTGGTCAGTGTCTCTCTTTCCTCTGCACTTGGGTGCTAATGTTGCCAGTGTATCTTGTGACATGGAAGACACCTTAAGGTTGTGATCGCTGGGGAAGGTAGTGGGGATAAACTCTCACTACCTATTAAATGCTCCCAATAACGTGCATCTCAAATAGCCTCTCATAAACAAGTTCAGCTTTTGACCTTCACATGTGGCTTAGCTACTAAGCCCGCAATAAATGTTTCAATGGACAGAGGGGGCAAAGGTGGGTTACAGGCTCCTCAAAACCAGCCCTTTGGACACAGGGGGCTCATCAGCTGTGGTTGGCAGCTCATCTAGGATCTGAAACCTCTGCTGCCCACTTGCCAATCTGTGTCAGTCTCTGCCATTCCTTTGGATTCATCAGCTGCGAGAAGAGGGGGAGCCTGCTACACGAGCAACAGCTTGCTCTCCATATCATACTGCCATAGCTTGTGTGTCACATAGACATCTAGGACACAACATCCATGGTCGACCCCTACCAATGAAGGACCTCATTCAGGCAGGTAAAGGCAAAGCCAGGACCATGAAATGAGAAGACAGGAAAAATTTGATAAAGCAAACCAGAGAAAAAAAGAGATTAAAAAACAAGATACATAAGAGAGATCCTCTCATTCTCCCTGGGCAGTGCTGAAGGATTTGGGAATATATAGTCAAGCAAACACCAATAAATCCCACAGGTCTGAACAGTCAAATGTCAAGACTTCACAACATACATCTCCTGATCACAGTTATAGCAAGCCAAAGTTTTACACTCAAATAATTTATAAATATTTAAATAGAAAAATACACAGGAAACTCTCACTGCAATTAATACCCCAGCCATAAACATATCAATGCATGAATCTGACCTGCACTGCAGTATTTTTATGAATCTTATGTCTGTGAGCTCAGCACTTTCAAAACTAACCAACAAACACACAGTCACAGAAGACTCACAAAATGCTGGAGGAACTCAGTAGGTCAGGAAGCATCTATGGAAGGGAAAAAAAAACAGTTAACGTTTCAGCCCGAGACTTGCTGAGTTCCTTCAGCTTTTTGTGTGTGTTATTCTGGTAGCAGTTTCAAGTTCCTGGGTATCGACATCACTGAAGATTTGTCCTGGGCACAACATATTGATGTCATCCTGAAGAAGACGCATCAGAAGCTATACTTCATTAGAAGACTGAGGAGATTTAGTATGCACTCAAACAAGTTTCTATAGTATTCTGACTGGTTGGATCATCATCTGGTATGGAGCGATGAGAGCACAGGATCGGAAAAAGCTGCAGAGCATTGTAAACTCAGCCAGCTCCATCATGGGCACTATCCTCCCCAGCATCCATGACATCTTCAAAAAGCCTCAAAAAGGCAGTACCGATCATTGACGATCCCCATCACTCAGTACGTGCCCTCTTCTAGTTGCTGCCATTAGGGAGGCGATACTAGAGTTTGAAGACACACAGTCAAAGTTTAGGAACAGCTTCTTCCCCACTGCCGTCAGATTTCTGAACAATTCATGAACAGTCCATGTACACTGCTCACGACTTAAGTTCTCTTTTTACACTTCTTATTTGATTTAATGTATATATATATATATATATATATATATATATATATATATTTCTTGTTGCAACCTATAGCATGCATTGCATTGTACTGCTGCCGCAAACAACAGATTTCATTCCATTTGTCAGTGATGTTCAACCTGATTCTGAGTCTGGATCTCCTGCATCTGCAGAGGGTGGAACAGTGGGACAGGGGTCAGCACAATGCTTTACAGTGCCCGTGACCCGGGTTCAGTTCCTGCTGCTGCCTATAAGGAGTTTGTACGTTCTCCCCGTGACCGCTCAGATTTTCCCCAGGTGCTCTGGTTTCCTCCCACAGTCCAAAGACGTACCGGTTGGTTGGTTAGTTGGCCATTGTAACTTATCCCGTGATTAGGCTCAGATTCAAAAAAAAGTTGGGGGATTGCTGGACAGAGCGGCTCAGAGGGATAGAGGGGCCTATTCCATGCCATGTCTCAATAAGTAAATAATCTCTTGTGTATATGAGTCACAGACAGCTGTTGAAACTGGCCACTTGTTTTTCAAAGGGAGGCTCTCCTAGTCCCACACCACACTCTTTACCAGCCACTGACATTTCCTTCCTATTTTTGATATAGTTCTCATCTGAGAAATAATTTTAAAGGGCCCCGAAGTTATAAAGTCAGTTTATTGATGTCAGCATGGATATATCTTTAAAGTGTAATTATGCTGCAAAGGAAATGTGGAAGCTGATTGCTCCCAGCAAGCTCCCACAAGCAGCAACATAATGACCAGATTATCTGTTTTAGATGTCAGTAAAGTATTATGATTTCCCAGCACTCCACGGTTAACTCTCTTTATATTAGCGCCACGGGGTCTTTTATCTTCACCTTTGATAGTAGTCAGGTCCTTTATGTAATTTTTCTGTTTCGGTCTTCAGCCAAATCTCTGGAGTACAATCTCCAAACTCAGATTTGTTGCTAACAGCCAATCAGGCCCCTTATTCCTAATCTTATCCACACATAGCTATTTTACTCCCATGTGAACTACTTATTCCGGTTAGTAAGCTATCAGCCACTGGAAAGAAATGTTGTTCCTTTATTTACTCTATCTTAAATACCCTCAGTGAAATCTCTGGTCCAAGATCAAAGTCAAGGTCAAAGTCGAGCTTATTGTCATCTGAGCAAGTCCATGTTTGCAGAGGTGCAATGCAAAACTTACTTGCAGGAGCACCACAGGCATAGAGCATCAGATAAACAGTGTTCACAAGAAAAAACATAAATTTATGTTTTACATGAAAGCAAAACACTATTAGAACAAAAGCAAAACAAACCCTGCTTCTCTGGGAAAGCCACCTAATCCTTATTCAAGGAACCATGCCCATAAAACACCTCTGTGGCTTCACCAATGCCTTCATATCCTAGAATCCCATAGTCCTTCAGCTAAACGAATGGTTTAAAAGACCATAAGACATAGGAGAAAATTAGACCATTTGCCTAATTAGGCCCCTGCCTTCTCCCTGTAACCTTTGATCTCCTTACTAATCAAGAACCTATCAACCTTCACTTTAAAGATATCCAATGACTTGGCTTTTATTGCCATCTGTGGCAATGAATTCCACAGATTCACTAAAGAAATTCCTCCTCATCTCTGTTCTAAAGGGAAATTGTTCTATTCTGAGGCTGTGCCCTTTGGTTCAAACTCTCCCACTATTGGAAACATCCTCTCCACGCCCACTCTATCTGGGCCTTTCAATATTCAGTAGGTTTCATTCTTTTAAACTCCAGTGAGTTACAGGTCCAAAGCCATCAAACACTCCACATACAGTATATTCAGCCAGGTTCATACTTATGAACCTCCTCCGTAGTCTCCCCATTGCCAGAACATCCTTTCCTAGATATGAGGCCCAAAACTGCTCACAATACTCCAAGTGTGGTCTGACCAATGCCCTATAAAGCCACAGTATTGCATCTTTGCTTTCAAAAATCCCATCCTCTCAAAATGAATGCCAACATTGCGTTTGCCTTCCTTACTACCGACTCAACCTGCAAGTGATCTCCAGTGCAGTGAAGAAAGGATATATATAGACAACGTGTCTTTTGGGCAAAGGTGGAGTAAGCTAGGGCTTTTCTCTGGGGAGCAAAGGAGGTGACTTCATAGAAGTACAGAAGATAATAAGGGGCAGCTAGAAATTCTATCTCAGGGTGGAAATGGTTCATGCCAGGGGGGTTAATTGGAGAAAAAACTATAGGGGAATGACAGCAATAAGTTTTTTTTTAAACAGAAAATGGTTTGTGCATGGAACGAGCTGTCAGGGCTGGCGGTAAAGGCAGATACATTAGAGACAATTAAGAAGCTCGTAGATGGGCACATAGATGATAGAAAGAATGGAGGGCTATGTGGAAGGGAACATTTAGATTGATTCAGAGTAGGTTAAAAGGTTGACATGTCACCGTGGGCCATGGCCTATATGTGCTGTAGTGTTCTGTATTCTATCTTCACTCTCAGGGTTGCTGTCTTTCAGATGAGGCTTTAAGCTGAGGTTCTGTCTGCCTTCAGATGCTTCAGTATAAATTGTTGTGTATTTAGCTGCACAAATAACAAATAATGAATACATACACATGTATTTGGAAATGGCCACTTTTGTTGAAGAATTGGTGCTGATGTTTCTGGATAGTAGAATAGTTTGTGTGGTCTGCTGCTGTACAAGTTTCTTGTACTTCCCTGGTCTCATATTATTTCCCCAGTGACTGAGAATAAACTGTGATAACAAGGATCAAAACTCAAGATTGTTCAGTGTAATTTCCAGTACAGAAGTGCAAAGGAAAACAAAATAAATGCAGCACAAAAAAACACAAAGTAAAGATCACAATAATACTTTAAAAAAGCACAATAAATGTAAATACATAGGATAGCTTATATACTGTGCATAGATTGATCATATGCCCATAAAGTGAGTCTAGACTGTCCATAAGGTGACTGACCAGAAATAATAAAGTAGTGGTGGAGGTGTTGATCAACTTTGCTGCTGTGACTGTGTGGCTAGGTATCGCTCAAGTACTATCTATAAATTTGCTGATCATTGTTAGTGGAATCTCAGATAGAGATGAGAGGGCGTACTGGAGTGAGGTATACCAACTAGTGGAATGGTGCTGCAGCAACAGTGTTGAACTCAATGTCAGTACGAAGGAAGAGCTGTTGTGGACTTCAGGAAGGGTAGGACGAGGGTACACAAACCGATCCTCATAGAGGGATCAGAAGCAAAGTGAGTCAGCATCTTCAAGTTCATGGCTGTCAAGATCTCTGAGGATCTAATCTGGCCCCAACATATCGATGCAGCTGTAAAGAAGACAAGACAGAGGTAATATTTCATTAGAAGAATGAACAGATTTGGGGCTGGGAGAGCTACTGCACAGGACAGGAAGAAGCTACAGAAAGTCGCAAAATTAGTCAGCTCTGTCTTGGTTACTAGCCTCTGTAGCACCCAAGAAATCCTCAAGGAGTGGTGCCTCAGAGAGGCAGCATCCAGTATTAAGGAACCCCATCACCCAGTACATGCCCTCTTCTCATTGTTACTGACAGGAAGGAGGTACAGAAGCCTGAAGGCACACACTCAGTGATTCAGGAACAGCTTCTTCCCCTCTGCCATCCAATTCCTAAATGGACTTTGAAGCTTTGGACACTACCTCCCTTTTTTTAATATACAGTATTTCTGTTTTTGCACATTATTTAATAATCTATTCAATATACATAATTGATTTACTTGTTTATTTATTATTATGTTTTATTTTATTTATTATTGTTATTATTTCTCTCTCTCTCTGCTAGATTATGTGTTGCATTGAACTGCTGCTGATAAATTAACAAATTTCATGTCTCCTGCCGGTGATAATAAACCTGATTCTGATTCTGATTTACTTATTTATTTACTTTTCTTTCTATATTAACATGTATTGCATTAAACTGCTGTAGCTAATTTAACAAATTTCATGACAAATGTCAGTAATAATAAACCTGATTCTGATTCTGCTTGGGAGAAGTAACTGCTTTCAAGGATTAAGGATTAACTTTAGTTGCGCGTATTAAGAATTTGCTGTGGTGTGTTGGTTACGGCAGGACACGCATCAGAGAAACAACATTCAACAATTATAGAGAATAAAGAATTACACAAAAATAAAGTTAGAACTATGGATATGGAATTAAATTTTCAGAAATATGTAAATAGCAGTATATATTTACAATGTAAACAGTGTTAGAAAATGTGGTTTTAGTATCCACAGCACAGTATTACTGTGATATACTGTACATCGAATTCTAAAGCCTGTGACTTGGAAAGTAACTGGTTTTGATGGTATTTCAGAATTATTTCTGCCCGATCTCTCTCTGAAGCACTATTGAAGAAGTTCTATTGAAGTAATCTTGTTAAGTTACATGGAAGCATCTTGTAAAATGTAGGTACCACTGAAACACTGTGTTATTTGATGGATTGGGTAATTACTGAGTTCAAGACAGGGATGCTAATCAAGCAAATGGGCCTGTCCTGAAAGGTTTTGTATTTCCTGAGTGTTATGCAACCCCATTTATCTCGATGACTCGTGACAACTAACTTATGCCTCATAGAAGATCAAAAGGGTTTTCAGAGACTCAGAAATGTACCCTTGTTACAGAAGGCGTAACCTTCTCTCTGGTCTTTAATCATGATATTGCCTGAAGCACTTTTACCTCATTTTAACTATAATTCATTTTTGATTAATCTGGAATTTTAAATTTGAATCACTCGCAAATTTCTGGCTTGGGTTTCTCTGAGTTAGTGTCATTATTGGTCCCACAAACATGGCATTTTCTATTCAAAGTAACACACGCAAAATACTGAAGGCACTCAGCAGACCAGGCAACATCTATGGGAAAGAGTAAACAGTCAACGATTCGTGCCAACACCCTCTCTCAGGACTGGAAAGGAAAGGGAGAAGTCACAGTAAGAAGGTGAGGGTAGGAAGGGTAGGAAGAAGTACAAGTAGCCAGGTGGGGAAGGTGAAACTCGGAGGCGGGGGTGAGTGAAGTAAAGAGCTGGTAAGTTGAGTGATGAAAGAGAGGAAGGGCTGGAGGAGAGGGAGTCTGATGCGAGAGGACAGAAGGCCATGGAAGAAAGAGAAGGGGGAGGGACAGCAGAGGGACGTCATGAGCAGGTAAGGAGATAAGGTGAGAGAGGGAACAGGAATGGGGCGTGGTGAAGGAGAGGTGGGGGAAGGCAATGACCAGAAGTTCAAGAAGACACAGTGGACTATGGGAGAAAGGAAAGAAGGAGACGCACCAGAAGTGAGGTGAATAAGGGTCTCGGCCTTGGTGAAACTGTCTCTCTTTCTATTACTGATCTCTTGATGTGTCATGGTGTATGTTCCCCTAACTTTCTTGGTGTTACTGACGTTGAGAATGAGGTTGTTTTTGCGACATCACTCAGCCATCTGATCTTTCTCACTACTTGCCACCATCTGAGGAGGAAGAAGGCTAGTGCCTTGGTGCAGTTTTCTCAATATCGTTCAGGGGTCAGGATGCAGGATTCCATCTCCTGCAATCTATGGTCACAACCTATGCCCTTTCAAGGCTTTTGAACGAATGTAAAATCCTGCTAGATAAAAAGTCAGATTTCTACCTAATTCCTGGATTGTGTGAAAGGCCCTGTATTTTTCATATGTGGAGCTATGGCCAGTGTTTTTTTAAACAGAATTTCTTAGCATAGAACATAAAATAGTATCACAGGGTGGGAATAGTTAATACAAGGGGCATAATTTTAAATTTTAGGCAGATAGTGCTCATTAGCCATGGTTGATGGCTCATCTAGGAGTAGGAAATCTCTGATTTCAAACCTCTGCTGCCTTGCAGCTATATACATTCATGGGGAAGGCTTCAGGAGCAAACCCCTAAGGAAAAATCTGGTGCTGGAGTCCCTAAGACAGTCTTACGTTGCATCCAACACTGACTAGTAACTCCTTGCGATGTGCTGGTGACAGACTGTATCAGTATCTGCTGTTCCTTTGGGTTCTTCTGATGCATAGAGTGAGGAAGCTTACTACATGGGCAACAGCTTGCTCATCTAGGCTTGCGTATCTAGGCAGGTAGAGCCCAATATCCATGGTCGGCCCTGACCAACAGAGGCCTCAGGATTTTAACGTGATTGGAGAAAAGTGTTTAGGAGGATATCAGAGGTAAGTTCTTTACACTGCAAGTGGTGGATGTGTGGAACGCACGGTGGTAGAGGCAACTACATTAGGGGCATTTAAGAGACTTGCAGATAGACACACGCATGACAAAAAATGGAAGGCTATGTAGGAGGGAAGGGTTCGATTGATCTTAGAGTAGGTTAAAAGATCGGCACAATATCTTTGGCCGAAGGGCCTGTACTGTGCTGTAATGCTGTATATTCTGAGTTCTATAAGATGATATCAATATCTCCCGAATACTGTCAGTTAGATTTAGTGCATTGTGTCATAATCTTCAAATCCTTCATTCTTAGAATTATTGAGCAGACAAGATAACTTCAAATTTATAATTATGATCTCTCACAAACTGACGTGAGATAACAAAAATGTCAGAATCTGAAGAAATGTATATCCCTGCTCCTATTTTCCTGCGTGCCAATGTTAAAAAGTTTTATAGCAAGCACTTAATCATATTCTCTGGTAGAACTCATTTCTCACCTAGTGGTCGCAATCAGATACAGTACTGTGCAAAAGATTTAGGCACACACACACACATATATATATATATATTTTTTTTTTAAATATATATATAGCGAGGATACCTAAGACATTTGCAGAGTATTGTACTTGTCAATGTGGAGCAGAGAGTGAGCTTGTAAATCAGGTGGGAGCAAAGGATGTAGAGGATGGCTATGGCGGAGTGCTGCGGGAGAGATGTGGGACAGGTCGAAAAGGGGTGCCAGGGGTGGGGTGTGGCACGGATGCAGGCACACCCAGCCCTGAGACACCAGGCAAGGTCATTTGATCCCAAACAATTGATTTATTGATCATTAGAGAATGTCTCTCTGCTGCTTCCCACTTCCACCCCCCTTTCCCCCTTTTCCTAACCATGAGTCCCCTCTCCCTGCCCCCTTCCCTCTCTCAGTCCACAGTACAGGCCCATATCAGAATCAGGTTTATCATCGCTCACATATGCCCTGAAATTTGTTTTGTTTTTGTGACAGTAGTACAGTGCAATATGTAAAATTACTGCAGTACTAAGCAAAAGTCTTGGGCACTCTAGTGACGTAGATATAGATATAGATTTATGTATTTATTTATTTATTTTGTTGAGAGAAAGCGTGAAATAGGCCCTTCCAGCCCTCTGAGCCACACTGTCCAGCAAGCCTTTGATTTAACCTGAGCCTAATCACGGGACAATTTACAATGACCAAGTAACCTACAAACCGATACATCTTTGGACTGTGGGAGGGAACCAGAGCACCCGGAGTAAACCCACGATGTCATGGGGAGAACATACAAACTCCTTAGAGCCAGCAGCAAGAATTGAACCTGGGTCACCTGTACTGTTCAGTGTTGTGCTAACCATTATGCTACTGTACTGCCCCTGTATATAAACCTAAGACCTTTGCACAGTATTGTATACTGGTGTAATGAGGGTTTGAAAATACTGAGGGTAGAGCTGTGGGGTTTCTACAGTGAACTGTATTTATCTTATACAACCTAATCCTATGAGATTTCAAAGGTTTACGTTGAAGTTTTTAGTTTGGGTAACTCACGTTCTGGAATATTGTCTCATTTAGGGGTTCCCAACTGTTTTTATCCCATGGGGAAGCAAGGGGTCCATGAATCCCAGGTCTATGTCCATGTGATGTTGGAGAAGTCGAGGACTAGATAAAATAAAAGCAAATACTGTTCACTGTTGGCGAACGTTAATGAAAATGGACTAACAGAAGCTGCAGATATCGAGCAACACAATATTGTTCAGTTCGCTTCTTTGTAGGAGACCATTACAGCACAGCACAGGCCCCTTGGCGCATGATGTTGAGCCAAACTTTTAATCCACTCTAAGATCAATCTAACCCTTCCCTCCTACGTAACCCTCCAATGGCATCAGCACCGGACTTCGGAGCGAAGGCTTCCGAGTTTGAATCCAAGTTGGGCCACGCCCCGCCCTCCCGCCCCCGAGCACGCTTTCCATCTGTGCCGGGCTGAGCACCGAGCTAGCCACTCGGCCTCATTAAAAAAAACAAGGGTCGAGTCAGGAAGATTCATACCGTGACCCGGTTAATCCGAAAGGAGACCAATCCTACCAATCCTGACACCACGCGCCAGACAAGAATGGCTAACTGTCTGGTGCGACACGCTAAAAAAAAACCCTCCAATTTCTATCACTCACATCCCTATCTGAGTTTTTCTTATGTGTCCCTAATGTATTTGTCTTTACCACCACCCCTGACCATGTATTTCATGAACCCACCGCTATTTGTGTAAAAAACTTATCTTTAACATCACCCCTATACATTCCTCCAATCACCTTAAAATTGCACCCCATGGTATTAGCCATTACCACACTGGCTTTCCAATTTATCTATACCTCTTATCAACTTGTACCGCTCTATCAAGTCACCTCTTATCCTCGTTTGCTCCAAAGACAAAAACCCTAGTTCGCTTAACGTATCCAGATAAAACATATGGACAGCAGTCTAGACAGCAGCCTGGTAAATCTCCTCTGCACCCTCTCTAAAGCTTCCACATCCTTCCTATTATGAGACAACCAGAGCTGAACACAATATCCCAAGCGTGGTCTAACCAGTGTTTCATAGAGATCTAACTGAGCGCTGTTGAGCAAACTTCATACATTCATTGATGGGACGTTAGTACTTCTCATTTTTATGGTCTTACATAATATTCAAAGATATTTGACACTGAGTCCAAAAGATGCTTTGTCCATAATTGGACATATGACTTGTGATGGTTTATTCCCATTCTGTACCAGGGAGGGCGAAACCCAGAAAAGCACAAATTAGAACATTTTTCCAAGTCTTGTAACCCCTGTAAACTTAGAAATTGGATTATCAGACCACAGTTTCTATTTTTATAATTTTTGGCTCACTTCTTGCTATCAAGACTTGCATCATTGCATAGTCTTACACAATCAAAATCAACACCCAATTATTTCATAGTCGTAGTTTACCTTTATATTCTTGGAAATATATTACTAAGATTATTTTCTCACTAGTTAGTTTGTTAAGACTGGAAAAAACTCTAGAAATCAAAGCAATAATGATACCTGTGGTCCTTATGCGGTAAGATATGTAGTGAATTTATACATTTTCCGGTGAAAAAGTCTTTTCCATTCAATAGCACAAGAAATGTATTCACAATCACTGAACCTTTTTGCTTTGCTTGGCTTAACTTGCTTGACCAATATCTTTTTTTGGCTTAATAGGCACAGTATGCTACTCCTGGCTACCCTCCAAACTATGACATTTAGTTGCTGGAATGATAGTTCGAGTTGTAAGTATGGCCAAACAGGAAGGGCAAAAATGCCCTCTACAAAGAGTAAGTAACACCCTGAAATATTAGCGGGAAACGTAAAGAGAAATCTGTTTAAACTAAGAAATTCTGAAATCAAGGCCTAACTGCAACCAAAGAAAAATTTGAATGCCAGTTTCAAAAAAAAGACTAGCAAACATCCATCAAGTTTCCTCATACATAATTGACTACATTTCGGCTATAACATTTCACTCACTTCTCTCCAAAAAAGAGTCAATTTAGCTGGAAGAGCTTCTAGGAGTCCATGACTCATGCTAATTCCTTGTCTACACCATAGCATCTCTCTCTCTCTCTCTCTCATCTGTCTTTTACTCATCTTTCTCTCACCTCTCTCTCTGTCTCTCTCACTCACCTCTCACGTTACTTCCCACCCCTTGCTCACCTCTCCGTTATATTGCTCTGGCCTTTCTGAAATATCTCTCTTTCTTACCTCTCTCTCATCTCTCTCTGTAGCCTTCGCACCTAGCAAAGTTACCAAAGCCAAGGACAGACAAGTTACAAAAAAAACTTCTAGCTTTGTATTTATGTCTCGAAATAGATCATTTGTTCAGTGTTGCATCTACTGTAGAGTACAGTAAGAGTTTTTTTTTATATTCTATCTGCAACTTCAAGTTCATTGAAGTCAAAAGACATAAATTTCAGAAGAAAAGAATAACCCATTATTTCTGCACGTCTGGAGAAGCATTACAAGGCACCCTTCCTTTACTTTTTAATCTCTCTTGGGCAAGAACCATATGCAGTATGGAGGCTACTTAATCAATTGTTTCCTGTTCTGGCAATTCAGCTCTTTACACCTATCTTAGATAGTCAAGGCAGTAAATGTTCCTTCTTTCAATATAGGAAAACGTATTGATTCAATTTTCTCAGTGCACATTTGGGATTGGAGAAGTTGGGATGTGTAAGCATGCAAGTGAAATTCTACAGTCAATTTTGTATTGTGACTTGTATGCAACTAGATTTAAAACCTTGTTTACTATCTAATGTCTCTTTCCATAAAGTCAGAGAGAGAGAGAGAGAGAGAGAGAAAACAGACCCTTCAGTCCATCAAGTCCACACTCTCCATTAACCACCCATTTACACTAAACCAACTTAAATCACATTTTTTTTAAATCTCTGATTAACTTCCCCCTGGTTCTACCAGTCACCTGGGCACTAGCGAACATTTACAATGCTCAATTAACCTATGAAGCTGGGCATCGAAATCAGAAACATACAAAGTCGCAAGGAAAATGTGCATGTTTCACACAGACCAATTTTATAAAGATTAGCTAGATTTGTCACATTTACATTGAAATATAGAGTGAAATGCATGGTTTGTATCAATAATCAACACAATCCATGCATGTGCTGGGGGCTGCTCACAAGTATCACCATGCTTCCAGCTCCAACATATTGTGCCCACTACTTTACTAACCATTATCTGTGCATCTTTGGAATGTGGGAGGAAACCAGAAGACTCGGAGGAAACCGGTGACCATGGGGAGAAAGTACAAAGTCCTTACAGACAGTGTTGGAAATTGGACCATGATCTTCTGATCACTGGTGCTGAAACCACAATGCACAAGGTCAGGATTGGACCTGGGAACTTGGGTTTTAGGCACGGTGAGGTAGCTTTCCTAGTAGGTGAGCCATTTCAAAGCATTACCACTTGGACAGAAAATCAGACAGAATGCAGCTCTCATACATAAGCACAAGAGATTCTGCAGATGCTGAAAATCCAGAGCAACACACACAAAATGCTGGAGGAACTCAGCAGGTCAGGTTGCATTTGTTGGGGTGGGGGGGGGGGCGCGGTGGAGTGGAAATAAAATGGCAGCATGATTCTTTATGAGGCCTGATGAAGAATATCCGCCAGAAACATAAACAGGGAGGAGCATTTGATGGCTCTGGTCCTGTACTTGCTGGAGTTCAGAAGAATGAAAAGCGGCTATGTTTCATTAAGAGTATGAAGAGATTTGGTTTGTCAACTAAAACACTGGAAAGCTTCTATAGATGTACCGTGGAAAGTATTTTGACAGGCTGCTTCACTGTCTGTTATGGTGGGGGACGGCGGGGGGGGGGGTCTAATTTACAGGATGGAAGGAAGCTACAGTAAGTTGTAAAATTAGTCAGCTCCATCTCAGGTACTAGCCTCCACAGCATCCAAGATATCCTCAAGGAGCTGATGCCTCAGAAAGGCTTCATCCATTATTAAGAACCCCCATCACCCAGGACAAGCCCTCTTCTCGTTGTTACCGTCAGGAAGGAGATACAGAAGCCTGTGCCTCTCAGGGACAGCTTCTTCCCCTCTGATATACAATTCCTAAATGGACATTGAATCCATGAACACTACCTCACATTCTTTAATATATATTGTTTCTGTTTTTGCACTATTTTTAATCTATTCAATATACATATATATACTTATTGTAATGTATTTATTTATTTCTATATTATCATGTATAGCACTGTACTGCTGCTGCTAAATTAATAAATTTCACCACACATGCTGGTGATGATAAACCTGATTCTGATCATTCCAAAGTCACGACACAATAGCATTAAGCAGTTAGGCCTACACAGCAATATTTATGTAAATCTCCAAAAAGCCACAATACTAAACGCCAGAAGAATAGTCTGAAAGTTCCCAGCTATTGAGAAATCGGTGTGTTTGGCCATGAACGTATCTCAGGTTTTACCAGCTTGAGCTGAGAAAAAAAATTAATAAGCAAAAGCAATAAATACTGAGAACACAAGTTATGAAGTCCTTAAAAGTGAATCGATAGGTTGTGCAATCAGTTCAGTGTTGGAGTAAGTGAGGTTGAGTGATGTTATCCCTCTAGTTCCCAGGAGCTTGATGGCTGAGGGGTAATAACTGTTCCTGAATCTGGTGGTGACTGTCCTGAGGCTCATGTACCTTCTTCCTGCTGGCAGCAGTGAGATAAGAGCATAGCCGGGATGGTGGGGGTCCTTGATAATGCACCTTAATGTGCAACTTACAGGCAGAAGCATGCATTGACTCCTAAAAAACATTAATAAAGGTCTATTTGGTAGATTTGACAATACCTTCCGTTTTGCCAATTAAACCATCTTAAACCTTTTCAAGGAATACAATCAAATCACAGGATACCAAAGATCAATCAGAAGCTCAGAAGTCAAAGCCAGGTGTCTGAAGCCTGGAGACTGGAGGTCCGGAGGCCGGGGCTTAGAAGACCATCCTTGTGTGTGGGTGGGTAGCCAGGATGCTCTTCTAAGGTGGGGGGGGGGGAACCGGGGTTTGTTTTGCTGTTGTTGTTTTGTTACTTATTGTGTTCTGTGTTGTTCTACTGAGCATTGGGGTCATGCTACATTGGCAGGGGAATGTGTGGTAATACTTGCAGGCTGCCCCCAGTGCATCCTTAGGTTGTGTAGGTAGTTAATGCAAGTGATGCATTTCACTGTATGATTCAATGTACACGTGATAAAGAAATTAATGAATCTGTATTTGTTTCCTTGGGTGACATTGCTTGATCACTGCTTCTGGAGATATACACATCTATTTTGTCAGAAGCTTGCATAGACTTGGCATGTCATCTAAAATGATAACAAACTCCTATAGATGCCCAGTGGAGTGTATCCTGACTGGTTGCATTATGGGCTGGTTGGAAAACAAGAACAGAAAAGTCTTCAAAAAGTAGTGGATGCCACCCAATCCATCACAGGAAACATCTTCTCCACCATTGAGCACATCTACGAGGAACACTGCAGCATCCATCATCAAAGACCCTCACCCTCCAGGCCATCATCTCTTCTCACTGCACTGGTAAGAGGTCCAGGAGTCTTAGGTCCTACACCACCAGGTTCAGGAACAGTTATTACCCTTCAACCATCAGGCTCCTGAACCAGCATAGATAACTTCACTTACCTCGACCCTGAACTGATTCCATAACCTACAGACTCACTTTCAACGACTCCACAACTCATGTTCTCACTACTATTTATTTATTATTATTAGCTTTTTTTACTGTATTTGTACAGTTTGCCTGATTTCGCACATTGGTTGTTTGCCAGCCTGTGTGTGTGTGTGTGTGTGTGTGTGTGTGTGTGTGTGTGTGTGTGTGTGTAGTTTTTCATCGATTCAGTTGTATTTCTTTGTTCTACTGTGAATGCCTGCAAGAAAACAAATCTCAGGATAGTATATGGTGACATATACGTACTTTGATAATAAATTGACTTTGAAATTCAAACTTTGTAGCCTGGAAGTTGATTGGAAATTGAAGACAAATGGCTGAAGCCTAGCGACTGGAGGCCTAGAGTCTGGGATTTGGAGGACTGACCATGCGTGGGTGGGTGGGAGGGATGAAAGGGGCTTATTTTGCTGTTGTGCTCTGTATTGTTTGGCCGAACATAATGGGCATGTTATGTGTGACGACACATGCGGTTTCCCCCACCACACCCTTAGGTTGTATTGGTTGTTAACGCATGTGACACATTTCACTGTATTTTTCAGTGTATATGTGACATACAAATGAATGAATTTGAATCTGTTTCCATGTGTGACATTGCCTAATCTCTGCTTCTGGAGATATGCAATGTGGTATTTTCTTAAAACCTATCACCTGGTGCTAGCTTCATTTCAAACAGTCACATTTTGGGAAGGAGATTCTAAGACAAATGAGAAAGAAACTATGTGCACTAAAATGTTAAAGTATAATTAATAGATAATCAAATACTAAAAATGCATAAACATATGCAAGTCAATTTTGGGACTTGCTGCCACAGGGTGTAGGGGAGACCAGGTCATTTTGGGTATTTTAGACTGTGGTTGTCAGGGCATGAAAAATTATGGGGAGAAGGCAGGGGAATGAGGTTGAGAGGGAAATCGATCAGTCATAATGAAATGGCAGCACAAACTTGATGAGCTGAACGTCTTAATTCTGTTCCTAAATCTTATGGTCTTTATCGTTAAATGAATTGAAAACAGGAGATTTGGATCGTAAGAGAACCATCAGATCCAAGAAGGAAAGGGATGAGAAGGAATGTTTTCGAGGAAAGAGTCATCAGTATGCACAAGTTAAGTCAAGTTTATTGTCATTTAATTATATATATGTATACAACCTATATAACCATAAAATACATATAGAAATGAGATAACTTTTCTTCAAACCAGGGTGTAAAGCACAGTAGTACACATAACACATGATAACTTATGAAGGCAAGGATAAAATCTACAGCTGAGTCATACATAAATAACCAACTAAAGTACATTCATATTAAATATTGTAAGGTATGGAACAGATTAACCAGTGACACTTTGAATATGATGTGGCCAGGAATTCAGAAGCCTAATGGACTGAGGAAAGAAATTGTTTCTCATCCTGACCATTCTTGTTTTTATACATCATAGTCTCCTGCCCAATGGTAGAAAGTCAAAGAGGATTCTGGACGGATGGGTAGGATCCTTAATAATACTAAGGGCCTTGCGTATGTAGTGCTGCTGATAAATGTCCTTGATGGAAGGTAGACAGACCTCTATGAGCCTCTCAGCTGATCTCATAGTCTTTTGTTGGGACTTCTGGTTTGACACTCAACTGCTCCCATA
Source organism: Mobula hypostoma (assembly GCF_963921235.1). NCBI lineage: Eukaryota > Metazoa > Chordata > Chondrichthyes > Myliobatiformes > Myliobatidae > Mobula > Mobula hypostoma. The sequence goes on along the minus strand of NC_086112.1, from coordinate 9,585,915 downwards.
CTAGGTGGAGATGCAACTTGCCAGGACACTTTCAATGGTGCTCCTGTAAAACACTTTGCCAAACAAAGTTACAGCTCGGGGAGTCAGATTGCAGAGTTCGATTCTGGCACCGTCTGTAAGGAGTTTGTACATTCTCCCTGTTTCTGCATGGGTTTCCTCTGGGTGCTCCAGTTTCCTCCCACAGTCCAAAGGTGTTCTGGTTAGTAAATTAATTAGTCATTGTAAATTGTCCTGGGATTAGATTAGGATTAAACTGGGTGTTGCAGTTCTTTGGCTGGAAGGGCCTATTCCATGCTGTATCTCTAAGTAAATAAAATTAAATAAAAACAGTTAAATGCAGAAAGAATGGGTATGTTCAAGAATAAAGGATGAAGGGTGAGAAATAGAATTTATCTGGAAGAAAGGTGAAAATTACCAGTCAAATTCGGAAGGCTTCAAAATTCAACACAGATGAACTTACAGAAAAGGCTCCACTAATGCTACCATTTCTGTCTAATACCTACCATAGTCCATGAGAGAGTTTTTGGGGGAAACAGCAAAAGAGGAAGGTATTGAACAAGTAATAAATTGGGACTTTGAATGTTTTCATTATTTTTAGATTAGATTAGATTATGAGGAGACTCAGTCCTCGTTTATTGTCATTTAGAAATGCATTAAGAAATTATACAATGTTCCTCCAGTATGATATCACAGAAACGCAGGACTGACCAAGACTAAAACTGACAAAAACCACATAATTATAGCACATAGTTACAACAGTGCAAAGCAATACCGTAATTTGATAAGAACAGACCATGGGCACGGTAAAAAAAAGTCTCAAAGTCCCGATAGCCCATTGTCTCACGCAAATGGTAGAAGGGAGAAACTCTCCCTGCCATGAACCTCCAGCGCCGCAAACTTGCTGATGCAGAAATTTAATATTCCCCAAAAGAAATTTGGCAAAAGTCTGAGTTATTGCCAACCTGATGGAACGAACATTGATTTCTCAAACTTCAGGTAATTGCCTTCCACTCCTTTCCTTCACGGTTACCCCATTCCCATTTCCCTCTCACCTCATCTCCTTACCTGCTAATCACGTCCCTCTGGTGCTCCTTCCTCCTCTCTTTCTTCCATGGCCTTCTGTCCTCTTCTATCAGATTCCCCCTTCTCCAAACCTCAGTCTCTTTCACAAATCAACATCCCAGCTCTTTACTTCACCCCTCCCCCTTTCGGTTTCACCTATCACCTACCACCTTGTACTTCTTCCTCCTCTCCCCCACCTTCTTAGTCTGATTTTTTTAATCTTTTTTCCCAGTCCTGATGAAGGTGATTGACCCAAAATGGCAACTGTTTACTCTTTTCCACAGATGCTGCCTGACCTGCTGAGTTCATCCAGCATTTTGGCTGTGCTGCTCTGGATTTCCAGCCTCTGTAGATTTTCTTGTGTTTGCAGAATTAAACATAGGTACTTACTAGAGAGGTAGAACAACTGATACAATGCCAAAATGAAAGAGGTCAACAAGACAAAGGCAATAATTCAATAAGTCGACAGGCAATAAATGAACCACTAAAAGAGGTCAACAAGTCAAAGGCAATATTTCAAGATCCACAGGAACAAGAAGAGATTATTATATTTCTAAGCTCCACGGGTGGTTATAAAGTCATAGAGTCTTAGACTAATACAGTTGGAGGCCGACCCTTCTGCCTAACTTGCCTGTGCTGACCATGGTGCCTACCTAGCTGGTCTGCTAGCATCACCATCTGGTACGGAGGAACAACTGCACAGGATGGGAAACAATCTGCAGAGAGTTGTAAACTCAGCCAGCTCCATCACTGGCACCAGCCTCCTCACCATCGAGGACGTCTTCAAAAGGTGATGCCTCAAAAAGGCAGCTTCTATCATGAAGTACCCTCCCCCTGCAGGACATGCCCTCTTCTCATTGCCACCATCAGAGAGGAGCCTAAAGTTGTACAATCAGTAATTTAGAACAGCTTGCTCCCCTCCGCCATCAGATTTCTGAATGGACAATGAATGCATCAACACAAACAGTATTTTGCTCTCTTCCTGCACTAATTTTTACCTATTTTTATTAGTAGAATGGTATAATCAGAGGACCATAGAGCACTGCAGTACAGAAACTACAGTACATGCCAAACTGTTATTCTCCTTAGTCCCATCGACCCGCAGCTGGAGAAATGCCCTCCATATCTCTCCCAAACAATTACTAATCCAAACTTCTCCTAAATGTTGTGATCAAACCCACGTCCACCACTTCAACTGCAGCTCATTCCACCCTCTCTCCACCCTCTGATTAGTCTGAACAACAACTGAACCTCTTGACCATGTCTGCCTGCTTTTATGTATCGCATCGCTGCCACATGATTGGCCGATTCTGGATTTGCTTTAATGAGCAGAGGTACAGATGTACATATAAGGTGGCCACTGAGAGAGTACAATTGTTACCTTGACTTCTAGTCTTTACAGTCCTTCCTTGTGAGATAACTCTGTGGAAGCTGTGATGTGAAGTCCTTACAATTAAGTTTAGAGTGCATTTGTTTCTACTGCCCTCTTCTGCTCAGAGCAGGAATTGTCAATGCAAAGGCTGATGCCAGAGAAATTGCTCCTATCAACAAAATTGTTTTGTCAGCTGTGTGCTAGAAAAGCACCCTGGAGGATTAACTTTTTGTTTATCAAAAGGAGAGTTATATGGCTGGTTAGTGTTGGTGGGTGACATGAAACAAAACTAGGCTAAATTATTGTTGAATTCACCTTTCAGTTGCTTGGCACCAACATAGTTTCAATGACAGTCCTTTTCACTTTTGTTTGATATTAAATTCTGTAAAATGTACTGAAGATTAACTGCTGATCAAAAGACAGACATTTTGCGGATATTGCCTTTTCTGTATTTTTCATTACAAAATCAGTTTTCTTTTGGTTCTTTATTAATTTCAGCCTTTCCTTTCCTCCTACGTGTATGTCTCATCACTTCTCTCCATGTCCCCTCCTCTCTCTCTCTGACTGCCCCTCTCTCTCATATCCCTCCCCCCCACTGATCACTCTCTTTTTACCGATCTCTCTCCCTCACACACGTTCTATCTCTCTCTCACACCCCTTCCTCTCTCTCTCATTACTACTTTCTCTCGCAGTACCATTCTCTCTCACTACCTCTCTATCTGTCTCTCTCTCCCTCTCTCGCTCACTACCACTCTCAGACTTCCCTCTCTCTCTACATCTCTCCCTCTCTCTCTGTCTTTCTCTCATTACTACACTCTCTCTCACTATCTCTCTGTTTCTCTCCCTCTCTCTCACACTACCTCTCTCTCCGTCACTCTCTCACTGCCTCTCTGTCTGTCTCTGTCTCTCTCTCTCACACACACATATAAACTACCTTTTTCCCTCTCGCTGTCTTTGTCTCTCTCTCTCCCTCTCTCTCTGTTTCTCTCTCTCATTACTACACTACTACCTCTCTTGTCTCTCTCCCTCTCTCTCACACTACCTCTCTCTCTGTCACTCTCCCACTACCTTTCTGTCTGTCCCTGTCTCTCTCTCTCTTTCTCTTTCCCTCTCTCTCTCTCTCTCTTTCTGTCTTCCTCTCTCCCTCTCTCTCACTATACTATGTGGCACAGTAGTGTAGCACTTAACAGAACCAGTGATTATCAATTGCGATTTAATTCCTGCTGCTGTCTGTAAGAGTTTGTACATTTTCCCCATCAACATGTGCATTTCCTCTGGCTACGTCCCACATACTAAAGACGTGCGGGTTAGGGTGGGTGTGTTGTGGCTACCATGTTGGCGCCAGAGGCAGGCAACACTTGTGGGCTGCCCCCAGCACAACCTAGGATTGTGTTAGTTATTGACGCTAACGATGCATTTCACTGTATGTCCCGATGTAAGTGCGAAAATAAGGCAAATCTTTGCCATAATCTTAACCCTGGTCTCTCCAATGTGGAATCCTGTCATTCACCCTTGGTGTTTTAAATAAGATTTATTTTAAACATCATAAAATAGAGAATTAGAAAACATTATAAATTTAGAAAGGAAGACTACTTTGATTGAGCAGTGACTGAGTGGGTGTAAGGACTCACCTCAAGGACTGGATTTTACTCAGTGTTGGTGTGCTGGGTGTTTGCCACATTTTGCCATTTTAGACATTTTACTCTATTGGCTAAGTTAATGCAATCTAAGGAAATGGTTTTCACCTGTTCTCGGCATTAAAACTTGACCCTCAGATTATCAATCTGCTCATGCTATTACTGTTAAGACCATTGGAAGTGAGTCAGAGTCTCAATAAGATAGCCTTCTCTCAGTTAAAGCAGCCAGGCACAGGAGAAGGGAGTCAGAATCACATATCTTATCACGGACTTATGATGTGAGATTTGTTGTTTTGTGGCAGCAGTACAGTGCAAGACAGAAAAATTACTATAAACTACAAAATAACTAATTAGTTCAGAAAAACACGGGTGACACTGTAGTGCAGTGGTTAGCATAACACTTTACAGGGCCAGCAATCAGGGTTCAAATCCGGCCACTGTCTGTTTGTTCTTCCCATGACTACACGGGTTTCCTCTGGGTGCCCCAGTTTCCTCCAACAGTCCAAAAGATGTACACGTTAGTAAGTTGTGGGCATACGATGTTGGCCTTGAAAGCACTTGCGGGTGGCCACCCCGCACAATCAAAGTTCAAAGCAGTCACCTATTGACCAAATGCCATCAGGAAGACGGTACAATTCCAACATCACCAGCATTACATATCATACATTTCTTGTAGCTATCCAGCTTCTCAACAAAACTCACTCAGTGTAGTACCCTAACTAACCCTGAACAACATCCTTTAAATGGTCTTTCCTGTTCTCCTTGTTTGGTTGATAACTATTCAATCTGTTCATATGTTCACATCTATTTAAGTTTGATTATTGAAATTTGCTCATGTGATTGTTCTGCTAATTGTTGATTGCTCATGGCTATTTGTGCTGTTTGTTTAAACAATTGGTTGCTATTGTGTTGTCTGTATGATATTGTCCTGTGTTTTATGCTTGGCACTGAACCACAACCAATTCAAGTATGTTTCACCTGGTGGCAATAAAGTGATTCTGATACCGATTCCAATTCCGATTCTGATTTCGATTTCAATTCTGCTTTGTTCTTCTCAGCATTAAATTCTGATCAACTCGTTATAAGAAGGATGAGGAAGCTTTAGAGGTGGTGTAGAGGAGATTTACCAGGAAGTGGCCTGGATTAAAGAGCGTGTCTAATGAGGAGAGATTGAGCAAGATAAGGCTTTTCTCTTTGGGGTGAAGGAGGAGGACGGTGACTCAATAGAAGTGTACAAGGTGATAACAGGCGTAGATCGAGTGGACAGTCAGAGACTCTTTCCCAGGGTGGAAATAGCTAAAATGAGGGGTCATAACTTTAAGCTGATTGGAGGGAAGTATTGTGGTAGATTTTTTACAGAGAGTTGAACACACTGCTGAGGATGGTGGTAGAGGAAGGTGCATTAATGACATTTTGAGAACTCTTAACTAGGAACATGGATGAAAAAAAATGAAAGATATGTAGGAGAGAAGGGTTAGATTGATCTTAGAGTAGACTGAGAGGTCAGCACAACGTTGTGGGCTAAAAGGCCTGTACTCTGCTGTGCTGTTCTTTGTTCATATTCTGTGTTGACTTAATCTGAAAGCACAGATTGCTGAGGCAGCAAGTTTTCTGCAAAATGACAACTTGCTGCGCTGTACTATGTCTAACACTCAGCGAGTCAGGGAGCACCTGTAGAAAGGGAAACGCAGTTCATATTCCAGACTGAATATCCTTCATCAGAAACTGGTTCTTGTAAAATTATTGCTAAGTTTCCTTTATGCATTAAATCTAAACTATAAAGAAATAAAACTGTAACTTCCATTACCAAAGTTATTTCATTAGATGCTCAGAAATTCAGTGTTCAGAATCAGAATCAGGTTTATTATCACTGGCATGTGACGTGAAATTTGTTAACAGCAGCAGCAGTTCAATGCAATACATAATCTAGCAGAGACGGAAAAAAATAATAATAACGAATAAAATAAAACAATAGTAAGTAAACAAGTAAATCAATTACGTATATTGAATAGATTATTAAAAAATGTGCAAAAACAGAAATACTGTATTTTAAAAAAGTGAGGTGGCATCCAAAGCTTCAAAGTCCATTTAGGAATCGGATGGCAGAGGGGAAGAAGCTGTTCCTGAATCGCTGAGTGTGTGCCTTCAGGCTTCTGTACCTCCTACCTGATGGCAACAGTGAGAAAAGGGCATGTCCTGGGTGCTGGAGGTCTTTAATAATGGACGCTGCCTTTCTGAGACACTGCTCCCTAAAGTTGTCCTGGTACTTTGTAGAGTAGTGCCCAAGATGGAGCTGACTAGATTTACAACCGTCTGCAGCTTCCTTCAGTCCTGTGTAGTAGCTCCTCCATACCAGACAGTGATGCAGTCTGTCGGAATGCTCTCCTCAGTACAACTATAGAAGTTTTTGAGCATATTTGTTGACATGCTAAATCACTTCAAACTCCTAATAAAGTGTAGCCACTGTCTTGCCTCCTTTATGATTACATCGATATGTTGGGACCAGGTTAGATCCTCAGAGATCTTGACACCCAGGAACTTGAAGCTGCTCACTCTCTCTACTTCTGATCCCTCTATGAGGATTGGTATGTGTTCCTTCGTCTCACCCTTCCTGAAGTTCACAATCAGCTCTTTCATCTTACTGACATCGAGTTCCAGGTTGTTGCTGTGGCACCATTCCACTAGTTGGCATATCTCACTCCTGTACGCCCTCTCATCACCACCTGAGATCCTACCAACAATGGTTGTATCATCAGCAAATTTGTAGATGGTATTTGAGCTATGCCTACCCACACAGATATGTGTATACAGAGAGTAGAGCAGTGGGCAAAGCACAACCCCTGAGGTGTGCCAGTGTTGATATCAGTGAGAGAATATGTTATCACCAATCTGCACAAACTATGGTCTTCCAGTTAGGAAGTCGAGGATCCAATTGCAGAGGGAGGTACAGAGGCCTAGGTTCTGCAACTTCTCAATCAGGATTGTGGGAATGATGGTATTAAATGCTGGGCTATAGTCGATGAACAGCATCCTGACGTAGGTGTTTGTGTTGTCTAGGTGGTCGAAAACCGTGTGAAGAGCCATGGAGATTGTATCTGCCATTGACCTATTGCGATGACAGGCAAACTGCAATGGGTTCACACTGTTTCAAAATTTAATGAAATTAAATAAATCGCTAAAGTAGTTTAACTCAAAAATGAAAAACATTGAAATAAATTCAAAGCCAAAATATCAAGGGAAATATCTAGTAATAATTGGAATGTATCTAAAGATTAAAGAATTGTTTTATTTATCCCATATACATCGAAACATACAGTGAAATGTGTCGTTTGCGTCAAATCAAATCAGTGAGGCTTATGCTATGGCAGCCTGCAAGTGTCACCGCGGTTCTGGCACCATCACAGCATGCCCAGAGCTCATTACTTAAGGTATTTTTCGTATGTATTTATTTACAGATACAGTGTGGAATTGTCCCTTCTGGCTCTTCCAGCCAAACTGTCCGGCAAACCCCAATTTAAGCCTAACCTATTCATGGGACAATTTACAATGACCGATTAACCTACTAATCTGAATGTCTTTGGACTTTGGGAGGAAGTTAGAGCACTCAGAGAAAGCCCACATAGTCCTCAGGGAGCACATATAAACTTCTTACAGAAGACGCTGCGATTGAACTCTGAACTCCAACGCTCGAAGCTACAACAGAGTCACACTACCATGGTGCCATTAGCCCTACTTCAGTGCTTGGTAACTTGATGGAGAAGATCCTGAGAGGCAGGACTTATGAACATTTGGAGATGCATAATATGATTAGGAATAGTCAGCATGACTTTGTCAAAGGCGGGTCCTGCCTTAAAAGCCTGATTGAATTTTTTGAGGATGTGACTAAACACATTGTTGAAGGTAGAGCAGTAGATGTAGTGTATAGGGATTTCAGCAAGGCATTTGACAAGGTACCCAATGCAAGGCTTATTGAGAAAGTAATGAGGCATGGGATCCAAGGAGTCATTGCTTTGTGGATCCAGAACTGGCTTGCCCACAGAAGGCAAAGAGTGTGGGTAGACGGGTCATGTTCTGCATTGAGGTCAGTGACCAGTGGGGTGCCTCAGGGATCTGTTCTTGGACCCCTACTCTTTGTGATTTTTATAAATGACCTGGATGAGGAAGTGGAGGGATAGGTTAGTAAGTTTGCTGATGACACAAAGGTTGGAGGTGTTGTGGATAGTGGGGAGGGCTATCAGAGGATACAGTGGGACATTGATAGGATGCAAAACTGGGCTGAGAAGTGGCAGATGGAGTTCAACCCAGGTAAGTGTGAGGTGGTTCATTTTGGTAGGTCAAATATGATGACAGAATACTCTTAGTAGGTCTCTGTTTGTTGAGTATTTATTTCTGTAGTTGTGTAACTTGGGGAGACTTAATGAAGTACCTGTTGAGTTTGAAGTGTTACTGAATGTTTAGTGTCACAGTTTCTGTAACTTAGTGTGGCCTAGATATTTGGTTAAATGTTTTACTCTTTGTCTGTAAATAAATGGTTAATGTGATTATTTGTAATTAATGTCGTGTCTCGCTTACCAAACCTGTTTCCTCAGTTAATCCATGTCACTTGTAAGCTGCTGGTACACAGACCAGGTGATAAAAGAGATACTTGCAGTATTGCTGTTGGTTTTGGTTCTATCGACGAACCAGCTGAGATACAGTGAAGAGCTTTTATTTGTGTGCCGTCCAGACCAATCATTTATTTTTATTTAACGATATAGCGTGGAATATGCTTCTCCGGCCCTTCAAGCTGCACTGTTCCAGCAACAACCAACAACCCCCGATTTAACCCCGGCCTAATCACGGGACAATTTACAATGACCAATTAACCTATTAACCAGTACATTTTTTGGCTGTGGGAGGAAACTGGAGCAGAAGCTCTGACAGAGGATGTAGGAATTCAACTCCAAACTCCAATGTGCCAAGCAATGCACTAACCGCTGCGTTATCATGGCGCACGTGTGTGAGTACACGAAGGGTTAAAAAGGAGAAACAGAATGCAGAATAGAGAGTTGTAGATAAGGAGAAGATGTGGTGCCTTGACTAGGTGAACGTTAGCTTTATTTGTCACATGAACATTGAAACATACAGTGAAAGGCATCATTGGCATCAAATCAAATCAGCGAGGATTGTGCAGGGCAGCCCGCAAGTATCACCGTGCTTCCAGTGCCAATGTAGCATTCCCACAACTCACTGGCCCTAACCCAAATGTCTCTGGAATGTGAGAGAAAACCAGAGCACCCAGAGGACTGGAAGGAAGGGGGAAGAACCCAAAATAAGAAGGGGAAGGAGTAGAAGCTGACAGGTGATTTTTTTCTTGTTGATCTTTATTAAACCCTTCCAGCTAATAGTTTACCAATCTGAAACAAAAAACTTCTTCCTTCTGGATTGTAGGGATTAATTTACCACTGCAAAATATAATGCTCCCGATCGTCAGATTGCTCTCTGTATACAACAACCCCATGTGCGGTATCTCATAGAACCCACGTTATGAATCAGATGCACAATATCCATTATGAACCAGATGCACAATATCCACCAATTTCACTGAAATACTCTGCTGGCTACATCCTCCAATGAGAACTATTAGATTTGTCAAACACAATTTTGCTTTCAGAAAACTATAGTCATAGTCATACTTTATTGATCCCTGGGGGAAATTGGTTAAATATTGACTGTATAATTGCATTATGATTTTCAAAGAATACTGTTACCATTTCCTTCACTTCAGCATTTTATCAGAAAATCGTGCCAGACTCTATATGTTCTACAGATCTATATGTTCTATATAGTTCTATATATTCTCTATCTGTTCTAAAGGCACCCATTTTCTCTTTTTCTCCTTTCTTGAATAGTCATTATATTTCAAATTTTAGTTGAAAACCCAAGGAAGTATTTATTCTCACTTCGCTGCTCATTGAACATGGTTTCTGTCAAATAACTATACGACCATAGGATGTAGGAGAAGAAATAGGCCATTCAGCCCCTCAAGTCTGTTCCACCATTCGATCATCTCTGATTTATGATCCCATTCTCCTGCCTTCTCTCCATAGCGTTTGATGATACCTGACTAATCAAGAACATATCAACCCCCACTTTAAATATTCCTAGAGACTTGGCCTCCACAGCCAACTGTGAAAAATGAATTCCACAGATTGATCACCCTCTGGCTAAAGAACTTCTTCCTCATCTCTGTTCTAAAGGGACGCCCTTGCATTCTGAGGCTGTGCACTCTGGTCCTAGGCTTCCCCACTATGGGAAACATCCTCTGCACATCCACTCTATTAAGGCCTTTCAATATTCAATGCATTTTTCAAAGAGATCCCCTTCGTTCTTCTAAATTCCAGTAAATTACAGGCCTTGAGACATCGAATGCTCTTTATATGTTAACCCTTTCAATTCCCAGAATCTCTTAAAATTCTCTTCAAACCTCCTCTGGACCCACATCTTTTTGAGATAAGGGGCCCAAAGCTGCTCACAATACTACAAGCGTGGTCTGACCAATGTCTTATAAAGCCTCAGCATTACATCCTTGCTCTTATATTCTAGTCCTCTCAAAATGAATGTTAACATTGCATTTGCAATCCTTACCACCAACTCAGTTGAATCCTGTAATCCAATGTAACAATAGTATACTTCATACTTTATACTTCATTGTCGCCAAACAATTGATACTCGAAAGTACAATTATCACAGCGATGATGATATGGTGAGAAGGCAGGGCAGTGGGACTAAATAGGATAAAATGGATCAGCTCACGATAAAATGGCGGAGCAGACTCGATGAGCCGAATGGCCTACTTCTGCTCCTTTGTCTTATGGTCTTATGGATATTTGATTCTGCGCTTCCTGCTCCCTGGATTACAAATCGATAGTAAATACTAAAAATTTAAATTATAAATCATAAATAGAAAATAGAAAAGGGAAAGTAAGGTAGTGCAAAAAAACTGAGAGGCAGGTCCGGATATTTGGAGAGTACGGCCCAGATCCAGTTCAAGATCCGTTCAGCAGTCTTACACAGTTGGAAAGAAGCTGTTCCCAAATCTGGCCGTACGAGTCTTCAAGCTCCTGAGCCTTCTCCCGAAGGGAAGAGGGACGAAAAGTGTTTTGGCTGGGTGGGTCATGTCCTTGATTATCCTGGAAGCACTGCTCTAACAACGTGCGGTGTAAAGTGAGTCCAAGGACTGAAGATTGGTTTGTGTAATGTGCTGCGCCGTGTTCATGATCGTCTGCAGATCACATAGTAAATCACATTTAAACAATATCTCCAACATTGGGAACAGAATACAACTGGCTGACCAAAAGTCAACAAAGTTGTGTTATAATTGTTTGTTTTTCTCCATGCATCTGTCAAAAAGCTAATTGGTATACTAGGCCCAAGTGATTCAGCAGATGCTGGAAATCTGGTCAGGCAGCTTTATGGAGGGAGATGAACAGTTGACACTTCCCCAGGACTCAGTATTACACCTGACAGATAAATTTATCACATCACACAAGAACCTGAGGATTAGCTGCAGGAGAAAGAAATACTTGATTTGGTTACAATTCTTGATAGATTGTACACACTGGAATTCAGAAGAATGAAGGGGTATCTCATTGAAACCTATCACATGTTGAAAGGCCTTGATAGGGTGGATGTGGAGAAGATGTCTCCTATCACGAGGGAGTCTAAGACCAGAGGACACATCCTCAGAATAGAGGTTCATCCTCTTAGAACAGAGATGAGGAGGAATTTCTATAGCCAGAGAGTGCTGAATCTGTGGAATTTATTGCCACAGGAAGAGATGAAGGCCAAGTCACTGGGTATATTTAAGGCAGAGGTTGATAGATGCTTGAATGGTCAGGGCATGAAGGGTCACAGGGAGAAGGCAGGAGATTGGGGCTGAGAGGGAAATGGATCTGCCATGTTGAAATGGCAGAGCAGACTTGATGGGCCAAATGGCCTAATTCTGTTTTTATGGTCTTATGGGCGTGATAGAGATGTACAAGATGATAAGAGGCATAGATCAAATAGAAAACCAGTGACTTTTTCCCAGGATGGAAATGACTAATATGAGAGAACATAATTTTGTGATTGGGTTATAAGGCTATAGGGGGAATATCAGAGGTAGGATTTTACACGGAGACTGGCAGGTGCATGGCTTGAGATGCCAAGGGTTGTGGTAGAGGGAAATTCATTAAGGGCATTTAGGAGATTCTCATGTAGGACAGGGATGAAAGAAAAAATGGACTAAGTGGGAGGGGAGGATTTGATTGATTTTGGAGTAGGTTAAAAAATTAGTGCAAAATTGCGAGCTAAAGAAACTGTACTACCTCTCAGCCAGTAGCGTGGAAGTCTTCTGTTTGGGATCACTGAACAGTCAATTCTGCCAAAAGAGAAACAAGACAACACCCTGCTTCCTACTGATAAAACACTAGTGAACAGTCCCCAAGTATGATAAGAAGGACTCTTCACCTCACAATCTACTTTGTTATGATCTTGCACTTTACAGTCTACCTGCACTGCACTATCTCTGTAACTGTAATACTTTATTCTGCATTCTCTTACTGATTTCCCTCTCACAACCAAAATGCACTGTTGTAATTAATTGACCGAAATGGACTGTGTGCAAGACAAGTTTTTCACTGTATCTTGGTAGGGACTGTCTCAGTACTTTCATATTTTTATGCTGTAGCACTTACTTCTTACTCACAGTTATTTTGTAAATAATACTGTTCTTTTGAACTCCTGGTCAGATTTCTCCCTCTGTCCCTCTGACTATACCCCTTGCCCATCCTCTGGGTTTTCCCCCCTCCCCCTTGTCTTTCTCCCCGGACCTCCTGTCCCATGATCCTCTCATATCCCTTTTGCCAATCACCTGTCCAGCTCTTGGCTCCATCCCTCCCCCTCCTGTCTTCTCCTATCATTTCAGATCTCCCCCTCCCCCTCCCACTTTCAAATCTCTTACTAACTCTTCCTTCAGTTAGTCCTGACGAAGGGTCTCGGCCTGAAACGTCGACTGTACCTCTTCCTAGAGATGCTGCCTGGCCTGCTGCGTTCACCAGCAACTTTGATGTGTGTTGCTAATTGCATTTCATTGGCTTTGTATCTGTACTCAGCACAATGACAATAAAGTTAAATCTAATCTAATCTAAATGTGATAATAATGAAACAATTTATTAATTTTACAAGTGAGAGAATAACCTGTGCACATTTATTGTGCAGGAAGAAAGGCCAAATGGAGGCTGTATTTGAAGGCTAGAAACAAATCCCATCCCTGTGTATACAGAAAGAGCAGCAGCTTCATTTGTCACATTTACATTGAAACATGCAGTGAAGTGTGTCTTTTGCATTAATAATGCTAAGTAGTCTGCCAGTGGGAGGAAGGTGGAGCACCCGGAGGAGACACAGGCTGTCACAGGAAGAATGTACACACTCCTTACAGACAGCAGCAGCAATTGAACCCTGATCGATCACGGCTTACACTGTGAAGTACTACGTTAACCACTACACTACCGTGCCACAGATAAGTGCAAGTGTTTCTGTACGTTCAAAAGTACAACTGCAAAAGTCTAATGTACATATATATATATAGCGAAAGTGCCTAAGACTTTTACAGAGTATGTTCTCCTCAGAGTCAGAGCCATTTGAAGAATAAAATCAAAACAACAGGAAGGGTGGAAAATCCAACATCAGGTATGCATTCTATTGCTATTGCACTGTAAAGAGAAATAAATTGAGATCTGAAAGCATTCACATCAGCTTTAGCAACAGAAATGTAAGTATGCGGCAATCAATATAGATCATAAATGATCAAAATGGTCACAGACAAAACTGTCCGTCACAGCAAGAGCATTGGCACAACCTCCTACCTCGTTCAAAGTGCTCTACTACAAAAGTTGACTTTAATTTTCTGAATGCTATCCAGGAGGAAGATGCTGGCACTCCATTGTATAGTGCCTGAGAAACAAGGATAATGTAAATGAATTATTGCAGAAGCCTCATGACAGAAGAACCCCCAACATGATCAATTGAGCGTTATAGAGTTACCACTGATGTGCACAAAGAAGAAAGCTGTGTGCAAGTGATGATTAAATCATCGTTAGAGGGCCATTTGTGTTACTTGGTTTCACAATCATCACAATTCGAAATGCTTCGGTAGTTTTTAAGAAATGCACATCAGTTCCAAAACACGTTTCTGATTTTCCATATGTAGTTTTATGCAGAACATTCCCTTTATTGAATGCTCTTTACTTCGGTTGATAGCTACAGCATAGATTGTAGGGAAGATGTTTATCTTGTATTGCGTGGGCATCTCCAGAGAGGGAAAAAATTTATTGTCCATTCCAAATTCCCCTTGCAAAGCTGCTGGTGAGATATCGTCTTGAATTACTGCAGAAAATCATTCAAAATGATGCTGAGAATTGATAGAAATAACACTAATTTATATAACAACTAGCAGTTCAGAAATACACTCTGGCCACTTTATTTGGTCCCTCCTCTACCTAATAGAGTGGCCACCGAGTGTATGTTCTTGGTCTTCCGCTGCTGTAGCCCATCTTCTTCAGAATTCAACATGTTGTGTGTTCAGTGATGCTCTTCTGCGCATCACTGTAGTAACACATGTTAATTTGAGCTACTGTCACCTTCCTATCAGCTTGAACCAGTCTGGCCATTCTCCTCTGACCTCTCTCAATAAGAACTGTCGCTCATTAGATTTAGTTTTGTTTTTCGCACATTCTCTGTAAACTCTGTTATGTCTGAAAATCCCAGGAGATCAATAGTTTCTGAGATGCTCAAACCACCCCATCTGGCACCAGCAATCATTCCATGGTCAAAGTCACTTAGATCACATCCCTTCCCCATTCTGATGTTTGGTCTGAACAACAACTGAACCTCTTTACCAGGTCTGCATACCTTTATGCATTGGGTTGCTGCCACATGATTGGCTGACTAGATATTTGCATTAACAAACAATCTTCTATCGATGTGTAGTGGAGAGTATATTGACGGGCTGTATTACAGCCTGGTATGGGAAAACCAATGCCTTTGAATGGAAAATCCTACAGAAAGTTTTTTTTTTGATTAGTTTGATTTAGATTAGAGTTTTTTTTCTCTTTCTTATTGGGGTATTTTTTTTTCTTTTTTTCTTTTTCCATGATATTTTTGTATTTTTTATATATATATATTATTATATTTGTACTTTGTAAGATTTTGGGAGGTTAATATCTGTGTATTAACTGTGTTTATATCTATATATACTAATTATTAACAATGTAATCCCAATAACTTTGTATCAATTCTTTGTAGTGTTTATGAATTTGATATTAATAAAAAGATTGAAAAAGAAAAGGAAGTAGTGGGTTCGGCCCAGGACGTCCCGGGTAAAGCCCTCCTGGTTGAGCACATCAACATGAAACACTATCGCAGGAAAGCAACATCCATCATCAAAGAGCCAGGCCATGCTCTTTTCTCAGTGCTGCCAGCATGTAGAAGGTACAAGAGTCTCAGGACTTGCACCACCAGGTTCAAGAACAGTTACTACCCCTGTAGAACAAAAGGGGATAACTACACTCACTTGCCCATCCGTTGAAACGTTTCCACAACTAATGATCTCACTTTAAAGATTCTTTATCTTGTTATTTCATTTTCTCGTTATTTATTATATTTGCATTTGCACAATTTGTTGTCTTCAGCACTCATTGATCCTGTAATCGTTACTATTCTATAAATTTCCTGAGTATGCTCGCAGGAAAATTAATCTCAGTGTTGTATGTGGTGGTAATAAAATTTACTTTGAACTTTGACTTTAATGAGCAGGTGTATGGCGGTCCTAATAAATGGGCACCTAGTGTAACTAAGTATTAGCCGACCAGTACTCAGCAGATCCATTCGGTTGGAAATGGTTGAAGCTTTCAAAGTAATTGTCCATACAAAACATTTGCCAATACTACTGAAAAGGACTGGTATCACAGAAATAAAACACATTAACCTTGCTGTCAATGCACATTAAAAACTTGTCAGTTTTTGTGATGACTAACAGACATGTTAATTTAGGCATGAAAACACAATTCCCAAACTTTAACAAGCTCTCTGCCTGTGAGAATTCTCACATTACAATGTGCTATTTCTGCAGCGAATCGGCTGAAATCCAGGGGAAGCAATGGAAAAGGTCACTTTATATTAGAATTTCTCTCAAAGCTGCAGCACAGTCATGGGCAAAGATCAAACTGTTGATTTTACACTGCCCATAGAAGCAAAGCGGGGGTCAGGGATTGGCAGTCTGCAAAAGGAAGTGAATGTGGTGGAGTCCAGGACTAGAGGGCATAGCCTCAACAGAGACATCCATTAAGAACAGAGATGGGGAGGAATTTAGCCAGAGGGTAGTAAATCTGTGAAATTCATTGTTATAGACGGTTGTGGAGGACAATGTATACATTTATAGCAGAGGTTGATAGGTTCTTGATTGGTAAGGTTACGGGGAGAAGGCAGGAGAATGGGGTTGAGAGGGATGATAAGTCAGTCACGATGGATTGATGGGGCAGACTTGAAGGGCCGAGGGGCCTAATTCTGCTTCATTGCTTTATGGTCTTATGGCCTAAAAACACAAGAGGTCCTGCCGATGTGGGAAATCTTGGTTAACACGCACAGAATGCTGGAGGAACTCAGCAGATCAGGCAGCATCAATGGAGGGGAATAAACAGTTGGTGTTTTGGGCTGAGATCCTTCATCAGGACTGGAGGTGGTTAGGGGAAGAAGCCAGAATAAGAAGGTGGGGGAAGGGGAAGGGGAGGGGGAGGAGGTGACAGGCGAGACCAGGTGAGGGGGAAGGTGGGTGGGTGGGGGAGGGGGAGGAGTACAAGGTGGCAGGTGAGACCAGGTGAGGGGGCAGGTGGGTGGGTTGGGGTGGGGGAATGAAGGAAGTAGCTGGGAGGTGAGAGGTGAAAGAGGTAAAGGGCTGAATAAGAAGGGAATTGATAGGAAAGGATAGTGGACCTTGGGAGAAAGGGAAGGAGGAGGGGCTCCAGAAGGAGGTGATGAGCAGGTGAGGAGGAGAGAAGGGCTCCTGCAATCTGAGAATAGCCTCATCGTAGCAGTAGAGGAGGCCATGGAACGACCTGTTGGAATGGGAATGGGAAGTCAAATTGAGATAAATGGCTACCATCTCAAATTTCTGCAAGAGCCATTTCTGGAAGAACCAATTGGCCTAACCCAGTCCTCTTTTGTGTCTTCAACTATACTACTTCCTCTTTCCTTTTCTCATATAACCGTGGCACCAAATCATCATAACACCCAATGCTCTATCAGTTGCTTCTATGATCTCAAATGGTTGATGCAGGTTGGAGGAGCAACACCTCATGTTCCATTTGGGTAGTCTCCAACCTGACAGCATAAAAGTCAATTTCTCTTACTTCTGATAATTCTTTCCCCTTCCCTATTTGTCTTTTTTACCATTTTTCATTATGGTTCTCCTCTCACCCCTTCTGTTCTCCTCCTCTGCCTATCACTATTCTCCCACTCTTTCTCCCATGGTTCACTCTCCTCACCTATCAGATTCCTCCTTCTTCAGCCCTTCACTTCATCCACCTGTCACCTCCCAGCTTCTTACTTCAGCCCCGCCCTTACCTTCTTCCTCATCTGGTCCCACCTATCACCTGCATCCTTCCCCTCCACCCCCCACCCCCCACCTTCCTATTCTGGTTTCTTTCTCCTTCTTTTCCAGTCTTGATGAAAGGCCTCAGTCCAAAATGTCAATTGCCCATTTCTTTCCATAGAATAAACTGAGCTGCTGACTTCCTCCGGCATTCCGTGTGTGGCACTTCAAGGAAGTTATGTTTTGCAGGAAACACTGCCTTCTGAATGTCACTGTTTAACTCTACACTTTTTTTTCAAATTAAAATCCTAAAATTTTGAACTATTCAGCAGAATACTAGGGCAGTGGATTCACAGAATCACAGTTCAAAGTTCAAAGTTCAGAGTAAATTTATTATCAAACTACTTATATTTCACTATTTGATGACGACAGATGTGAGAAACACGGAGAAACATCTGGAGAAACTTCTGAAATGCCTGCTTCGCTGCCGCTGCTACTGTGCGATCGAGAATCTCCAAAGGGGAAGGCCCCAAATCCTCGGCTTTGCCTGTTGTCTGTTGCTAGGACCGGGTCAAAGTGCTTGGCAGAGATGGTGCTCGGTGCTCGGTGTCGGAGGGCTGGTCGGAGGCTCGGAGTTTTCGGACAGACTCAAGAGTCGGCTGTGGTCGGGTGCTTCCAGGATGCTGCATCAGCAAGCTGGAGAGCTGGAGGTTCATGGCAGGGAGAGTTTTTCTTCCTTCTACCGTCTGCGTGAGATGATGAGACTTTCGAGAGACTTTGAGTCTTTTTTTTTACCGTGCCCATGGTCTGTTCTTTATCAAATTACGGTACTGCTTTGCACTATTGTAACTATATGTTATAATTATGTGGTTTTTGTCAGTTTTTCAGTCTTGGTTTGTCTTGTGTTTCTGTGATATCACTCTGGAGGAACATTGTATCATTTCTTAATGCATGCAATACTAAATGACAACAAAAGAGGACTGCGTGTCCTCATAATCTAATCTAATCTAATCTTAATTCACAACCCTGAGATCCGGTTTCTTGCAGGCATACTCAGTAAATCCAAGAGGCATAATAGAATCTGAAAGACTGAACTCAACGGAGCAGACAAACAATCAATGGAGGAAAGACAATACGTTGTCCAAATACAAAAGAGAAAATAATAATAATAATAGTAACATTTTATAATCATGAATATTATTTTTATTAATATAATATTATTTTAAGTCAGCAACTTAAGCAGGAAGGTTAAATATAAGGAAAGTTTAAAGTTTAAAGTAAATTTATTATCAAAGTATATACATGTGCGTGTGTGCGTGTGTGTGTGTGTGTGAACAAATACTACGCTGATATTTATTTTCTTGCAGGCATTCACAGTAAAGCAAAGAAATACAACAGAGTCAGTGGAAAACTATATTCAAGGCCCCCCAGGCAGCCAATGTGCAGAAGAAGACAAACTGTGCTAGTTCAAATACTGGACTCCAGTTAATTGGCCCATCAGTTAATCGGGGCGGCTACCTATTTGGGACAACTCCTAAAGAAAAAAACTAGTCGAGAAATTAGCCTGGGTTCCCCTTCAGTTATTTGGGACACTATGCAGCTTAATTGGGACAGGAGTCTGTTGCTAAACAGTTTCTTACTAGCATCATTTTGTGTACTTGTGTGACCATTAGACACAACACTCTGCCGAGAGCCAACAGTTTTTAAGTAGCATCAGTTCCGTGTGCTTATGTCATGTTATCCATTGGTCTGATGGACGCTGATTCAAAAAGCAGTGATTTTTGATAACTTTTTGTTTTAATTTGACTCTGTGCAGGAAGGCAATGAGGCTAGTCCATTATCTGCACTTGGTGTTTGTGTATTGATTTTGTTAACTTACAATCAATCAAAAAAATACTGTAGCGATGAATTCTTTCACCAATTGCTATTAGGAACTAATACACAGTTTTATAATACAATGGCAGTATTGGCAGTGTTCTAATTTATTTTGTATTTCAATTAAATACATAATTTGTTCCTCAGTTAAACGGCAGTGTGTCTTTGTTATGCCTTTTAACTATTTCCATGAAACTCTTGTTAATTGGAGTAGCCCCAAAACGGGGCCAAAACGAACTGGTCCCATCGTGTCCCAATTAATCAGAATCCACTGTAATGATAATAATAATATTGCACAAAGATGGCAGTACATTCGATCACAGCGGCTTCCATGGGTCAACCAAAGATGTTGTAGTCCTTTTAAAACATATTTTTCATGATCACAAGACCCTGCTGGACATTAAGAACTTAAAGTACTGCAGGTCAGGCCCATCAACAAGTTGATCGTTTGTGGAGAACGTCAAGAATCTGGACTTGGTGCAGACCGTAATGCTGCCTGCATCAGAGGAATTGGTGCACGAAGGCAGTGTGCAGCCTAACAGCGAGTGATCATCTTAGTTACCTTTCTTGTGATCACAAGACCCCGTTGGACATGGTTAATTTGGAATGCTGCAGGTCTGATTCATCGATGTATTGGACAGTGGGGAGCTGTGTGGCCTCGCTCGTAGTAAGGACTAGGCCTCAAGCTGCAGCGACACCTGTTTCCAGCTGCCCAGGAGAGAGGCGTCGGAGTTGGTGCGCTGCATCCAAGCAGCAGAGGGTGCTGCCCCCCACTGTTCACTTGGCAGAAGTCAAGCTGTATCGTGTCTGACTACAGATTTCTGCAACATTCGTGGACTCAGAGGCTTGGATGACATTTATTTTTGTGTGACTGCACTTTGCTGGTATCTTATACATGCTTGCTGTCTTATATGTACCTTGTGCTGTGTGTTACCGTTGGTACTGTGTTTTGCATCTTGGCCCTAGAGTAGTACTTCTTCATTTGGCTGTATTCATGGGTATTCATGTATGGTTGAATGACAATTAAACTTGAACTTCAACTTCATAATCAACAAATAAATAAATAGTAAGTAAGTAAAACTGTGACCATGAGTTGTGGGGTGCTTGAAAGTGAGGCCGTAGGTTGTATGCAGTAATCAGTTCACACTGGTCCAGGAATCTGATGGTTGAAGGTAATAACTGTTCTTGAACTTGGTGATTCATTTTAAGAAGATAATAGGCCACATTATCCCCTACATCGGAAGGAGATAATGTGGCCCATTGAGTCCATGTCACTTCAGTTCAACAGAAACCCCAGTAGTCCCACGCCATGCCCAGTATTAATAGTTCTGAAAACTTATTCCTTTTTATTTCTTATCCAGTGGAAGTCGCAATTGAGCCAGCCTTCACGAAAACCCCAGAAGTGCATCTCACACTCTAATCTCCTGCTTCATAGGATTTTTTTCTTGGTTCTTTTGTTAATCGCCTTCATTCTATGTCCTCTGGTAAAGCTTCACAGGTTCAAAGGTTCCTTTTATTGTCGAGTATGCATGTACAATACAACTCTGACATTTGTCTTCTCCAGATAGCCACGAAATATAGAACGACCATGGTTGTTGATGAAAGAAAAGACATCAACTCCCCCCGGCATGAAAAAGAAAAGGAACAAAACACAGAAATCCCAAAGTCTGCCCCGATAAAGAAAAACAACAATGACAATACCATCAAAACCATCACCCCCACAGAAAAAAACAGTGACAGTAATAATCCCCACTCACAGAAAAAAAACAGTGACAGTAACAATCCTCAACCCCATCACCTGGAGAACTGAACAGCAACAGTAGCATCAAAATACCCAATCCCACATAAGAAAGAGGACAGTGAAAAACTGAAGGAAACTCATATTAGGTACAGTCCAATTATCACTTCGATCTCAGAATACTGGAAACATCTTTTCAGCTGCATACGAGGACAGTGGCCACACAAGTTCAATCCTGCTGTAAAGAGTGACCGCCGAGCCAGTTCCAAACGCTGCCCATCCGGGGCTGACCACGTTGGTCCAGCCACTGACAGCATCCATCGGGAGCCATCCCCTACCCCCTCCGCATTCACCTCGATTCTGACCACCTACCTGGGTCCAAACGCCTCTGTCGGGAGCCATCGCTGATCCCCCTTCGCATTGACCTCACTGCTTCAATCTTCCTTGCTGCTTTGAGATGGAGTTGTTCATGACCCTGTGCCCCATCTCTGTTTTTTTCCACGAGTCAGCTTGTGCACTCGGACCCTTTCTGCCCCCGCCCCCTCGTCTCTAATCTCCACGAGGCAGCTCTCTGGACACAGCATAGAGCTGGTATCTGACCCTCTGACAATTGGATCTGCTTCTATCAACTTTGCAGATTCAAAAGACAGGTGGAGGGGCAGGTTGTGTTGAGGAAGCAGGCAGTCTGCAAAAGAACATAGATGGGTTGAGAGAACGGGCAGAGAAGAGGGAGAGGGAATATAGTGTAAGGAAGTATATGGTCATACACTTTGGTAAATGAGGAGAAAATTCACAAATCCAAGGTGCAAAGGCATTTGAGAGTCCTCGTGCAAGATTCCCTAACATTTAACTTGCAGGTTATCAGTGTGAGGATGGCAAAGGTAATGTTAAGCATTCATTTCAAGACATCTGGAATATAAAAGCAAAGATGTAATGCTGAAGCTTTATAAGGCATTGGTAAGGCCTCACTTGGAGTATTGTGAGCAGTTTTGGGTCCTTTTACCTAAGACAGGATGCGTTGACATCGGAGCGGGTTCATGTGTGTATGGTCATGCACTTTGGTAGAAGGAATAAAAGATTGGACCATTTTATAAACGACAAGAGAATTCAGAAATCGGGCATGCAAAAGGACTTGAGAATCGCTGTGCAGGATTTTCTCAAGGTTAATTTGCAGGTTGAGTCAATAGTAAGGAGGTAAATTGTGAGGTCAAGATTCTGTTCGTGATCTATGGTGGGATCAGCCACATACATATCATGACTACAAGCAAATGTTGGAATCTAAGCATCTTACAGCACGAGATTCATCTGCAAACCCTAAAGGTTTTATAGCATCTGCAAAACACAAGGGGTTATGGATAGCTCTTCTCTTGCCTGGGTGAATATTGCTCTGATAACTCTCAGCACTATCCAGAACAAAGCAGCCTACTTAATTGGCAGCCCGTCCATTTCCTCTTCCACTTCTTTCTTCTCTTCCTCATTTTCTTCTTCATTTCCTCATTTCTTCTTCTCTTTCCTGGAGGAGTATAATCCCAATAACTCTCAAGATTAATGGAGCTATTTTCTCCACTACTGGTGCACTGTAAACCATCTATAAAGGGTATTGCAGGATACACCCACTGTGTTATTACACAAACACCCCACAAACCTGTGGATTCTACCACAAAGTTAGGGGAGTGCATTAGAACTCTATCAATTATATGTTCTCCTTAAAGTTGAGCTGGCATTGCAGTTCTTCAACATCACTGTGGAAATGGCAGAGAAGAGGAATGAGGCCTGCGACAGATCAGCCACAATGCCAGTGCAGGTGGGCAGGTTCGAGGGCCCGCATGGCCTCTTGCTAGAAGGTTGAGGCCCAAAGGTCAAACCCATGATCAGCAAGTACTGGGGTTGATACCCAGAGATCAGCCAAGTCCAGAAGAATGAAGATTGAAACCTAAAGCTCAGTGAGTTCTGAGGTAGAAGCCCAAAGGTTGAAAACCGAAGTTGGTGAGCCTGGAGGTAGAGGCCTGAAGGTCAAAGACACTGGGTAGTCTTGTCTAAAGGTCAGAGGCCCAAGTGTCTGTGAGTCTGTGAGTCCAGGCCAAGAACTGAAGGCTTCAGGCCTAATGTTTGTGTATCTGTAAGTCCAGGCCAGGGCATGGAGGTCAGAGGCCCAATGGATGTGTGTCTGTGAGTCAAAGCCAGGAACTGGAGGTATGGAGGCCTGATGTCTGTGAGTCAGTGAGTCCAGACCAAGGATTGGATGCCCAGATTTGGCCTGTCCTGTTGTTGGTCTTGCTGTGCATGCGAGTGGGTGGAAAGGTGGGAAAAGGGATTATTTTGCTTTTGCTGTCTTGTTGTTGTTGCTGAGGCTTGTGTAGTTCTATTTAACATTGTAGGCATGCTACATTGGTACCAGAATATGTGATAACACTTGCAGGCTGCCCCAGTATATTCTTGGGTGAATTGGTTGTTAATGCAGATGATGCGCTTCATGCAGACATCCCACCTGTCCCGGAAGTTCCGGGAGTCTCCCGCATATTGATAGCAACTCACTGATGCCCGGAAATTATATACAGTATCCCGGAAATCGATTTTTTTGAGAGGGAGAGCGAGAGTGAGCATCCTGATTGGTCTCTCTTCGTGCTAAGTAGACCTATCAGTTTTCTCTGTAGGCAGGCTTTACAGTCGACCTCAAAAATAATGACAGTGTTGCTCGCTGCACTGTCTGCAACAGTGACTTTTCTATTGCCCATGGTGGGTTAAGACTGTAAAAGACATGTTGAGGTGAGTTTAACAGGTGTCATTCATTCATCAGCATAGCTAACGTTATTTAAACTAGCTGGCTAGCTGCTAAGGAGCTACTCTATTGATGTCCTACGTGATGAGGCCAAACTCCCTGTAGACTTGTTTAAAGTTGTAATAGAATAAACATGATAATATAATATAAGTACATATTTTAATGTCACGTTTTCTGCATATACCCAACTTGGTTTACAGATTAGACAAAATCACTAAACAAAGTATTACATACACTCTTGGAGGTGGACCGGGGTGGGGGGGAGGGTAGGGGTGCTACCTCCCTGAAATGAGTTTTTGCAGGGTGGGATGTCTGTTCATGGTATGTTTCAATGTACATGGGATAAATAAACATGAATCTGAATCTTTTCAGTCCCTAATCAGCTTTTCCTATTTACTATCTAAATGTCGTCAGGCTTTTTATTTATCACAAACACAACAGATTCTGCAGATGTTGGAAATCCAAAGCTTCACACACAAAATGCTGGTAGAACTCAGCTAGTCAGGCAGCATCTATGGAAAAGAAAAGCAGTCAACACTTCGTGCTGAGACCATTCTTCAGATCTGACTTTTTATTTATGTTTCCCTCCATTCCTTTTCCAGACACCTCCTATTTCTTTTGTTTTAATTCTAATCTGAGCATTTTATAATCACCCTGGTTCTCCTTTGTGCTATCCACTTGACATCTGTCTCTTTCGCTTGACTTTACTGTCCGTTGCTTTGGTTAACTGGGGAGCTTTGTCTTTAATTGCTCTGCCTCTCTTCATAGTGGGAACAAAGCTGAACTACACTGCTCCACCTCCTGTTTAAATGCTGCTGTCGTTCATTTTCATCTTTATTTAAAAATCATTAAATTCAATTTTACCTAGGCCAGATCTATTTTAATCCCGGAGAAACTGGCAATGCTCAAATTGATTACATTTACCTCAGAGCAATCCATATCCTTTGCTACAGCTCTTCAAAGTTGTTTGATGCAGCCAGTTCATGGTCGCATTTGACATTAGGCTGCATCTTAAAGATATCCATTCAAATGATTTTATCACTACCCTCTGTCAGTATTGTGTCTTGTTACTTTGCCTTGTCATATATTATTCTTCCTTGGTCCTATTTATAAGTATAGAGGAGAACCAGAGGTCATGGGTTAAAGGTGAAAGGTAAGAGGTTTAATGGGAACATGAGGGTGGATTTTCTTCACTCAGAGGGTGGTGAGAGTGTGGAATGAGCAAAAAAAAACTGAAATATCAAAAAATGTTCATGGAGAGAAAAAAGACGAAAAACAGTTGAATAGATTTAAAAAGAAAACAAAATGATTTTCTGTATCTCCACGAGATCTGGCCTCATTCCAGAGTGCAGAACAATAAGGGGAGATTTAATACAGCTACACAAAATTATGAAGTGTATACTCTAGATAGGGTGAGTACCTGCTGGCTTCTTCCACTGAGGTGGAGTGAGACTAGAACTACAGGTCATAGGTTGAAGTGGAAAGGAGAAATATTTAAGAGTAAACTGAAGAAGGGGAACTTCTTCATTCACAGGGTGTGAGAGTGTGGAACGAGCTGCCAGCACAAATGGCGGATGCAAATTCGATTTCGACATTTAAGAGAAATGTGGATAGGTACATGGATGGGAGGGCTGATTCATGTACACATCAATAGGACAAAGCAAGATAATAGCTTGGCATGGGCTAGATGGGCCAAAGGGCCTGTTTATATACTGTAGAGCTCTATGCCTCTAAATTCGTCTTTCTTAGTATTGGGTTTTGTCCCAAATTTAAACTAAATAAAGGAATAGAGAGCAATTTCCTATTTTATCTTTCCTTTCTGTTTGTTTTTCTTTTAAGCTACTTTGTTTTTTATATTGTTCTTGCAAATTCCTGTTTATATGTATAGACATTCATCATGTCCTTTCTCTGAAATATTTCATGAAATCTTTCTTTAATGATGAGATTAAAAAGTCATCTGATCATAGTTAACGGGATCAGCAATTTTAATACAAAATGAGAAAGTGCAATTTATTATTTCAGAAATTTCACAAAATGAGAAATTTCAGCAATTTTAATACAAATGAGAAAGTGCATTTTATTATTTTCAATTAGACGATAATTAAATCATACATATTTTAACTAACTATTTGAATTAGCATGATTTATCTTTTTCACAGAGTGATATAAATCAAAACTCATGTGGTTAATTTCAATTTGATCATTGGCACATGCATTCAATTGGGATTTATTAAGAATCAATCAGGTAATATCCATCATGGTCATTTACTTTAACATTCCGCAATTAGTCATTGATTAAATTGCCCCACAGAAATTTACGTTTGCAGCTCAGGTCAGAATGCCCTCAGGGAGAACAGCCACAACAATGATTTCATAGGCTGAGACATTGCAGTCTCCATCTGGATTTATCGGAAGCCCATATCATTACCTCACCATTAATTATGCTTTAAATTCATTCTTAAACATGCAAACAATATACACTCCCTTTCTTTCATGAAGATACTGCTGCTGCCCAGGGTGGGATATACACACATCGAGTGTTGTATTTTATAGTTTTATTATTGTGTATTGCAATGTATTGCTGCTGCAAAGCAACACATTTCACAAAACATGCCAGTGAAATTAAACGTGAGAAAAAGAACAGTTAGAGGTCAACAGTAGAAAACTACCACAATTCTAATGGAGATTTTGCAAAGTTTGAATGAATAGGGTCCTGCAGTCAGAAATGACCCTGGTCACGAGGATACACAGAACCCACAGTGACTTCATTCACTAACCTTTCAACCCCTGGCAATTAAAAACAAATGATTAAATATGAAGGAATCTCACCTCAAGGGTTTTCTGAGGTAAATAATACAAAGTGAGAGGATTGTCTGAAACAACCACGGAATCAAACCTGCAGAGGCCTTGAAAGTGAGTCTGAAGGTGTAGTATCAATTCAATGTTGAGGTGGGTGAAGCTGTCACCATATACTGCCTTGAGATTCAATATCTTGCGGGCAATTACAGAAAAATAAAGAAACACAATGGAGTTTACTGAAAAATACCTGAAGCCCTCCATTGGTCACGATTGACCATGGATATTGTGTCCTAGCTGTCTATGTGATACACAAGCCAGAGCAGTACGATATGGAGAGCAAGCTGTAGCCCGTGTAGCACGCTTCCACTCTCCACACAGCTGATGAATCCAAAGGAACGGCAGAGAACAATACAGATTGCTATCAGCAGCATCGTAGGAATCGCTGGTCAGTGTTCAACTCAACGTAGGACTTCGGCTCTGAATTTTTCCTTAGGGTTTACTCCCGAAGCCTTACTCATGAGTGCGTATAGCTGCAAGGCAGTGGAGATTTGAGATCCGAGTTTTCCTTCTCCTAGAGGAGCTGCCAGCCATCCGCCCAAAGTGACTGGTTTTAAGGCGCCAGTAACCCGCCTTTGCCCCTTCTCCTGTTAGTTGAAATGGTTCCACCAGGTTTAGCAGCCAAGCCATACGTGAAGGTTGGGAGTTTGTCTTGGTTGTCAAAGGATATTTGAGATGCACCCCATTGAAACAATTCAATAAGTATTGGGAGCTACCATCCCTGACTATGGCAGCTATGAAATACTACATACAATCAACTACTGACACAACCAATGTGTAAAAAAATAATAATGCTGATATTGTGATATGGGTCTCTATTTTGGACTGAGATTGGGAGGGGGAAGGGAGAGGGGAGGGAGCAGGAAGCATCAGAGAGACATTCTGTAATGATCAATAAACCGATTGTTTGGAATCAGATGACCTTGCCTGGAGTCTCAGGGCTGGGTGTGTCTGCACCCGTACCACCATCACATGCCCTGGCACTCCTTCTCTGCCATCTGTCTCACACTCCTCCCAGAGTGCTCCATCCCCATATATGTGTGTGTGTGTGTGAGTGTGTGTGTGTGTGTGTGTGTGTGTGTGTGTGTGTGTGTGTGTGTGCGCATAAGACTTTTGCACAGTACTATACATAGTAGAACAGTGGAAGCATATTTAAATTGATAAGACATCTCTGAAGGTTCATATACCTTTGTTAGCAGAAAATAATTAGCAGAGAAATTCTAAATCCTCCAACAATGCTTTACAGTAACTGTGAGTGAGGTTCAATTCCCACTGCTGCCTATTTTCCCTGTGACTGTGTAGATTTCCTCCACTTTCCTCCCACAGCCCAAAGACGTACCGGTTAGTAGGTTAACAGGTCATTGTAAATTGTCCTGTGATTAGGCTAGGGTTAAATCGGGGAATTGCTGGGGGGTGTGGCTCGAAGGCCTGGAGGGCCTATTCCATGCTGTATTTCAATAAATAAATAAAATTAATGTTGTCAAGGCTGTCTCTGAGTACACAGATACGATAAGCACACAGGCACTATTGGTTGCCGATCCCTGTGACAATGTTTGATACGCTAAGTGACAACATCCGTCTGGTCTAACAACTCGCACTCAAGTCACAGTGGTGCAAATAAGTTAGCCTATGTTGCCGGTTTTGATGCAGGCCAATTAACACGACCCCATTGTCCTAACACTTGGCTGATGCTTATGAAATGTCTCATGGTCACTGTTTTGCTAACCACATCTCTTAGTCTGTGGTGTTTTAACTTCAGTTTACTACTTGCAATTGGCAATCAAAACTGAAGACTATTTGCAAGCCTCCTGAATATATTTACATCTGTAATAAAAACTCACGCCTGGTTCTTGTTTGAATTAATATCTGCTATATTCTTGTTTAGGCACATTTGGGTGGCAGGAAGGAGATATGTCTCTAAGAAAAGAGGTGTAGGGTGCTCCCTCCTTATGCTACCCCGCAGGTCCCCTTGGGCAAGATGCAGCACCTGTAGCACATGACCTTGATTTGGGGGGTGTTTAGTGCCCACCCCTCAAATCAAGGTCATGTGAAGCCATGGGAGCAGGTGATAGATGGTCGCATGAGCAGCTGATGCACATCACAAGTCCTGGTGACGCCAGGCAGACAATCTCTGAACAGTATTGATAATGGCTGGGGGTCACCCGTCTCATAAAGATATTGCTCGGAAGAAGAGCAGTGCAGTACACTACAGTAAACCACTTCTGTAGAAAAATTTGCCAAGAGCGATCATGGTCATGGAAAGTCAATATTCACGTAACTTCTAAATACTCCCTAACACCCAGTATCATCATATTGGAAAATTATGCATGAAGAAAGTTCAAAGTAAATTTTATTACCAAAGTACATATATGCCACTTTATACAACCCTGATTCGTTTTTGTGTGGGTATACTCAATAAATCTATAGAATAACAAACATAACAGAATCAATAAAAGACTGCCTAACTAGGGATTTCAACCAGAGTGCAGAATACAATAAACTGTGAAAATGCAAAAAGAAGAAATAATAACAATAATAATAAATAAATGAGCAATAAACATCAAGAACATGAGATGAAGAGTCCTTGATTATATTTCTATAGGTTGTGGGAAAATTTTAATGATGGGGTAAGAGAAGTTGAGTGAAATTATCCCCTCTGGTTGAAGAGCCTGGTGGTTGAGGGGTAATAACCAATTTTAACCAATTTCCCCCCGGATCAATAAAGTATGACTATGACTATGGCTATGTCTATGACGAAAACTGTTCCTGAACCTGGTGGTGTGAGTCCTGAGCCTCCTGTTCCTCCTTCCTGATGGCGGGTGGAAGAACTGCCTTTTACTTTCAAAAATGCTGTAACAATTTGTAACTATTTGCCGGCCCAAAAAAAAAAGCTGGAGAAAAGTCACCAAAATCAAAGTCGAGTTTATTGTCATCTGCACAGGTGTAATGATAAACTTAGTTGGAGCAGCAGCAACTCTCACATGGCATCACATTAGCAGCATTCACTAAATTTTGTTGAGAAATTTGTGTGGCAGCAACAATACAATGCATGTAGTAAAATTTACTGGTGGTTGTCCATTGTATCTGATGATGACATGACACTTGTGCCAGTGAGTTTTTAAAGTGTGGCCGTTCCACTACTCGACCTCCGTAGGTCGGGTCCAGCGATGTGAAGAAGTGTCACAAAGTGGGGTCTTCCTTGTTTGCAGTGGATGACCACGACATCTTCAGTGCCTCATGCACTTCACTCTCTACAGAGCATTGCAGTACCACTTTCCCGACCTTTGGATCTCACTCTAGATCAATTCTGTCCCGTCTGCTGGAGCTGACTTCGCATGCTAGAGCAGGCGTATCCCTATCTCTCCTGGGTATGAGGCCCGCCTGTCGAAGCGGTGTGCCGGGGAGGGGCTGCTGTCACACGCGAACAGCTACTTGAAGCCACAGGTGAGAGCTGAGTGTCTGGCGGGGATCAAAGGTGAGTGAGCTGCTCCGGAATGGACACGACAAGCCCCTTCACCAGAGGTACGACCCCTCCCTGGACACCCATACACCCAAAAAATTACTATGTTAAAAAAATAACGAAAATGCACAAAAAAGGAAACACAAGGTCATGTTCACATGTTCACAAAATGTTAAAAATTACAAGGAAAATGTTAATTACGCATAAATTATACACAATTATGTACAAGAAAATATAATTGGAACATTATTACTATTTTTCATATTATTACTATTTAACTATTTATGGTTTTATTGCTATTTATTATTTATGGTGCAACTGTAACGAAAACCAATTGCCCCCGGGATCAATAAAGTATGACTATGACTATGACTATAAGAAACCCAGTCCGTTTTAGTGCAAATTAGTCAAAAGGTTCTTAGTGTTCAAAACTTTAGTGAAGCAGACATGAGGAAATCTGCAGATGCTGGAAATTCAAGCAACACACACAAAAAATGCTGGTGGAATGCAGCAGGCCAGGCAGCATCTACAAGAAGAGGTACAGTCGCCGCTTCGGGCCGGGACCCTTTGTCTGGACGACCAGAAACGTCGACTGTAAAACATTAGTGAATAGGATTTTGCCTGGTGATTTAGAAACTGAATGGTTGAACGTAAGTAGCTGTTCCTGAACCTGGTATTGTGAGATTTGATACCTCTGCACCTCCTTCCCGGTGGTATCAGTGAGAAGGTGGCATAACTCAGATGGTGGACAACTTTGATGGTCAGAAGTCAGGATGAGATGCCAGCAGAAATGTGCATGCCAGAAATGTCATTAGCCTTTAACAAACCTAATTTCCACCTTGATAAACACTTAATGTTCTGAAAATTATTTTTATAATCTGAGAGGAAACATTTGTCCAGCCCAGCAGCAGAACTCAGGCATCTCACACATGCTGAGACAACTCCCACAAACAGTTAATTTGTGTTTGATCATGGGTGTCAGGATGCATAGCAGCTATCGTAACGCTGTTACAGTGCCAGCAGCTCAGGTTCAGCTTCGCTGTTGTGTGTAACGAGTTTGTAAGATCTCCTCATAACCACATGGGTTTCAAAGTTCGAAGTACAAAGTGCATTTATTATCAAAGTATGTATACTATATACAACCCTGAGTTTCCAGAGCAGCCACAAATCAAAGAAGCCCAATAGAACCCATTAAAAAAAGAAAACCATCAAACACCCAATGTTCAGGAAAAGAATTATTCGAACAATAAAAGTGAGCAAATAACATTCAGAACTGAAGTTCACGATAGTGAGTCCTCAGCCATGAAGCCAAGCATCACTGGCGGTCCCACCGTTTCACCTCTGCCTCGCCTCGGTTCTACCACCTCGAATCACCTCCAAGTCCATTCAGCAAAGACCAAACACCGGTTCATTCGCTGCTCTTGTGTCCAGGCCCTGTCACCCTGATCCAGCCTGTACCTACTATGCTGCGACAACCATCCTGCACCTTTGGGACTTCAGCTGGAACTGCAAAAATGCCTGAGCATAACAGTGGCTCAGAAGCTCAGCTCTGAGAGAGAGTTAAAGGCTATTGATCGCAGTGATCAATCACCAAAGTAAGGGTGATTAATAAACTAGGCTATAGTTTTGTTTGAGCCCGCAGGTCATTGCTGTTTCCTCCAGGTCCTCCCACATTCCAAAGACGTACGGGTCACTAGGTTAATTGGTCACATGGGTGTAATTGGGCAGTACGAGTTCAGTTTGCCAGAAAGACTTGTTACTGTGCTATATCTCTAAAAATAAGTCTAAAATAAAATATTACCATGTGTTCTCCTGATCCTTGATTCATGATTTTAAAATGACATTATACTATTTTGATAAAGAATGTCAGTTGAAAGAGGAATTGACCACATCAAATTTCTTGCCCTGTGCAATAGGTGTAGAGTGGGTGTGCCAATTTCTTCCAAAATTTCAAAGGCGTATGGCTTTTGGGCTTGTTGGGCTGGAAGAATCTGTTACTGTGCTGTATCGCTAAATAAAAAAAAATAATAAATACCACTGGAGATGGTGCAAAAATATAGGTCATGGACAGGCATTTCTCCATACAAATCCATTAAGCAACTCTGTTCTTCACTGAGAGTCAGTTTTTGCATTAACTTTTCGAGTATACAGAGCTCTTTTCAGATTACGAAAATATCCACCTTAAATGTTCAAATATTCAAAGGTTCATTTATTATCAAAACATACAACTCTGAAATTATTCTTCTCTAGATAACCTTGAAACCAAGGAAGAAGAAAAAAACGGCAGCACGATCAACTCCCAAATCAAATCCTTGCTCCCGGCACAAAACAACAAAAAAAACACAGAACAAGTGCATTGACACTCAAATCCCCAACTGCCATACCCCCAAAAAAACATGGAAGATTGAACAAAAAACATAGAATATAAAAAACTATAAAACTAAAAATAACCTATTGTCCAAGTCCATATCTAAAACACAGAAACTTGAGCACAGCGGCAGGCCTTTCCCTCTGCGACAGCAGAGTGATCCTCCCAGCAATCAAAGGGCAGTCTCCCCTCTCCAGCAGCAAGTGATTCCCCAGCAATCAAAAGGCAGTCTCCCTTCTGATCGATCCCCCAGTGATAGAAAGGCAGTCTCCCCTCTCTGTAGCAGAGTAATCTCACCAGCGACCAAAAGGCAGTCTCCCCTTTTCGGTAGCAGAGCGATCCCCCAACAATAAAAAATCAGGCAACTGGCGCTCACCTTCCGCATTCACCTCAGTATCTCAATCTCCTTCGTCACCTTAATCGGTGAAATAGAGTCGAGCACGGACTCGCATCCCTGGCAACCTTCTCACCATGAGGTTTAGGTATCCTGCCTCTGCCTCCAAGAATCCCCTTGGAAACTGTAGAGCACTGAAACACCCAAGTAAACTCCACACTGCAAACCACTGGCTCCAACAGCTCCAGAATCACATTCGAGATGAAATACAAATGTAAAAGACATAAAAGACAGTTCATGAGAACATCTGAAGAACGTTGTCATAATAGGAGGTATGACATGTTTGAAGTAGAACTATTGAAATGTAGCAAATGCATGAATACAGACAAATTCATGGTATTCTACCAAGAAAATGAAATAAATAATTAAGTTAATGTTTGGTTTCTGTTGTGCAAAAACAGAACTTCCTCTTAAAGGAAAATTAACAGAAGCACAAGACTTTTATCAAACCTCTTCCCCATGGTTTTTACAGTTGTACAGTGTGCAGCAGAAACGCCATTTTCCCCATTTTTACCAGGCCGAACTTGCTCTTGACAGAAGTTGCCTTAGGATGGTGATGAATGTTGGTAACATGGGTTGAGATATTTGATGTTGCATTGTTCACTGAGCTTGGCAATAAGCTTGCAGATGCTTCAACACTATTCTTTGCATTTCTGGTCAGATGCTAAATACATTTCATTGGCTTTGTATCTGTACTCGGCACAATGACAATAAAGTTGAATTGAATTGAATCACCAATCGAAGTGACATCCTTAGTGTTCAGTTGTTGGTGTTTCTCTCAGAGTGCTCATGTTTATATAATCTCCCCCCCCCCCCCATTCACTTGCCTCAGTCCTGATTGGCTACCTTTTCATTTGACCTTTGAATTCTATTGGCCTGCATTTCTTTGGCTCTTAGCAGTTCATAAATGGCATCTATTTCAATATGGTTGTTTACGGAGTTATCAGAAGAGAATCACACTTCTAAAAATTTTTGTGTCTACCTTGCGTTTGCCTGCGCCAGAACTTCCACAGTGTCCCAGTTAAAGTGGTGTCCTTCTTGATCTCCGTGTCCCGAGATCAGCGACGATGGATTATGTCTCCGTACTGCCAGCTTATGTTGTCTTATATAGGTATTGAGAGTTACTCTACCATCTAAGCTGAGAGCTAAAGTTGTTGGAGGAGCTGTTTACTGATCATGGAAGCATGATCAAAATGAAAGCAATGGCTCGAAGCTTTGTCTGGTGGCCTGGGGTGAATCAGAAGATAAACCAGCTTGCCATGTACTGTGTGAGATGCCAGCACATCCACAAGATGCCAAGAGCACCGCATCTCCATCCCTGGAAATGGCTTGCATTGCCAGGCAGAGGATTCATGTGGACTTTGTCGGACCATCT
The DNA here is from genome assembly GCF_963921235.1 of Mobula hypostoma. Lineage (NCBI taxonomy): Eukaryota > Metazoa > Chordata > Chondrichthyes > Myliobatiformes > Myliobatidae > Mobula > Mobula hypostoma. The sequence continues at coordinate 9,551,390 of NC_086112.1, read as the reverse complement.
GTGGGCACACATTTCCTGGTAGTAATGGATGCAGCTACTCAGTGGCCTGGAATGTTCCCAATAGCCTCCACTGCAGTCTCGCAGACTGTTGATGTGTTGAAAAGCTTCTTCACAAGGACTGGTGTATCAGAACAGTTAGTAAGTGACATTGGACCACAGTTTGCTGTGGAACAATTTCCGTCATTCCTGAAAATAAACAGAATAAGACATAATACATCTGCACTGTAACAGGCAGCTGGCGAAAGGGTTTGTCCGGAGTCTAGAGAACGCATTGCGAGCAAGGTCAGCAGAACGCACTACACTAACACTGAACCAGAAGCTCACCAATTTGCTTCTTGTAAATCACAATTAGAGCATTCCACAATCTACAACTCACCAGCTAAGCTGTTCCTGGGTTGTTCCTCTTGTTCACGCATGGATCTCCTCAGACCCGATCTCAGAAGGAGAATGCAGGACAAACAACTGAGACAAATTGAGGGGGCTCCTTAAAACTCCTTAAACAAGGAGGTTTGATGTTCCACTCCTGGACAAGCAGTCCTGGCAAAGGACTACAGAGATGATCAAAAGTGGGTACTTGGAAAGATTAAGGATAGAACTGGAGCACTCTCCTACAAAGTAGGGATTGCAACTGATGTCATCTGGGGACGACACATCAATTATTTGAGGAGAGCAGAGTCAATTGTTAGAGAATAAAGGTGTCCACAGCTGTCAGAACCATGTCCTGCAGTCCCCAATTCAACTCCTACAACCACCAGGACCTGACGTTCCACAGCCACAGGTCTCACCCACCAGGCAGAGTGACCTCCCATACAACCCCCTCCCTTTTTCAGGAAAGCCGTTATCCCACAAGAGTAAGAAATCCTCCACAGTGATAAAATCTTTAGGCCTAAAAGAGACAATTTAAATTTTCTATGTTGTGGATGTCTGTTTGGTAGTATTTGTATATATTAGTTGAGAAGCATTCTCTATTGAGTTGGAGTTTTTAGCTAAGTGTTGTATTTAGTATTTTAGTAATATTTGAGTAATATTGTAAATATGTTGTTGATACAGTATTGTATTTAAATAATTCTTGACAGGTTATGTGTAAAAATATGTGAATTGCATACATCAAGATGCTACAACGTGAAAATTGTGCACCTCGCTTAAAGTAAGAACTAAGCTCCTGGCTCTCTTGTTTTCCTTTGAATTAGTTTTATGTTTTGGAGTTACAAAACATAACACAACTCCTTGTGTAAAAAATAATTATCTTCCAAGTTCCTGTTAAGCGTTTACTCTCTCTTAAACCTATGCTCTCTAGTAATTGATAGCCCAATTCTGGAAAAACGATGAAGTGCATTCACACTTTCTGTACCCTCATGATATTATACACCTCTGTAAGATCTCGGTCCCCTACCCCCTAAGGAATAAAGTCCTAGCCCATCCAACTTCTCTCCATAACTATGCTCTTCCAGTCACAGCAACATCTTTGTTAATCATTACTGGGCTCCTCCCAGTTTAATAACATCTTTCCGATAGCAGGGTGATCAGACCTGAATATAAAGCGCAGCCTCGGCAGCATCCTGCACCAAGATCTTATCCAGAATCTTACTGAACAG